>NW_027507762.1:0-483815 GCF_037356315.1 Lithobates pipiens
CTACATGGAGCCGAAAAAAGTGAATCAATACCATCTATGGTTCAGGAAATATGACCGTTTCAAGTTGAGCTCCAATTGAACCAACTTTTGAACTTTGAACTCCCATTACTGGGGAACCTTCCATACTGGTGCACCATCGAGCTGCGAGTGGACCCCCACCTCGGCACCCCCTCCCCCTTAGGGGGGAGGGGGTGCCGAGGTGAGGGGGCATGCCAGATAGATCTCTGGTCAGCTTGAAGCAAAATGTGATCAAAGTGACTGACTTTGAGCTCCTGTTTCTGGAGAACCACGTGGTGAAAACCAGCCCAAACTTTGCACACTTGTAGGGGAGACTCTTTAGCACCTATGGTGCAAATTTGGAGCCCCTATAACCTAAGGCCGACCTGTACTGACTCCCCAAAGATGGTACCCCTAGGACATCTAATTTTTACATTGGTGCCTATGTGAAAACTGGCCATGTTTGGGACCCGATAGCTCCCCCGTTTTAGGTCCTATGGGCCCCAAACTTTGCATGCATACTCCCAAGACCCTCGACTACATGGAGCCGAAAAAAGTGAATCAATACCATCTATGGTTCAGGAAATATGACCGTTTCAAGTTGAGCTCCAATTGAACCAACTTTTGAACTTTGAACTCCCATTACTGGGGAACCTTCCATACTGGTGCACCATCGAGCTGCGAGTGGACCCCCACCTCGGCACCCCCTCCCCCTGAGGTGAGGGGGCATGCCAGATAGATCTCTGGTCAGCTTGAAGCAAAATGTGATCAAAGTGACTGACTTTGAGCTCCTGTTTCTGGAGAACCACGTGGTGAAAACCAGCCCAAACTTTGCACACTTGTAGGGGAGACTCTTTAGCACCTATGGTGCAAATTTGGAGCCCCTATAACCTAAGGCCGACCTGTACTGACTCCCCAAAGATGGTACCCCTAGGACATCTAATTTTTACATTGGTGCCTATGTGAAAACTGGCCATGTTTGGGACCCGATAGCTCCCCCGTTTTAGGTCCTATGGGCCCCAAACTTTGCATGCATACTCCCAAGACCCTCGACTACATGGAGCCGAAAAAAGTGAATCAATACCATCTATGGTTCAGGAAATATGACCGTTTCAAGTTGAGCTCCAATTGAACCAACTTTTGAACTTTGAACTCCCATTACTGGGGAACCTTCCATACTGGTGCACCATCGAGCTGCGAGTGGACCCCCACCTCGGCACCCCCTCCCCCTGAGGTGAGGGGGCATGCCAGATAGATCTCTGGTCAGCTTGAAGCAAAATGTGATCAAAGTGACTGACTTTGAGCTCCTGTTTCTGGAGAACCACGTGGTGAAAACCAGCCCAAACTTTGCACACTTGTAGGGGAGACTCTTTAGCACCTATGGTGCAAATTTGGAGCCCCTATAACCTAAGGCCGACCTGTACTGACTCCCCAAAGATGGTACCCCTAGGACATCTAATTTTTACATTGGTGCCTATGTGAAAACTGGCCATGTTTGGGACCCGATAGCTCCCCCGTTTTAGGTCCTATGGGCCCCAAACTTTGCATGCATACTCCCAAGACCCTCGACTACATGGAGCCGAAAAAAGTGAATCAATACCATCTATGGTTCAGGAAATATGACCGTTTCAAGTTGAGCTCCAATTGAACCAACTTTTGAACTTTGAACTCCCATTACTGGGGAACCTTCCATACTGGTGCACCATCGAGCTGCGAGTGGACCCCCACCTCGGCACCCCCTCCCCCTGAGGGGGGAGGGGGTGCCGAGGTGAGGGGGCATGCCAGATAGATCTCTGGTCAGCTTGAAGCAAAATGTGATCAAAGTGACTGACTTTGAGCTCCTGTTTCTGGAGAACCACGTGGTGAAAACCAGCCCAAACTTTGCACACTTGTAGGGGAGACTCTTTAGCACCTATGGTGCAAATTTGGAGCCCCTATAACCTAAGGCCGACCTGTACTGACTCCCCAAAGATGGTACCCCTAGGACATCTAATTTTTACATTGGTGCCTATGTGAAAACTGGCCATGTTTGGGACCCGATAGCTCCCCCGTTTTAGGTCCTATGGGCCCCAAACTTTGCATGCATACTCCCAAGACCCTCGACTACATGGAGCCGAAAAAAGTGAATCAATACCATCTATGGTTCAGGAAATATGACCGTTTCAAGTTGAGCTCCAATTGAACCAACTTTTGAACTTTGAACTCCCATTACTGGGGAACCTTCCATACTGGTGCACCATCGAGCTGCGAGTGGACCCCCACCTCGGCACCCCCTCCCCCTGAGGTGAGGGGGCATGCCAGATAGATCTCTGGTCAGCTTGAAGCAAAATGTGATCAAAGTGACTGACTTTGAGCTCCTGTTTCTGGAGAACCACGTGGTGAAAACCAGCCCAAACTTTGCACACTTGTAGGGGAGACTCTTTAGCACCTATGGTGCAAATTTGGAGCCCCTATAACCTAAGGCCGACCTGTACTGACTCCCCAAAGATGGTACCCCTAGGAAATCTAATTTTTACATTGGTGCCTATGTGAAAACTGGCCATGTTTGGGACCCGATAGCTCCCCCGTTTTAGGTCCTATGGGCCCCAAACTTTGCATGCATACTCCCAAGACCCTCGACTACATGGAGCCGAAAAAAGTGAATCAATACCATCTATGGTTCAGGAAATATGACCGTTTCAAGTTGAGCTCCAATTGAACCAACTTTTGAACTTTGAACTCCCATTACTGGGGAACCTTCCATACTGGTGCACCATCGAGCTGCGAGTGGACCCCCACCTCGGCACCCCCTCCCCCTGAGGTGAGGGGGCATGCCAGATAGATCTCTGGTCAGCTTGAAGCAAAATGTGATCAAAGTGACTGACTTTGAGCTCCTGTTTCTGGAGAACCACGTGGTGAAAACCAGCCCAAACTTTGCACACTTGTAGGGGAGACTCTTTAGCACCTATGGTGCAAATTTGGAGCCCCTATAACCTAAGGCCGACCTGTACTGACTCCCCAAAGATGGTACCCCTAGGACATCTAATTTTTACATTGGTGCCTATGTGAAAACTGGCCATGTTTGGGACCCGATAGCTCCCCCGTTTTAGGTCCTATGGGCCCCAAACTTTGCATGCATACTCCCAAGACCCTCGACTACATGGAGCCGAAAAAAGTGAATCAATACCATCTATGGTTCAGGAAATATGACCGTTTCAAGTTGAGCTCCAATTGAACCAACTTTTGAACTTTGAACTCCCATTACTGGGGAACCTTCCATACTGGTGCACCATCGAGCTGCGAGTGGACCCCCACCTCGGCACCCCCTCCCCCTGAGGGGGGAGGGGGTGCCGAGGTGAGGGGGCATGCCAGATAGATCTCTGGTCAGCTTGAAGCAAAATGTGATCAAAGTGACTGACTTTGAGCTCCTGTTTCTGGAGAACCACGTGGTGAAAACCAGCCCAAACTTTGCACACTTGTAGGGGAGACTCTTTAGCACCTATGGTGCAAATTTGGAGCCCCTATAACCTAAGGCCGACCTGTACTGACTCCCCAAAGATGGTACCCCTAGGACATTTAATTTTTACATTGGTGCCTATGTGAAAACTGGCCATGTTTGGGACCCGATAGCTCCCCCGTTTTAGGTCCTATGGGCCCCAAACTTTGCATGCATACTCCCAAGACCCTCGACTACATGGAGCCGAAAAAAGTGAATCAATACCATCTATGGTTCAGGAAATATGACCGTTTCAAGTTGAGCTCCAATTGAACCAACTTTTGAACTTTGAACTCCCATTATTGGGGAACCTTCCATACTGGTGCACCATCGAGCTGCGAGTGGACCCCCACCTCGGCACCCCCTCCCCCTGAGGTGAGGGGGCATGCCAGATAGATCTCTGGTCAGCTTGAAGCAAAATGTGATCAAAGTGACTGACTTTGAGCTCCTGTTTCTGGAGAACCACGTGGTGAAAACCAGCCCAAACTTTGCACACTTGTAGGGGAGACTCTTTAGCACCTATGGTGCAAATTTGGAGCCCCTATAACCTAAGGCCGACCTGTACTGACTCCCCAAAGATGGTACCCCTAGGACATCTAATTTTTACATTGGTGCCTATGTGAAAACTGGCCATGTTTGGGACCCGATAGCTCCCCCGTTTTAGGTCCTATGGGCCCCAAACTTTGCATGCATACTCCCAAGACCCTCGACTACATGGAGCCGAAAAAAGTGAATCAATACCATCTATGGTTCAGGAAATATGACCGTTTCAAGTTGAGCTCCAATTGAACCAACTTTTGAACTTTGAACTCCCATTACTGGGGAACCTTCCATACTGGTGCACCATCGAGCTGCGAGTGGACCCCCACCTCGGCACCCCCTCCCCCTGAGGGGGGAGGGGGTGCCGAGGTGAGGGGGCATGCCAGATAGATCTCTGGTCAGCTTGAAGCAAAATGTGATCAAAGTGACTGACTTTGAGCTCCTGTTTCTGGAGAACCACGTGGTGAAAACCAGCCCAAACTTTGCACACTTGTAGGGGAGACTCTTTAGCACCCATGGTGCAAATTTGGAGCCCCTAAAACCTAAGGCCGACCTGTACTGACTCCCCAAAGATGGTACCCCTAGGACATCTAATTTTTACATTGGTGCCTATGTGAAAACTGGCCATGTTTGGGACCCGATAGCTCCCCCGTTTTAGGTCCTATGGGCCCCAAACTTTGCATGCATACTCCCAAGACCCTCGACTACATGGAGCTGAAAAAAGTGAATCAATACCATCTATGGTTCAGGAAATATGACCGTTTCAAGTTGAGCTCCAATTGAACCAACTTTTGAACTTTGAACTCCCATTACTGGGGAACCTTCCATACTGGTGCACCATCGAGCTGCGAGTGGACCCCCACCTCGGCACCCCCTCCCCCTGAGGGGGGAGGGGGTGCCGAGGTGAGGGGGCATGCCAGATAGATCTCTGGTCAGCTTGAAGCAAAATGTGATCAAAGTGACTGACTTTGAGCTCCTGTTTCTGGAGAACCACGTGGTGAAAACCAGCCCAAACTTTGCACACTTGTAGGGGAGACTCTTTAGCACCTATGGTGCAAATTTGGAGCCCCTATAACCTAAGGCCGACCTGTACTGACTCCCCAAAGATGGTACCCCTAGGACATCTAATTTTTACATTGGTGCCTATGTGAAAACTGGCCATGTTTGGGACCCGATAGCTCCCCCGTTTTAGGTCCTATGGGCCCCAAACTTTGCATGCATACTCCCAAGACCCTCGACTACATGGAGCCGAAAAAAGTGAATCAATACCATCTATGGTTCAGGAAATATGACCGTTTCAAGTTGAGCTCCAATTGAACCAACTTTTGAACTTTGAACTCCCATTACTGGGGAACCTTCCATACTGGTGCACCATCGAGCTGCGAGTGGACCCCCACCTCGGCACCCCCTCCCCCTTAGGGGGGAGGGGGTGCCGAGGTGAGGGGGCATGCCAGATAGATCTCTGGTCAGCTTGAAGCAAAATGTGATCAAAGTGACTGACTTTGAGCTCCTGTTTCTGGAGAACCACGTGGTGAAAACCAGCCCAAACTTTGCACACTTGTAGGGGAGACTCTTTAGCACCTATGGTGCAAATTTGGAGCCCCTATAACCTAAGGCCGACCTGTACTGACTCCCCAAAGATGGTACCCCTAGGACATCTAATTTTTACATTGGTGCCTATGTGAAAACTGGCCATGTTTGGGACCCGATAGCTCCCCCGTTTTAGGTCCTATGGGCCCCAAACTTTGCATGCATACTCCCAAGACCCTCGACTACATGGAGCCGAAAAAAGTGAATCAATACCATCTATGGTTCAGGAAATATGACCGTTTCAAGTTGAGCTCCAATTGAACCAACTTTTGAACTTTGAACTCCCATTACTGGGGAACCTTCCATACTGGTGCACCATCGAGCTGCGAGTGGACCCCCACCTCGGCACCCCCTCCCCCTGAGGGGGGAGGGGGTGCCGAGGTGAGGGGGCATGCCAGATAGATCTCTGGTCAGCTTGAAGCAAAATGTGATCAAAGTGACTGACTTTGAGCTCCTGTTTCTGGAGAACCACGTGGTGAAAACCAGCCCAAACTTTGCACACTTGTAGGGGAGACTCTTTAGCACCTATGGTGCAAATTTGGAGCCCCTATAACCTAAGGCCGACCTGTACTGACTCCCCAAAGATGGTACCCCTAGGACATCTAATTTTTACATTGGTGCCTATGTGAAAACTGGCCATGTTTGGGACCCGATAGCTCCCACGTTTTAGGTCCTATGGGCCCCAAACTTTGCATGCATACTCCCAAGACCCTCGACTACATGGAGCCAAAAAAAGTGAATCAATACCATCTATGGTTCAGGAAATATGACCGTTTCAAGTTGAGCTCCAATTGAACCAACTTTTGAACTTTGAACTCCCATTACTGGGGAACCTTCCATACTGGTGCACCATCGAGCTGCGAGTGGACCCCCACCTCGGCACCCCCTCCCCCTGAGGGGGGAGGGGGTGCCGAAGTGAGGGGGCATGCCAGATAGATCTCTGGTCAGCTTGAAGCAAAATGTGATCAAAGTGACTGACTTTGAGCTCCTGTTTCTGGAGAACCACGTGGTGAAAACCAGCCCAAACTTTGCACACTTGTAGGGGAGACTCTTTAGCATCTATGGTGCAAATTTGGAGCCCCTATAACCTAAGGCCGACCTGTACTGACTCCCCAAAGATGGTACCCCTAGGACATCTAATTTTTACATTGGTGCCTATGTGAAAACTGGCCATGTTTGGGACCCGATAGCTCCCCCGTTTTAGGTCCTATGGGCCCCAAACTTTGCATGCACACTCCCAAGACCCTCGACTACATGGAGCCGAAAAAAGTGAATCAATACCATCTATGGTTCAGGAAATATGACCGTTTCAAGTTGAGCTCCAATTGAACCAACTTTTGAACTTTGAACTCCCATTACTGGGGAACCTTCCATACTGGTGCACCATCGAGCTGCGAGTGGACCCCCACCTCGGCACCCCCTCCCCCTGAGGGGGGAGGGGGTGCCGAGGTGAGGGGGCATGCCAGATAGATCTCTGGTCAGCTTGAAGCAAAATGTGATCAAAGTGACTGACTTTGAGCTCCTGTTTCTGGAGAACCACGTGGTGAAAACCAGCCCAAACTTTGCACACTTGTAGGGGAGACTCTTTAGCATCTATGGTGCAAATTTGGAGCCCCTATAACCTAAGGCCGACCTGTACTGACTCCCCAAAGATGGTACCCCTAGGACATCTAATTTTTACATTGGTGCCTATGTGAAAACTGGCCATGTTTGGGACCCGATAGCTCCCCCGTTTTAGGTCCAAACTGCCCCAAACTTGGCATGCATACTCACAAGACCCTGGGCTACGTGGGGCTGAAGAAAGTGAATCATTCCCATGTATGGTTCGGGAAATATGACCGTTTAAAGTTGAGCTCCAATTGAACCAACTTTGGAACTTTGAACTCCCATTACTGGGGAACCTTCCATACTGGTGCACCATCGAGCTGCGAGTGGACCCCCACCTCGGCACCCCTCCCCCTGAGGGGGGAGGGGGTGCCGAGGTGAGGGGGCATGCCAGATAGATCTCTGGTCAGCTTGAAGCAAAATGTGATCAAAGTGACTGACTTTGAGCTCCTGTTTCTGGAGAACCACGTGGTGAAAACCAGCCCAAACTTTGCACACTTGTAGGGGAGACTCTTTAGCACATATGGTGCAAATTTGGAGCCCCTATAACCTAAGGCCGACCTGTACTGACTCCCCAAAGATGGTACCCCTAGGACATCTAATTTTTACATTGGTGCCTATGTGAAAACTGGCCATGTTTGGGACCCGATAGCTCCCACGTTTTAGGTCCTATGGGCCCCAAACTTTGCATGCATACTCCCAAGACCCTCGACTACATGGAGCCAAAAAAAGTGAATCAATACCATCTATGGTTCAGGAAATATGACCGTTTCAAGTTGAGCTCCAATTGAACCAACTTTTGAACTTTGAACTCCCATTACTGGGGAACCTTCCATACTGGTGCACCATCGAGCTGCGAGTGGACCCCCACCTCGGCACCCCCTCCCCCTGAGGGGGGAGGGGGTGCCGAAGTGAGGGGGCATGCCAGATAGATCTCTGGTCAGCTTGAAGCAAAATGTGATCAAAGTGACTGACTTTGAGCTCCTGTTTCTGGAGAACCACGTGGTGAAAACCAGCCCAAACTTTGCACACTTGTAGGGGAGACTCTTTAGCACCTATGGTGCAAATTTGGAGCCCCTATAACCTAAGGCCGACCTGTACTGACTCCCCAAAGATGGTACCCCTAGGACATCTAATTTTTACATTGGTGCCTATGTGAAAACTGGCCATGTTTGGGACCCGATAGCTCCCACGTTTTAGGTCCTATGGGCCCCAAACTTTGCATGCATACTCCCAAGACCCTCGACTACATGGAGCCAAAAAAAGTGAATCAATACCATCTATGGTTCAGGAAATATGACCGTTTCAAGTTGAGCTCCAATTGAACCAACTTTTGAACTTTGAACTCCCATTACTGGGGAACCTTCCATACTGGTGCACCATCGAGCTGCGAGTGGACCCCCACCTCGGCACCCCCTCCCCCTGAGGGGGGAGGGGGTGCCGAAGTGAGGGGGCATGCCAGATAGATCTCTGGTCAGCTTGAAGCAAAATGTGATCAAAGTGACTGACTTTGAGCTCCTGTTTCTGGAGAACCACGTGGTGAAAACCAGCCCAAACTTTGCACACTTGTAGGGGAGACTCTTTAGCACCTATGGTGCAAATTTGGAGCCCCTATAACCTAAGGCCGACCTGTACTGACTCCCCAAAGATGGTACCCCTAGGACATCTAATTTTTACATTGGTGCCTATGTGAAAACTGGCCATGTTTGGGACCCGATAGCTCCCCCGTTTTAGGTCCTATGGGCCCCAAACTTTGCATGCATACTCCCAAGACCCTCGACTACATGGAGCCGAAAAAAGTGAATCAATACCATCTATGGTTCAGGAAATATGACCGTTTCAAGTTGAGCTCCAATTGAACCAACTTTTGAACTTTGAACTCCCATTACTGGGGAACCTTCCATACTGGTGCACCATCGAGCTGCGAGTGGACCCCCACCTCGGCACCCCCTCCCCCTGAGGGGGGAGGGGGTGCCGAGGTGAGGGGGCATGCCAGATAGATCTCTGGTCAGCTTGAAGCAAAATGTGATCAAAGTGACTGACTTTGAGCTCCTGTTTCTGGAGAACCACGTGGTGAAAACCAGCCCAAACTTTGCACACTTGTAGGGGAGACTCTTTAGCACCTATGGTGCAAATTTGGAGCCCCTATAACCTAAGGCCGACCTGTACTGACTCCCCAAAGATGGTACCCCTAGGACATCTAATTTTTACATTGGTGCCTATGTGAAAACTGGCCATGTTTGGGACCCGATAGCTCCCACGTTTTAGGTCCTATGGGCCCCAAACTTTGCATGCATACTCCCAAGACCCTCGACTACATGGAGCCAAATAAAGTGAATCAATACCATCTATGGTTCAGGAAATATGACCGTTTCAAGTTGAGCTCCAATTGAACCAACTTTTGAACTTTGAACTCCCATTACTGGGGAACCTTCCATACTGGTGCACCATCGAGCTGCGAGTGGACCCCCACCTCGGCACCCCCTCCCCCTGAGGGGGGAGGGGGTGCCGAAGTGAGGGGGCATGCCAGATAGATCTCTGGTCAGCTTGAAGCAAAATGTGATCAAAGTGACTGACTTTGAGCTCCTGTTTCTGGAGAACCACGTGGTGAAAACCAGCCCAAACTTTGCACACTTGTAGGGGAGACTCTTTAGCATCTATGGTGCAAATTTGGAGCCCCTATAACCTAAGGCCGACCTGTACTGACTCCCCAAAGATGGTACCCCTAGGACATCTAATTTTTACATTGGTGCCTATGTGAAAACTGGCCATGTTTGGGACCCGATAGCTCCCCCGTTTTAGGTCCTATGGGCCCCAAACTTTGCATGCACACTCCCAAGACCCTCGACTACATGGAGCCGAAAAAAGTGAATCAATACCATCTATGGTTCAGGAAATATGACCGTTTCAAGTTGAGCTCCAATTGAACCAACTTTTGAACTTTGAACTCCCATTACTGGGGAACCTTCCATACTGGTGCACCATCGAGCTGCGAGTGGACCCCCACCTCGGCACCCCCTCCCCCTGAGGGGGGAGGGGGTGCCGAGGTGAGGGGGCATGCCAGATAGATCTCTGGTCAGCTTGAAGCAAAATGTGATCAAAGTGACTGACTTTGAGCTCCTGTTTCTGGAGAACCACGTGGTGAAAACCAGCCCAAACTTTGCACACTTGTAGGGGAGACTCTTTAGCACATATGGTGCAAATTTGGAGCCCCTATAACCTAAGGCCGACCTGTACTGACTCCCCAAAGATGGTACCCCTAGGACATCTAATTTTTACATTGGTGCCTATGTGAAAACTGGCCATGTTTGGGACCCGATAGCTCCCACGTTTTAGGTCCTATGGGCCCCAAACTTTGCATGCATACTCCCAAGACCCTCGACTACATGGAGCCAAAAAAAGTGAATCAATACCATCTATGGTTCAGGAAATATGACCGTTTCAAGTTGAGCTCCAATTGAACCAACTTTTGAACTTTGAACTCCCATTACTGGGGAACCTTCCATACTGGTGCACCATCGAGCTGCGAGTGGACCCCCACCTCGGCACCCCCTCCCCCTGAGGGGGGAGGGGGTGCCGAAGTGAGGGGGCATGCCAGATAGATCTCTGGTCAGCTTGAAGCAAAATGTGATCAAAGTGACTGACTTTGAGCTCCTGTTTCTGGAGAACCACGTGGTGAAAACCAGCCCAAACTTTGCACACTTGTAGGGGAGACTCTTTAGCACCTATGGTGCAAATTTGGAGCCCCTATAACCTAAGGCCGACCTGTACTGACTCCCCAAAGATGGTACCCCTAGGACATCTAATTTTTACATTGGTGCCTATGTGAAAACTGGCCATGTTTGGGACCCGATAGCTCCCCCGTTTTAGGTCCTATGGGCCCCAAACTTTGCATGCACACTCCCAAGACCCTCGACTACATGGAGCCGAAAAAAGTGAATCAATACCATCTATGGTTCAGGAAATATGACCGTTTCAAGTTGAGCTCCAATTGAACCAACTTTTGAACTTTGAACTCCCATTACTGGGGAACCTTCCATACTGGTGCACCATCGAGCTGCGAGTGGACCCCCACCTCGGCACCCCCTCCCCCTGAGGGGGGAGGGGGTGCCGAGGTGAGGGGGCATGCCAGATAGATCTCTGGTCAGCTTGAAGCAAAATGTGATCAAAGTGACTGACTTTGAGCTCCTGTTTCTGGAGAACCACGTGGTGAAAACCAGCCCAAACTTTGCACACTTGTAGGGGAGACTCTTTAGCATCTATGGTGCAAATTTGGAGCCCCTATAACCTAAGGCCGACCTGTACTGACTCCCCAAAGATGGTACCCCTAGGACATCTAATTTTTACATTGGTGCCTATGTGAAAACTGGCCATGTTTGGGACCCGATAGCTCCCCCGTTTTAGGTCCAAACTGCCCCAAACTTGGCATGCATACTCACAAGACCCTGGGCTACGTGGGGCTGAAGAAAGTGAATCATTCCCATGTATGGTTCGGGAAATATGACCGTTTAAAGTTGAGCTCCAATTGAACCAACTTTGGAACTTTGAACTCCCATTACTGGGGAACCTTCCATACTGGTGCACCATCGAGCTGCGAGTGGACCCCCACCTCGGCACCCCCTCCCCCTGAGGGGGGAGGGGGTGCCGAGGTGAGGGGGCATGCCAGATAGATCTCTGGTCAGCTTGAAGCAAAATGTGATCAAAGTGGCTGACTTTGAGCTCCTGTTTCTGGAGAACCACGTGGTGAAAACCAGCCCAAACTTTGCACACTTGTAGGGGAGACTCTTTAGCACCTATGGTGCAAATTTGGAGCCCCTATAACCTAAGGCCGACCTGTACTGACTCCCCAAAGATGGTACCCCTAGGACATCTAATTTTTACATTGGTGCCTATGTGAAAACTGGCCATGTTTGGGACCCGATAGCTCCCACGTTTTAGGTCCTATGGGCCCCAAACTTTGCATGCATACTCCCAAGACCCTCGACTACATGGAGCCAAAAAAAGTGAATCAATACCATCTATGGTTCAGGAAATATGACCGTTTCAAGTTGAGCTCCAATTGAACCAACTTTTGAACTTTGAACTCCCATTACTGGGGAACCTTCCATACTGGTGCACCATCGAGCTGCGAGTGGACCCCCACCTCGGCACCCCCTCCCCCTGAGGGGGGAGGGGGTGCCGAAGTGAGGGGGCATGCCAGATAGATCTCTGGTCAGCTTGAAGCAAAATGTGATCAAAGTGACTGACTTTGAGCTCCTGTTTCTGGAGAACCACGTGGTGAAAACCAGCCCAAACTTTGCACACTTGTAGGGGAGACTCTTTAGCATCTATGGTGCAAATTTGGAGCCCCTATAACCTAAGGCCGACCTGTACTGACTCCCCAAAGATGGTACCCCTAGGACATCTAATTTTTACATTGGTGCCTATGTGAAAACTGGCCATGTTTGGGACCCGATAGCTCCCCCGTTTTAGGTCCTATGGGCCCCAAACTTTGCATGCACACTCCCAAGACCCTCGACTACATGGAGCCGAAAAAAGTGAATCAATACCATCTATGGTTCAGGAAATATGACCGTTTCAAGTTGAGCTCCAATTGAACCAACTTTTGAACTTTGAACTCCCATTACTGGGGAACCTTCCATACTGGTGCACCATCGAGCTGCGAGTGGACCCCCACCTCGGCACCCCCTCCCCCTGAGGGGGGAGGGGGTGCCGAGGTGAGGGGGCATGCCAGATAGATCTCTGGTCAGCTTGAAGCAAAATGTGATCAAAGTGACTGACTTTGAGCTCCTGTTTCTGGAGAACCACGTGGTGAAAACCAGCCCAAACTTTGCACACTTGTAGGGGAGACTCTTTAGCATCTATGGTGCAAATTTGGAGCCCCTATAACCTAAGGCCGACCTGTACTGACTCCCCAAAGATGGTACCCCTAGGACATCTAATTTTTACATTGGTGCCTATGTGAAAACTGGCCATGTTTGGGACCCGATAGCTCCCCCGTTTTAGGTCCAAACTGCCCCAAACTTGGCATGCATACTCACAAGACCCTGGGCTACGTGGGGCTGAAGAAAGTGAATCATTCCCATGTATGGTTCGGGAAATATGACCGTTTAAAGTTGAGCTCCAATTGAACCAACTTTGGAACTTTGAACTCCCATTACTGGGGAACCTTCCATACTGGTGCACCATCGAGCTGCGAGTGGACCCCCACCTCGGCACCCCCTCCCCCTGAGGGGGGAGGGGGTGCCGAGGTGAGGGGGCATGCCAGATAGATCTCTGGTCAGCTTGAAGCAAAATGTGATCAAAGTGACTGACTTTGAGCTCCTGTTTCTGGAGAACCACGTCGTGAAAACCAGCCCAAACTTTGCACACTTGTAGGGGAGACTCTTTAGCATCTATGGTGCAAATTTGGAGCCCCTATAACCTAAGGCCGACCTGTACTGACTCCCCAAAGATGGTACCCCTAGGACATCTAATTTTTACATTGGTGCCTATGTGAAAACTGGCCATGTTTGGGACCCGATAGCTCCCACGTTTTAGGTCCTATGGGCCCCAAACTTTGCATGCATACTCCCAAGACCCTCGACTACATGGAGCCAAAAAAAGTGAATCAATACCATCTATGGTTCAGGAAATATGACCGTTTCAAGTTGAGCTCCAATTGAACCAACTTTTGAACTTTGAACTCCCATTACTGGGGAACCTTCCATACTGGTGCACCATCGAGCTGCGAGTGGACCCCCACCTCGGCACCCCCTCCCCCTGAGGGGGGAGGGGGTGCCGAAGTGAGGGGGCATGCCAGATAGATCTCTGGTCAGCTTGAAGCAAAATGTGATCAAAGTGACTGACTTTGAGCTCCTGTTTCTGGAGAACCACGTGGTGAAAACCAGCCCAAACTTTGCACACTTGTAGGGGAGACTCTTTAGCACCTATGGTGCAAATTTGGAGCCCCTATAACCTAAGGCCGACCTGTACTGACTCCCCAAAGATGGTACCCCTAGGACATCTAATTTTTACATTGGTGCCTATGTGAAAACTGGCCATGTTTGGGACCCGATAGCTCCCCCGTTTTAGGTCCAAACTGCCCCAAACTTGGCATGCATACTCACAAGACCCTGGGCTACGTGGGGCTGAAGAAAGTGAATCATTCCCATGTATGGTTCGGGAAATATGACCGTTTAAAGTTGAGCTCCAATTGAACCAACTTTGGAACTTTGAACTCCCATTACTGGGGAACCTTCCATACTGGTGCACCATCGAGCTGCGAGTGGACCCCCACCTCGGCACCCCCTCCCCCTGAGGGGGGAGGGGGTGCCGAGGTGAGGGGGCATGCCAGATAGATCTCTGGTCAGCTTGAAGCAAAATGTGATCAAAGTGACTGACTTTGAGCTCCTGTTTCTGGAGAACCACGTGGTGAAAACCAGCCCAAACTTTGCACACTTGTAGGGGAGACTCTTTAGCACCTATGGTGCAAATTTGGAGCCCCTATAACCTAAGGCCGACCTGTACTGACTCCCCAAAGATGGTACCCCTAGGACATCTAATTTTTACATTGGTGCCTATGTGAAAACTGGCCATGTTTGGGACCCGATAGCTCCCCCGTTTTAGGTCCTATGGGCCCCAAACTTTGCATGCATACTCCCAAGACCCTCGACTACATGGAGCCAAAAAAAGTGAATCAATACCATCTATGGTTCAGGAAATATGACCGTTTCAAGTTGAGCTCCAATTGAACCAACTTTTGAACTTTGAACTCCCATTACTGGGGAACCTTCCATACTGGTGCACCATCGAGCTGCGAGTGGACCCCCACCTCGGCACCCCCTCCCCCTGAGGGGGGAGGGGGTGCCGAAGTGAGGGGGCATGCCAGATAGATCTCTGGTCAGCTTGAAGCAAAATGTGATCAAAGTGACTGACTTTGAGCTCCTGTTTCTGGAGAACCACGTCGTGAAAACCAGCCCAAACTTTGCACACTTGTAGGGGAGACTCTTTAGCATCTATGGTGCAAATTTGGAGCCCCTATAACCTAAGGCCGACCTGTACTGACTCCCCAAAGATGGTACCCCTAGGACATCTAATTTTTACATTGGTGCCTATGTGAAAACTGGCCATGTTTGGGACCCGATAGCTCCCCCGTTTTAGGTCCAAACTGCCCCAAACTTGGCATGCATACTCACAAGACCCTGGGCTACGTGGGGCTGAAGAAAGTGAATCATTCCCATGTATGGTTCGGGAAATATGACCGTTTAAAGTTGAGCTCCAATTGAACCAACTTTGGAACTTTGAACTCCCATTACTGGGGAACCTTCCATACTGGTGCACCATCGAGCTGCGAGTGGACCCCCACATCGGCACCCCCTCCCCCTGAGGGGGGAGGGGGTGCCGAGGTGAGGGGGCATGCCAGATAGATCTCTGGTCAGCTTGAAGCAAAATGTGATCAAAGTGACTGACTTTGAGCTCCTGTTTCTGGAGAACCACGTGGTGAAAACCAGCCCAAACTTTGCACACTTGTAGGGGAGACTCTTTAGCACATATGGTGCAAATTTGGAGCCCCTATAACCTAAGGCCGACCTGTACTGACTCCCCAAAGATGGTACCCCTAGGACATCTAATTTTTACATTGGTGCCTATGTGAAAACTGGCCATGTTTGGGACCCGATAGCTCCCCCGTTTTAGGTCCTATGGGCCCCAAACTTTGCATGCATACTCCCAAGACCCTCGACTACATGGAGCCAAAAAAAGTGAATCAATACCATCTATGGTTCAGGAAATATGACCGTTTCAAGTTGAGCTCCAATTGAACCAACTTTTGAACTTTGAACTCCCATTACTGGGGAACCTTCCATACTGGTGCACCATCGAGCTGCGAGTGGACCCCCACCTCGGCACCCCCTCCCCCTGAGGGGGGAGGGGGTGCCGAAGTGAGGGGGCATGCCAGATAGATCTCTGGTCAGCTTGAAGCAAAATGTGATCAAAGTGACTGACTTTGAGCTCCTGTTTCTGGAGAACCACGTCGTGAAAACCAGCCCAAACTTTGCACACTTGTAGGGGAGACTCTTTAGCATCTATGGTGCAAATTTGGAGCCCCTATAACCTAAGGCCGACCTGTACTGACTCCCCAAAAATGGTACCCCTAGGACATCTAATTTTTACATTGGTGCCTATGTGAAAACTGGCCATGTTTGGGACCCGATAGCTCCCCCGTTTTAGGTCCAAACTGCCCCAAACTTGGCATGCATACTCACAAGACCCTGGGCTACGTGGGGCTGAAGAAAGTGAATCATTCCCATGTATGGTTCGGGAAATATGACCGTTTAAAGTTGAGCTCCAATTGAACCAACTTTGGAACTTTGAACTCCCATTACTGGGGAACCTTCCATACTGGTGCACCATCGAGCTGCGAGTGGACCCCCACCTCGGCACCCCCTCCCCCTGAGGGGGGAGGGGGTGCCGAGGTGAGGGGGCATGCCAGATAGATCTCTGGTCAGCTTGAAGCAAAATGTGATCAAAGTGACTGACTTTGAGCTCCTGTTTCTGGAGAACCACGTGGTGAAAACCAGCCCAAACTTTGCACACTTGTAGGGGAGACTCTTTAGCACCTATGGTGCAAATTTGGAGCCCCTATAACCTAAGGCCGACCTGTACTGACTCCCCAAAGATGGTACCCCTAGGACATCTAATTTTTACATTGGTGCCTATGTGAAAACTGGCCATGTTTGGGACCCGATAGCTCCCCCGTTTTAGGTCCAAACTGCCCCAAACTTGGCATGCATACTCACAAGACCCTGGGCTACGTGGGGCTGAAGAAAGTGAATCATTCCCATGTATGGTTCGGGAAATATGACCGTTTAAAGTTGAGCTCCAATTGAACCAACTTTGGAACTTTGAACTCCCATTACTGGGGAACCTTCCATACTGGTGCACCATCGAGCTGCGAGTGGACCCCCACCTCGGCACCCCCTCCCCCTGAGGGGGGAGGGGGTGCCGAGGTGAGGGGGCATGCCAGATAGATCTCTGGTCAGCTTGAAGCAAAATGTGATCAAAGTGACTGACTTTGAGCTCCTGTTTCTGGAGAACCACGTGGTGAAAACCAGCCCAAACTTTGCACACTTGTAGGGGAGACTCTTTAGCACCTATGGTGCAAATTTGGAGCCCCTATAACCTAAGGCCGACCTGTACTGACTCCCCAAAGATGGTACCCCTAGGACATCTAATTTTTACATTGGTGCCTATGTGAAAACTGGCCATGTTTGGGACCCGATAGCTCCCCCGTTTTAGGTCCTATGGGCCCCAAACTTTGCATGCATACTCCCAAGACCCTCGACTACATGGAGCCGAAAAAAGTGAATCAATACCATCTATGGTTCAGGAAATATGACCGTTTCAAGTTGAGCTCCAATTGAACCAACTTTTGAACTTTGAACTCCCATTACTGGGGAACCTTCCATACTGGTGCACCATCGAGCTGCGAGTGGACCCCCACCTCGGCACCCCCTCCCCCTGAGGGGGGAGGGGGTGCCGAGGTGAGGGGGCATGCCAGATAGATCTCTGGTCAGCTTGAAGCAAAATGTGATCAAAGTGACTGACTTTGAGCTCCTGTTTCTGGAGAACCACGTGGTGAAAACCAGCCCAAACTTTGCACACTTGTAGGGGAGACTCTTTAGCATCTATGGTGCAAATTTGGAGCCCCTATAACCTAAGGCCGACCTGTACTGACTCCCCAAAGATGGTACCCCTAGGACATCTAATTTTTACATTGGTGCCTATGTGAAAACTGGCCATGTTTGGGACCCGATAGCTCCCCCGTTTTAGGTCCTATGGGCCCCAAACTTTGCATGCACACTCCCAAGACCCTCGACTACATGGAGCCGAAAAAAGTGAATCAATACCATCTATGGTTCAGGAAATATGACCGTTTTAAGTTGAGCTCCAATTGAACCAACTTTTGAACTTTGAACTCCCATTACTGGGGAACCTTCCATACTGGTGCACCATCGAGCTGCGAGTGGACCCCCACCTCGGCACCCCCTCCCCCTGAGGGGGGAGGGGGTGCCGAGGTGAGGGGGCATGCCAGATAGATCTCTGGTCAGCTTGAAGCAAAATGTGATCAAAGTGACTGACTTTGAGCTCCTGTTTCTGGAGAACCACGTGGTGAAAACCAGCCCAAACTTTGCACACTTGTAGGGGAGACTCTTTAGCATCTATGGTGCAAATTTGGAGCCCCTATAACCTAAGGCCGACCTGTACTGACTCCCCAAAGATGGTACCCCTAGGACATCTAATTTTTACATTGGTGCCTATGTGAAAACTGGCCATGTTTGGGACCCGATAGCTCCCCCGTTTTAGGTCCAAACTGCCCCAAACTTGGCATGCATACTCACAAGACCCTGGGCTACGTGGGGCTGAAGAAAGTGAATCATTCCCATGTATGGTTCGGGAAATATGACCGTTTAAAGTTGAGCTCCAATTGAACCAACTTTGGAACTTTGAACTCCCATTACTGGGGAACCTTCCATACTGGTGCACCATCGAGCTGCGAGTGGACCCCCACCTCGGCACCCCCTCCCCCTGAGGGGGGAGGGGGTGCCGAGGTGAGGGGGCATGCCAGATAGATCTCTGGTCAGCTTGAAGCAAAATGTGATCAAAGTGACTGACTTTGAGCTCCTGTTTCTGGAGAACCACGTGGTGAAAACCAGCCCAAACTTTGCACACTTGTAGGGGAGACTCTTTAGCACCTATGGTGCAAATTTGGAGCCCCTATAACCTAAGGCCGACCTGTACTGACTCCCCAAAGATGGTACCCCTAGGACATCTAATTTTTACATTGGTGCCTATGTGAAAACTGGCCATGTTTGGGACCCGATAGCTCCCCCGTTTTAGGTCCTATGGGCCCCAAACTTTGCATGCATACTCCCAAGACCCTCGACTACATGGAGCCGAAAAAAGTGAATCAATACCATCTATGGTTCAGGAAATATGACCGTTTCAAGTTGAGCTCCAATTGAACCAACTTTTGAACTTTGAACTCCCATTACTGGGGAACCTTCCATACTGGTGCACCATCGAGCTGCGAGTGGACCCCCACCTCGGCACCCCCTCCCCCTGAGGGGGGAGGGGGTGCCGAGGTGAGGGGGCATGCCAGATAGATCTCTGGTCAGCTTGAAGCAAAATGTGATCAAAGTGACTGACTTTGAGCTCCTGTTTCTGGAGAACCACGTGGTGAAAACCAGCCCAAACTTTGCACACTTGTAGGGGAGACTCTTTAGCACCTATGGTGCAAATTTGGAGCCCCTATAACCTAAGGCCGACCTGTACTGACTCCCCAAAGATGGTACCCCTAGGACATCTAATTTTTACATTGGTGCCTATGTGAAAACTGGCCATGTTTGGGACCCGATAGCTCCCCCGTTTTAGGTCCTATGGGCCCCAAACTTTGCATGCACACTCCCAAGACCCTCGACTACATGGAGCCGAAAAAAGTGAATCAATACCATCTATGGTTCAGGAAATATGACCGTTTCAAGTTGAGCTCCAATTGAACCAACTTTTGAACTTTGAACTCCCATTACTGGGGAACCTTCCATACTGGTGCACCATCGAGCTGCGAGTGGACCCCCACCTCGGCACCCCCTCCCCCTGAGGGGGGAGGGGGTGCCGAGGTGAGGGGGCATGCCAGATAGATCTCTGGTCAGCTTGAAGCAAAATGTGATCAAAGTGACTGACTTTGAGCTCCTGTTTCTGGAGAACCACGTGGTGAAAACCAGCCCAAACTTTGCACACTTGTAGGGGAGACTCTTTAGCACCTATGGTGCAAATTTGGAGCCCCTATAACCTAAGGCCGACCTGTACTGACTCCCCAAAGATGGTACCCCTAGGACATCTAATTTTTACATTGGTGCCTATGTGAAAACTGGCCATGTTTGGGACCCGATAGCTCCCCCGTTTTAGGTCCTATGGGCCCCAAACTTTGCATGCATACTCCCAAGACCCTCGACTACATGGAGCCGAAAAAAGTGAATCAATACCATCTATGGTTCAGGAAATATGACCGTTTCAAGTTGAGCTCCAATTGAACCAACTTTTGAACTTTGAACTCCCATTACTGGGGAACCTTCCATACTGGTGCACCGTCGAGCTGCGAGTGGACCCCCACCTCGGCACCCCCTCCCCCTGAGGGGGGAGGGGGTGCCGAGGTGAGGGGGCATGCCAGATAGATCTCTGGTCAGCTTGAAGCAAAATGTGATCAAAGTGACTGACTTTGAGCTCCTGTTTCTGGAGAACCACGTGGTGAAAACCAGCCCAAACTTTGCACACTTGTAGGGGAGACTCTTTAGCACCTATGGTGCAAATTTGGAGCCCCTATAACCTAAGGCCGACCTGTACTGACTCCCCAAAGATGGTACCCCTAGGACATCTAATTTTTACATTGGTGCCTATGTGAAAACTGGCCATGTTTGGGACCCGATAGCTCCCCCGTTTTAGGTCCTATGGGCCCCAAACTTTGCATGCATACTCCCAAGACCCTCGACTACATGGAGCCGAAAAAAGTGAATCAATACCATCTATGGTTCAGGAAATATGACCGTTTCAAGTTGAGCTCCAATTGAACCAACTTTGGAACTTTGAACTCCCATTACTGGGGAACCTTCCATACTGGTGCACCATCGAGCTGCGAGTGGACCCCCACCTCGGCACCCCCTCCCCCTGAGGGGGGAGGGGGTGCCGAGGTGAGGGGGCATGCCAGATAGATCTCTGGTCAGCTTGAAGCAAAATGTGATCAAAGTGACTGACTTTGAGCTCCTGTTTCTGGAGAACCACGTGGTGAAAACCAGCCCAAACTTTGCACACTTGTAGGGGAGACTCTTTAGCACCTATGGTGCAAATTTGGAGCCCCTATAACCTAAGGCCGACCTGTACTGACTCCCCAAAGATGGTACCCCTAGGACATCTAATTTTTACATTGGTGCCTATGTGAAAACTGGCCATGTTTGGGACCCGATAGCTCCCCCGTTTTAGGTCCTATGGGCCCCAAACTTTGCATGCACACTCCCAAGACCCTCGACTACATGGAGCCGAAAAAAGTGAATCAATACCATCTATGGTTCAGGAAATATGACCGTTTCAAGTTGAGCTCCAATTGAACCAACTTTTGAACTTTGAACTCCCATTACTGGGGAACCTTCCATACTGGTGCACCATCGAGCTGCGAGTGGACCCCCACCTCGGCACCCCCTCCCCCTGAGGGGGGAGGGGGTGCCGAGGTGAGGGGGCATGCCAGATAGATCTCTGGTCAGCTTGAAGCAAAATGTGATCAAAGTGACTGACTTTGAGCTCCTGTTTCTGGAGAACCACGTGGTGAAAACCAGCCCAAACTTTGCACACTTGTAGGGGAGACTCTTTAGCACCTATGGTGCAAATTTGGAGCCCCTATAACCTAAGGCCGACCTGTACTGCCTCCCCAAAGATGGTACCCCTAGGACATCTAATTTTTACATTGGTGCCTATGTGAAAACTGGCCATGTTTGGGACCCGATAGCTCCCCCGTTTTAGGTCCTATGGGCCCCAAACTTTGCATGCACACTCCCAAGACCCTCGACTACATGGAGCCGAAAAAAGTGAATCAATACCATCTATGGTTCAGGAAATATGACCGTTTCAAGTTGAGCTCCAATTGAACCAACTTTTGAACTTTGAACTCCCATTACTGGGGAACCTTCCATACTGGTGCACCATCGAGCTGCGAGTGGACCCCCACCTCGGCACCCCCTCCCCCTGAGGGGGGAGGGGGTGCCGAGGTGAGGGGGCATGCCAGATAGATCTCTGGTCAGCTTGAAGCAAAATGTGATCAAAGTGACTGACTTTGAGCTCCTGTTTCTGGAGAACCACGTGGTGAAAACCAGCCCAAACTTTGCACACTTGTAGGGGAGACTCTTTAGCATCTATGGTGCAAATTTGGAGCCCCTATAACCTAAGGCCGACCTGTACTGACTCCCCAAAGATGGTACCCCTAGGACATCTAATTTTTACATTGGTGCCTATGTGAAAACTGGCCATGTTTGGGACCCGATAGCTCCCCCGTTTTAGGTCCAAACTGCCCCAAACTTGGCATGCATACTCACAAGACCCTGGGCTACGTGGGGCTGAAGAAAGTGAATCATTCCCATGTATGGTTCGGGAAATATGACCGTTTAAAGTTGAGCTCCAATTGAACCAACTTTGGAACTTTGAACTCCCATTACTGGGGAACCTTCCATACTGGTGCACCATCGAGCTGCGAGTGGACCCCCACCTCGGCACCCCCTCCCCCTGAGGGGGGAGGGGGTGCCGAGGTGAGGGGGCATGCCAGATAGATCTCTGGTCAGCTTGAAGCAAAATGTGATCAAAGTGACTGACTTTGAGCTCCTGTTTCTGGAGAACCACGTGGTGAAAACCAGCCCAAACTTTGCACACTTGTAGGGGAGACTCTTTAGCACCTATGGTGCAAATTTGGAGCCCCTATAACCTAAGGCCGACCTGTACTGACTCCCCAAAGATGGTACCCCTAGGACATCTAATTTTTACATTGGTGCCTATGTGAAAACTGGCCATGTTTGGGACCCGGTAGCTCCCCCGTTTTAGGTCCTATGGGCCCCAAACTTTGCATGCACACTCCCAAGACCCTCGACTACATGGAGCCGAAAAAAGTGAATCAATACCATCTATGGTTCAGGAAATATGACCGTTTCAAGTTGAGCTCCAATTGAACCAACTTTTGAACTTTGAACTCCCATTACTGGGGAACCTTCCATACTGGTGCACCATCGAGCTGCGAGTGGACCCCCACCTCGGCACCCCCTCCCCCTGAGGGGGGAGGGGGTGCCGAGGTGAGGGGGCATGCCAGATAGATCTCTGGTCAGCTTGAAGCAAAATGTGATCAAAGTGACTGACTTTGAGCTCCTGTTTCTGGAGAACCACGTGGTGAAAACCAGCCCAAACTTTGCACACTTGTAGGGGAGACTCTTTAGCATCTATGGTGCAAATTTGGAGCCCCTATAACCTAAGGCCGACCTGTACTGACTCCCCAAAGATGGTACCCCTAGGACATCTAATTTTTACATTGGTGCCTATGTGAAAACTGGCCATGTTTGGGACCCGGTAGCTCCCCCGTTTTAGGTCCTATGGGCCCCAAACTTTGCATGCACACTCCCAAGACCCTCGACTACATGGAGCCGAAAAAAGTGAATCAATACCATCTATGGTTCAGGAAATATGACCGTTTCAAGTTGAGCTCCAATTGAACCAACTTTTGAACTTTGAACTCCCATTACTGGGGAACCTTCCATACTGGTGCACCATCGAGCTGCGAGTGGACCCCCACCTCGGCACCCCCTCCCCCTGAGGGGGGAGGGGGTGCCGAGGTGAGGGGGCATGCCAGATAGATCTCTGGTCAGCTTGAAGCAAAATGTGATCAAAGTGACTGACTTTGAGCTCCTGTTTCTGGAGAACCACGTGGTGAAAACCAGCCCAAACTTTGCACACTTGTAGGGGAGACTCTTTAGCATCTATGGTGCAAATTTGGAGCCCCTATAACCTAAGGCCGACCTGTACTGACTCCCCAAAGATGGTACCCCTAGGACATCTAATTTTTACATTGGTGCCTATGTGAAAACTGGCCATGTTTGGGACCCGATAGCTCCCCCGTTTTAGGTCCAAACTGCCCCAAACTTGGCATGCATACTCACAAGACCCTCGACTACATGGAGCCGAAAAAAGTGAATCAATACCATCTATGGTTCAGGAAATATGACCGTTTCAAGTTGAGCTCCAATTGAACCAACTTTTGAACTTTGAACTCCCATTACTGGGGAACCTTCCATACTGGTGCACCATCGAGCTGCGAGTGGACCCCCACCTCGGCACCCCCTCCCCCTGAGGGGGGAGGGGGTGCCGAGGTGAGGGGGCATGCCAGATAGATCTCTGGTCAGCTTGAAGCAAAATGTGATCAAAGTGACTGACTTTGAGCTCCTGTTTCTGGAGAACCACGTGGTGAAAACCAGCCCAAACTTTGCACACTTGTAGGGGAGACTCTTTAGCACCTATGGTGCAAATTTGGAGCCCCTATAACCTAAGGCCGACCTGTACTGACTCCCCAAAGATGGTACCCCTAGGACATCTAATTTTTACATTGGTGCCTATGTGAAAACTGGCCATGTTTGGGACCCGGTAGCTCCCCCGTTTTAGGTCCTATGGGCCCCAAACTTTGCATGCACACTCCCAAGACCCTCGACTACATGGAGCCGAAAAAAGTGAATCAATACCATCTATGGTTCAGGAAATATGACCGTTTCAAGTTGAGCTCCAATTGAACCAACTTTTGAACTTTGAACTCCCATTACTGGGGAACCTTCCATACTGGTGCACCATCGAGCTGCGAGTGGACCCCCACCTCGGCACCCCCTCCCCCTGAGGGGGGAGGGGGTGCCGAGGTGAGGGGGCATGCCAGATAGATCTCTGGTCAGCTTGAAGCAAAATGTGATCAAAGTGACTGACTTTGAGCTCCTGTTTCTGGAGAACCACGTGGTGAAAACCAGCCCAAACTTTGCACACTTGTAGGGGAGACTCTTTAGCATCTATGGTGCAAATTTGGAGCCCCTATAACCTAAGGCCGACCTGTACTGACTCCCCAAAGATGGTACCCCTAGGACATCTAATTTTTACATTGGTGCCTATGTGAAAACTGGCCATGTTTGGGACCCGATAGCTCCCCCGTTTTAGGTCCAAACTGCCCCAAACTTGGCATGCATACTCACAAGACCCTCGACTACATGGAGCCGAAAAAAGTGAATCAATACCATCTATGGTTCAGGAAATATGACCGTTTCAAGTTGAGCTCCAATTGAACCAACTTTTGAACTTTGAACTCCCATTACTGGGGAACCTTCCATACTGGTGCACCATCGAGCTGCGAGTGGACCCCCACCTCGGCACCCCCTCCCCCTGAGGGGGGAGGGGGTGCCGAGGTGAGGGGGCATGCCAGATAGATCTCTGGTCAGCTTGAAGCAAAATGTGATCAAAGTGACTGACTTTGAGCTCCTGTTTCTGGAGAACCACGTGGTGAAAACCAGCCCAAACTTTGCACACTTGTAGGGGAGACTCTTTAGCACCTATGGTGCAAATTTGGAGCCCCTATAACCTAAGGCCGACCTGTACTGACTCCCCAAAGATGGTACCCCTAGGACATCTAATTTTTACATTGGTGCCTATGTGAAAACTGGCCATGTTTGGGACCCGATAGCTCCCCCGTTTTAGGTCCAAACTGCCCCAAACTTGGCATGCATACTCACAAGACCCTGGGCTACGTGGGGCTGAAGAAAGTGAATCATTCCCATGTATGGTTCGGGAAATATGACCGTTTAAAGTTGAGCTCCAATTGAACCAACTTTGGAACTTTGAACTCCCATTACTGGGGAACCTTCCATACTGGTGCACCATCGAGCTGCGAGTGGACCCCCACCTCGGCACCCCCTCCCCCTGAGGGGGGAGGGGGTGCCGAGGTGAGGGGGCATGCCAGATAGATCTCTGGTCAGCTTGAAGCAAAATGTGATCAAAGTGACTGACTTTGAGCTCCTGTTTCTGGAGAACCACGTGGTGAAAACCAGCCCAAACTTTGCACACTTGTAGGGGAGACTCTTTAGCACCTATGGTGCAAATTTGGATCCCCTATAACCTAAGGCCGACCTGTACTGACTCCCCAAAGATGGTACCCCTAGGACATCTAATTTTTACATTGGTGCCTATGTGAAAACTGGCCATGTTTGGGACCCGATAGCTCCCCCGTTTTAGGTCCTATGGGCCCCAAACTTTGCATGCATACTCCCAAGATCCTCGACTACATGGAGCCGAAAAAAGTGAATCAATACCATCTATGGTTCAGGAAATATGACCGTTTCAAGTTGAGCTCCAATTGAACCAACTTTTGAACTTTGAACTCCCATTACTGGGGAACCTTCCATACTGGTGCACCATCGAGCTGCGAGTGGACCCCCACCTCGGCACCCCCTCCCCCTGAGGGGGGAGGGGGTGCCGAGGTGAGGGGGCATGCCAGATAGATCTCTGGTCAGCTTGAAGCAAAATGTGATCAAAGTGACTGACTTTGAGCTCCTGTTTCTGGAGAACCACGTGGTGAAAACCAGCCCAAACTTTGCACACTTGTAGGGGAGACTCTTTAGCACCTATGGTGCAAATTTGGAGCCCCTATAACCTAAGGCCGACCTGTACTGACTCCCCAAAGATGGTACCCCTAGGACATCTAATTTTTACATTGGTGACTATGTGAAAACTGGCCATGTTTGGGACCCGATAGCTCCCCCGTTTTAGGTCCTATGGGCCCCAAACTTTGCATGCACACTCCCAAGACCCTCGACTACATGGAGCCGAAAAAAGTGAATCAATACCATCTATGGTTCAGGAAATATGACCGTTTCAAGTTGAGCTCCAATTGAACCAACTTTTGAACTTTGAACTCCCATTACTGGGGAACCTTCCATACTGGTGCACCATCGAGCTGCGAGTGGACCCCCACCTCGGCACCCCCTCCCCCTGAGGGGGGAGGGGGTGCCGAGGTGAGGGGGCATGCCAGATAGATCTCTGGTCAGCTTGAAGCAAAATGTGATCAAAGTGACTGACTTTGAGCTCCTGTTTCTGGAGAACCACGTGGTGAAAACCAGCCCAAACTTTGCACACTTGTAGGGGAGACTCTTTAGCATCTATGGTGCAAATTTGGAGCCCCTATAACCTAAGGCCGACCTGTACTGACTCCCCAAAGATGGTACCCCTAGGACATCTAATTTTTACATTGGTGCCTATGTGAAAACTGGCCATGTTTGGGACCCGATAGCTCCCCCGTTTTAGGTCCAAATTGCCCCAAACTTGGCATGCATACTCACAAGACCATGGGCTACGTGGGGCTGAAGAAAGTGAATCATTCCCATGTATGGTTCGGGAAATATGACCGTTTAAAGTTGAGCTCCAATTGAACCAACTTTGGAACTTTGAACTCCCATTACTGGGGAACCTTCCATACTGGTGCACCATCGAGCTGCGAGTGGACCCCCACCTCGGCACCCCCTCCCCCTGAGGGGGGAGGGGGTGCCGAGGTGAGGGGGCATGCCAGATAGATCTCTGGTCAGCTTGAAGCAAAATGTGATCAAAGTGACTGACTTTGAGCTCCTGTTTCTGGAGAACCACGTGGTGAAAACCAGCCCAAACTTTGCACACTTGTAGGGGAGACTCTTTAGCACCTATGGTGCAAATTTGGAGCCCCTATAACCTAAGGCCGACCTGTACTGACTCCCCAAAGATGGTACCCCTAGGACATCTAATTTTTACATTGGTGCCTATGTGAAAACTGGCCATGTTTGGGACCCGATAGCTCCCCCGTTTTGGGTCCTATGGGCCCCAAACTTTGCATGCATACTCCCAAGATCCTCGACTACATGGAGCCGAAAAAAGTGAATCAATACCATCTATGGTTCAGGAAATATGACCGTTTCAAGTTGAGCTCCAATTGAACCAACTTTTGAACTTTGAACTCCCATTACTGGGGAACCTTCCATACTGGTGCACCATCGAGCTGCGAGTGGACCCCCACCTCGGCACCCCCTCCCCCTGAGGGGGGAGGGGGTGCCGAGGTGAGGGGGCATGCCAGATAGATCTCTGGTCAGCTTGAAGCAAAATGTGATCAAAGTGACTGACTTTGAGCTCCTGTTTCTGGAGAACCACGTGGTGAAAACCAGCCCAAACTTTGCACACTTGTAGGGGAGACTCTTTAGCATCTATGGTGCAAATTTGGAGCCCCTATAACCTAAGGCCGACCTGTACTGACTCCCCAAAGATGGTACCCCTAGGACATCTAATTTTTACATTGGTGCCTATGTGAAAACTGGCCATGTTTGGGACCCGATAGCTCCCCCGTTTTAGGTCCAAACTGCCCCAAACTTGGCATGCATACTCACAAGACCCTGGGCTACGTGGGGCTGAAGAAAGTGAATCATTCCCATGTATGGTTCGGGAAATATGACCGTTTAAAGTTGAGCTCCAATTGAACCAACTTTGGAACTTTGAACTCCCATTACTGGGGAACCTTCCATACTGGTGCACCATCGAGCTGCGAGTGGACCCCCACCTCGGCACCCCCTCCCCCTGAGGGGGGAGGGGGTGCCGAGGTGAGGGGGCATGCCAGATAGATCTCTGGTCAGCTTGAAGCAAAATGTGATCAAAGTGACTGACTTTGAGCTCCTGTTTCTGGAGAACCACGTGGTGAAAACCAGCCCAAACTTTGCACACTTGTAGGGGAGACTCTTTAGCACCTATGGTGCAAATTTGGAGCCCCTATAACCTAAGGCCGACCTGTACTGACTCCCCAAAGATGGTACCCCTAGGACATCTAATTTTTACATTGGTGCCTATGTGAAAACTGGCCATGTTTGGGACCCGATAGCTCCCCCGTTTTAGGTCCTATGGGCCCCAAACTTTGCATGCATACTCCCAAGATCCTCGACTACATGGAGCCGAAAAAAGTGAATCAATACCATCTATGGTTCAGGAAATATGACCGTTTCAAGTTGAGCTCCAATTGAACCAACTTTTGAACTTTGAACTCCCATTACTGGGGAACCTTCCATACTGGTGCACCATCGAGCTGCGAGTGGACCCCCACCTCGGCACCCCCTCCCCCTGAGGGGGGAGGGGGTGCCGAGGTGAGGGGACATGCCAGATAGATCTCTGGTCAGCTTGAAGCAAAATGTGATCAAAGTGACTGACTTTGAGCTCCTGTTTCTGGAGAACCACGTGGTGAAAACCAGCCCAAACTTTGCACACTTGTAGGGGAGACTCTTTAGCATCTATGGTGCAAATTTGGAGCCCCTATAACCTAAGGCCGACCTGTACTGACTCCCCAAAGATGGTACCCCTAGGACATCTAATTTTTACATTGGTGCCTATGTGAAAACTGGCCATGTTTGGGACCCGATAGCTCCCCCGTTTTAGGTCCAAACTGCCCCAAACTTGGCATGCATACTCACAAGACCCTGGGCTACGTGGGGCTGAAGAAAGTGAATCATTCCCATGTATGGTTCGGGAAATATGACCGTTTAAAGTTGAGCTCCAATTGAACCAACTTTGGAACTTTGAACTCCCATTACTGGGGAACCTTCCATACTGGTGCACCATCGAGCTGCGAGTGGACCCCCACCTCGGCACCCCCTCCCCCTGAGGGGGGAGGGGGTGCCGAGGTGAGGGGGCATGCCAGATAGATCTCTGGTCAGCTTGAAGCAAAATGTGATCAAAGTGACTGACTTTGAGCTCCTGTTTCTGGAGAACCACGTGGTGAAAACCAGCCCAAACTTTGCACACTTGTAGGGGAGACTCTTTAGCACCTATGGTGCAAATTTGGAGCCCCTATAACCTAAGGCCGACCTGTACTGACTCCCCAAAGATGGTACCCCTAGGACATCTAATTTTTACATTGGTGCCTATGTGAAAACTGGCCATGTTTGGGACCCGATAGCTCCCCCGTTTTAGGTCCTATGGGCCCCAAACTTTGCATGCATACTCCCAAGACCCTCGACTACATGGAGCCGAAAAAAGTGAATCAATACCATCTATGGTTCAGGAAATATGACCGTTTCAAGTTGAGCTCCAATTGAACCAACTTTTGAACTTTGAACTCCCATTACTGGGGAACCTTCCATACTGGTGCACCATCGAGCTGCGAGTGGACCCCCACCTCGGCACCCCCTCCCCCTGAGGGGGGAGGGGGTGCCGAGGTGAGGGGGCATGCCAGATAGATCTCTGGTCAGCTTGAAGCAAAATGTGATCAAAGTGACTGACTTTGAGCTCCTGTTTCTGGAGAACCACGTGGTGAAAACCAGCCCAAACTTTGCACACTTGTAGGGGAGACTCTTTAGCACCTATGGTGCAAATTTGGAGCCCCTATAACCTAAGGCCGACCTGTACTGACTCCCCAAAGATGGTACCCCTAGGACATCTAATTTTTACATTGGTGCCTATGTGAAAACTGGCCATGTTTGGGACCCGATAGCTCCCCCGTTTTAGGTCCAAACTGCCCCAAACTTGGCATGCATACTCACAAGACCCTGGGCTACGTGGGGCTGAAGAAAGTGAATCATTCCCATGTATGGTTCGGGAAATATGACCGTTTAAAGTTGAGCTCCAATTGAACCAACTTTGGAACTTTGAACTCCCATTACTGGGGAACCTTCCATACTGGTGCACCATCGAGCTGCGAGTGGACCCCCACCTCGGCACCCCCTCCCCCTGAGGGGGGAGGGGGTGCCGAGGTGAGGGGGCATGCCAGATAGATCTCTGGTCAGCTTGAAGCAAAATGTGATCAAAGTGACTGACTTTGAGCTCCTGTTTCTGGAGAACCACGTGGTGAAAACCAGCCCAAACTTTGCACACTTGTAGGGGAGACTCTTTAGCACCTATGGTGCAAATTTGGAGCCCCTATAACCTAAGGCCGACCTGTACTGACTCCCCAAAGATGGTACCCCTAGGACATCTAATTTTTACATTGGTGCCTATGTGAAAACTGGCCATGTTTGGGACCCGATAGCTCCCCCGTTTTAGGTCCTATGGGCCCCAAACTTTGCATGCATACTCCCAAGATCCTCGACTACATGGAGCCGAAAAAAGTGAATCAATACCATCTATGGTTCAGGAAATATGACCGTTTCAAGTTGAGCTCCAATTGAACCAACTTTTGAACTTTGAACTCCCATTACTGGGGAACCTTCCATACTGGTGCACCATCGAGCTGCGAGTGGACCCCCACCTCGGCACCCCCTCCCCCTGAGGGGGGAGGGGGTGCCAAGGTGAGGGGGCATGCCAGATAGATCTCTGGTCAGCTTGAAGCAAAATGTGATCAAAGTGACTGACTTTGAGCTCCTGTTTCTGGAGAACCACGTGGTGAAAACCAGCCCAAACTTTGCACACTTGTAGGGGAGACTCTTTAGCATCTATGGTGCAAATTTGGAGCCCCTATAACCTAAGGCCGACCTGTACTGACTCCCCAAAGATGGTACCCCTAGGACATCTAATTTTTACATTGGTGCCTATGTGAAAACTGGCCATGTTTGGGACCCGATAGCTCCCCCGTTTTAGGTCCTATGGGCCCCAAACTTTGCATGCACACTCCCAAGACCCTCGACTACATGGAGCCGAAAAAAGTGAATCAATACCATCTATGGTTCAGGAAATATGACCGTTTAAATTTGAGCTCCAATTGAACCAACTTTGGAACTTTGAACTCCCATTACTGGGGAACCTTCCATACTGGTGCACCATCGAGCTGCGAGTGGACCCCCACCTCGGCACCCCCTCCCCCTGAGGGGGGAGGGGGTGCCGAGGTGAGGGGGCATGCCAGATAGATCTCTGGTCAGCTTGAAGCAAAATGTGATCAAAGTGACTGACTTTGAGCTCCTGTTTCTGGAGAACCACGTGGTGAAAACCAGCCCAAACTTTGCACACTTGTAGGGGAGACTCTTTAGCACCTATGGTGCAAATTTGGAGCCCCTATAACCTAAGGCCGACCTGTACTGACTCCCCAAAGATGGTACCCCTAGGACATCTAATTTTTACATTGGTGCCTATGTGAAAACTGGCCACGTTTGGGACCCGATAGCTCCCCCGTTTTAGGTCCTATGGGCCCCAAACTTTGCATGCATACTCCCAAGACCCTCGACTACATGGAGCCGAAAAAAGTGAATCAATACCATCTATGGTTCAGGAAATATGACCGTTTCAAGTTGAGCTCCAATTGAACCAACTTTTGAACTTTGAACTCCCATTACTGGGGAACCTTCCATACAGGTGCACCATCGAGCTGCGAGTGGACCCCCACCTCGGCACCCCCTCCCCCTGAGGGGGGAGGGGGTGCCGAGGTGAGGGGGCATGCCAGATAGATCTCTGGTCAGCTTGAAGCAAAATGTGATCAAAGTGACTGACTTTGAGCTCCTGTTTCTGGAGAACCACGTGGTGAAAACCAGCCCAAACTTTGCACACTTGTAGGGGAGACTCTTTAGCACCTATGGTGCAAATTTGGAGCCCCTATAACCTAAGGCCGACCTGTACTGACTCCCCAAAGATGGTACCCCTAGGACATCTAATTTTTACATTGGTGCCTATGTGAAAACTGGCCATGTTTGGGACCCGGTAGCTCCCCCGTTTTAGGTCCTATGGGCCCCAAACTTTGCATGCACACTCCCAAGACCCTCGACTACATGGAGCCGAAAAAAGTGAATCAATACCATCTATGGTTCAGGAAATATGACCGTTTCAAGTTGAGCTCCAATTGAACCAACTTTTGAACTTTGAACTCCCATTACTGGGGAACCTTCCATACTGGTGCACCATCGAGCTGCGAGTGGACCCCCACCTCGGCACCCCCTCCCCCTGAGGGGGGAGGGGGTGCCGAGGTGAGGGGGCATGCCAGATAGATCTCTGGTCAGCTTGAAGCAAAATGTGATCAAAGTGACTGACTTTGAGCTCCTGTTTCTGGAGAACCACGTGGTGAAAACCAGCCCAAACTTTGCACACTTGTAGGGGAGACTCTTTAGCATCTATGGTGCAAATTTGGAGCCCCTATAACCTAAGGCCGACCTGTACTGACTCCCCAAAGATGGTACCCCTAGGACATCTAATTTTTACATTGGTGCCTATGTGAAAACTGGCCATGTTTGGGACCCGATAGCTCCCCCGTTTTAGGTCCAAACTGCCCCAAACTTGGCATGCATACTCACAAGACCCTCGACTACATGGAGCCGAAAAAAGTGAATCAATACCATCTATGGTTCAGGAAATATGACCGTTTCAAGTTGAGCTCCAATTGAACCAACTTTTGAACTTTGAACTCCCATTACTGGGGAACCTTCCATACTGGTGCACCATCGAGCTGCGAGTGGACCCCCACCTCGGCACCCCCTCCCCCTGAGGGGGGAGGGGGTGCCGAGGTGAGGGGGCATGCCAGATAGATCTCTGGTCAGCTTGAAGCAAAATGTGATCAAAGTGACTGACTTTGAGCTCCTGTTTCTGGAGAACCACGTGGTGAAAACCAGCCCAAACTTTGCACACTTGTAGGGGAGACTCTTTAGCACCTATGGTGCAAATTTGGAGCCCCTATAACCTAAGGCCGACCTGTACTGACTCCCCAAAGATGGTACCCCTAGGACATCTAATTTTTACATTGGTGCCTATGTGAAAACTGGCCATGTTTGGGACCCGATAGCTCCCCCGTTTTAGGTCCTATGGGCCCCAAACTTTGCATGCATACTCCCAAGATCCTCGACTACATGGAGCCGAAAAAAGTGAATCAATACCATCTATGGTTCAGGAAATATGACCGTTTCAAGTTGAGCTCCAATTGAACCAACTTTTGAACTTTGAACTCCCATTACTGGGGAACCTTCCATACTGGTGCACCATCGAGCTGCGAGTGGACCCCCACCTCGGCACCCCCTCCCCCTGAGGGGGGAGGGGGTGCCGAGGTGAGGGGGCATGCCAGATAGATCTCTGGTCAGCTTGAAGCAAAATGTGATCAAAGTGACTGACTTTGAGCTCCTGTTTCTGGAGAACCACGTGGTGAAAACCAGCCCAAACTTTGCACACTTGTAGGGGAGACTCTTTAGCACCTATGGTGCAAATTTGGAGCCCCTATAACCTAAGGCCGACCTGTACTGACTCCCCAAAGATGGTACCCCTAGGACATCTAATTTTTACATTGGTGCCTATGTGAAAACTGGCCATGTTTGGGACCCGATAGCTCCCCCGTTTTAGGTCCTATGGGCCCCAAACTTTGCATGCACACTCCCAAGACCCTCGACTACATGGAGCCGAAAAAAGTGAATCAATACCATCTATGGTTCAGGAAATATGACCGTTTCAAGTTGAGCTCCAATTGAACCAACTTTTGAACTTTGAACTCCCATTACTGGGGAACCTTCCATACTGGTGCACCATCGAGCTGCGAGTGGACCCCCACCTCGGCACCCCCTCCCCCTGAGGGGGGAGGGGGTGCCGAGGTGAGGGGGCATGCCAGATAGATCTCTGGTCAGCTTGAAGCAAAATGTGATCAAAGTGACTGACTTTGAGCTCCTGTTTCTGGAGAACCACGTTGTGAAAACCAGCCCAAACTTTGCACACTTGTAGGGGAGACTCTTTAGCACCTATGGTGCAAATTTGGAGCCCCTATAACCTAAGGCCGACCTGTACTGACTCCCCAAAGATGGTACCCCTAGGACATCTAATTTTTACATTGGTGCCTATGTGAAAACTGGCCATGTTTGGGACCCGATAGCTCCCCCGTTTTAGGTCCTATGGGCCCCAAACTTTGCATGCATACTCCCAAGATCCTCGACTACATGGAGCCGAAAAAAGTGAATCAATACCATCTATGGTTCAGGAAATATGACCGTTTCAAGTTGAGCTCCAATTGAACCAACTTTTGAACTTTGAACTCCCATTACTGGGGAACCTTCCATACTGGTGCACCATCGAGCTGCGAGTGGACCCCCACCTCGGCACCCCCTCCCCCTGAGGGGGGAGGGGGTGCCGAGGTGAGGGGGCATGCCAGATAGATCTCTGGTCAGCTTGAAGCAAAATGTGATCAAAGTGACTGACTTTGAGCTCCTGTTTCTGGAGAACCACGTGGTGAAAACCAGCCCAAACTTTGCACACTTGTAGGGGAGACTCTTTAGCATCTATGGTGCAAATTTGGAGCCCCTATAACCTAAGGCCGACCTGTACTGACTCCCCAAAGATGGTACCCCTAGGACATCTAATTTTTACATTGGTGCCTATGTGAAAACTGGCCATGTTTGGGACCCGATAGCTCCCCCGTTTTAGGTCCAATTTGCCCCAAACTTGGCATGCATACTCACAAGACCCTGGGCTACGTGGGGCTGAAGAAAGTGAATCATTCCCATGTATGGTTCGGGAAATATGACCGTTTAAAGTTGAGCTCCAATTGAACCAACTTTGGAACTTTGAACTCCCATTACTGGGGAACCTTCCATACTGGTGCACCATCGAGCTGCGAGTGGACCCCCACCTCGGCACCCCCTCCCCCTGAGGGGGGAGGGGGTGCCGAGGTGAGGGGGCATGCCAGATAGATCTCTGGTCAGCTTGAAGCAAAATGTGATCAAAGTGACTGACTTTGAGCTCCTGTTTCTGGAGAACCACGTGGTGAAAACCAGCCCAAACTTTGCACACTTGTAGGGGAGACTCTTTAGCACCTATGGTGCAAATTTGGAGCCCCTATAACCTAAGGCCGACCTGTACTGACTCCCCAAAGATGGTACCCCTAGGACATCTAATTTTTACATTGGTGCCTATGTGAAAACTGGCCATGTTTGGGACCCGATAGCTCCCCCGTTTTGGGTCCTATGGGCCCCAAACTTTGCATGCATACTCCCAAGATCCTCGACTACATGGAGCCGAAAAAAGTGAATCAATACCATCTATGGTTCAGGAAATATGACCGTTTCAAGTTGAGCTCCAATTGAACCAACTTTTGAACTTTGAACTCCCATTACTGGGGAACCTTCCATACTGGTGCACCATCGAGCTGCGAGTGGACCCCCACCTCGGCACCCCCTCCCCCTGAGGGGGGAGGGGGTGCCGAGGTGAGGGGGCATGCCAGATAGATCTCTGGTCAGCTTGAAGCAAAATGTGATCAAAGTGACTGACTTTGAGCTCCTGTTTCTGGAGAACCACGTGGTGAAAACCAGCCCAAACTTTGCACACTTGTAGGGGAGACTCTTTAGCATCTATGGTGCAAATTTGGAGCCCCTATAACCTAAGGCCGACCTGTACTGACTCCCCAAAGATGGTACCCCTAGGACATCTAATTTTTACATTGGTGCCTATGTGAAAACTGGCCATGTTTGGGACCCGATAGCTCCCCCGTTTTAGGTCCAAACTGCCCCAAACTTGGCATGCATACTCACAAGACCCTGGGCTACGTGGGGCTGAAGAAAGTGAATCATTCCCATGTATGGTTCGGGAAATATGACCGTTTAAAGTTGAGCTCCAATTGAACCAACTTTGGAACTTTGAACTCCCATTACTGGGGAACCTTCCATACTGGTGCACCATCGAGCTGCGAGTGGACCCCCACCTCGGCACCCCCTCCCCCTGAGGGGGGAGGGGGTGCCGAGGTGAGGGGGCATGCCAGATAGATCTCTGGTCAGCTTGAAGCAAAATGTGATCAAAGTGACTGACTTTGAGCTCCTGTTTCTGGAGAACCACGTGGTGAAAACCAGCCCAAACTTTGCACACTTGTAGGGGAGACTCTTTAGCACCTATGGTGCAAATTTGGAGCCCCTATAACCTAAGGCCGACCTGTACTGACTCCCCAAAGATGGTACCCCTAGGACATCTAATTTTTACATTGGTGCCTATGTGAAAACTGGCCATGTTTGGGACCCGATAGCTCCCCCGTTTTAGGTCCAAACTGCCCCAAACTTGGCATGCATACTCACAAGACCCTCGACTACATGGAGCCGAAAAAAGTGAATCAATACCATCTATGGTTCAGGAAATATGACCGTTTAAAGTTGAGCTCCAATTGAACCAACTTTGGAACTTTGAACTCCCATTACTGGGGAACCTTCCATACTGGTGCACCATCGAGCTGCGAGTGGACCCCCACCTCGGCACCCCCTCCCCCTGAGGGGGGAGGGGGTGCCGAGGTGAGGGGGCATGCCAGATAGATCTCTGGTCAGCTTGAAGCAAAATGTGATCAAAGTGACTGACTTTGAGCTCCTGTTTCTGGAGAACCACGTGGTGAAAACCAGCCCAAACTTTGCACACTTGTAGGGGAGACTCTTTAGCATCTATGGTGCAAATTTGGAGCCCCTATAACCTAAGGCCGACCTGTACTGACTCCCCAAAGATGGTACCCCTAGGACATCTAATTTTTACATTGGTGCCTATGTGAAAACTGGCCATGTTTGGGACCCGATAGCTCCCCCGTTTTAGGTCCAAACTGCCCCAAACTTGGCATGCATACTCACAAGACCCTGGGCTACGTGGGGCTGAAGAAAGTGAATCATTCCCATGTATGGTTCGGGAAATATGACCGTTTAAAGTTGAGCTCCAATTGAACCAACTTTGGAACTTTGAACTCCCATTACTGGGGAACCTTCCATACTGGTGCACCATCGAGCTGCGAGTGGACCCCCACCTCGGCACCCCCTCCCCCTGAGGGGGGAGGGGGTGCCGAGGTGAGGGGGCATGCCAGATAGATCTCTGGTCAGCTTGAAGCAAAATGTGATCAAAGTGACTGACTTTGAGCTCCTGTTTCTGGAGAGCCACGTGGTGAAAACCAGCCCAAACTTTGCACACTTGTAGGGGAGACTCTTTAGCACCTATGGTGCAAATTTGGAGCCCCTATAACCTAAGGCCGACCTGTACTGACTCCCCAAAGATGGTACCCCTAGGACATCTAATTTTTACATTGGTGCCTATGTGAAAACTGGCCATGTTTGGGACCCGATAGCTCCCCCGTTTTAGGTCCTATGGGCCCCAAACTTTGCATGCATACTCCCAAGATCCTCGACTACATGGAGCCGAAAAAAGTGAATCAATACCATCTATGGTTCAGGAAATATGACCGTTTCAAGTTGAGCTCCAATTGAACCAACTTTTGAACTTTGAACTCCCATTACTGGGGAACCTTCCATACTGGTGCACCATCGAGCTGCGAGTGGACCCCCACCTCGGCACCCCCTCCCCCTGAGGGGGGAGGGGGTGCCGAGGTGAGGGGGCATGCCAGATAGATCTCTGGTCAGCTTGAAGCAAAATGTGATCAAAGTGACTGACTTTGAGCTCCTGTTTCTGGAGAACCACGTGGTGAAAACCAGCCCAAACTTTGCACACTTGTAGGGGAGACTCTTTAGCATCTATGGTGCAAATTTGGAGCCCCTATAACCTAAGGCCGACCTGTACTGACTCCCCAAAGATGGTACCCCTAGGACATCTAATTTTTACATTGGTGCCTATGTGAAAACTGGCCATGTTTGGGACCCGATAGCTCCCCCGTTTTAGGTCCAAACTGCCCCAAACTTGGCATGCATACTCACAAGACCCTGGGCTACGTGGGGCTGAAGAAAGTGAATCATTCCCATGTATGGTTCGGGAAATATGACCGTTTAAAGTTGAGCTCCAATTGAACCAACTTTGGAACTTTGAACTCCCATTACTGGGGAACCTTCCATACTGGTGCACCATCGAGCTGCGAGTGGACCCCCACCTCGGCACCCCCTCCCCCTGAGGGGGGAGGGGGTGCCGAGGTGAGGGGGCATGCCAGATAGATCTCTGGTCAGCTTGAAGCAAAATGTGATCAAAGTGACTGACTTTGAGCTCCTGTTTCTGGAGAACCACGTGGTGAAAACCAGCCCAAACTTTGCACACTTGTAGGGGAGACTCTTTAGCACCTATGGTGCAAATTTGGAGCCCCTATAACCTAAGGCCGACCTGTACTGACTCCCCAAAGATGGTACCCCTAGGACATCTAATTTTTACATTGGTGCCTATGTGAAAACTGGCCATGTTTGGGACCCGATAGCTCCCCCGTTTTAGGTCCTATGGGCCCCAAACTTTGCATGCATACTCCCAAGACCCTCGACTACATGGAGCCGAAAAAAGTGAATCAATACCATCTATGGTTCAGGAAATATGACCGTTTCAAGTTGAGCTCCAATTGAACCAACTTTTGAACTTTGAACTCCCATTACTGGGGAACCTTCCATACTGGTGCACCATCGAGCTGCGAGTGGACCCCCACCTCGGCACCCCCTCCCCCTGAGGGGGGAGGGGGTGCCGAGGTGAGGGGGCATGCCAGATAGATCTCTGGTCAGCTTGAAGCAAAATGTGATCAAAGTGACTGACTTTGAGCTCCTGTTTCTGGAGAACCACGTGGTGAAAACCAGCCCAAACTTTGCACACTTGTAGGGGAGACTCTTTAGCACCTATGGTGCAAATTTGGAGCCCCTATAACCTAAGGCCGACCTGTACTGACTCCCCAAAGATGGTACCCCTAGGACATCTAATTTTTACATTGGTGCCTATGTGAAAACTGGCCATGTTTGGGACCCGATAGCTCCCCCGTTTTAGGTCCAAACTGCCCCAAACTTGGCATGCATACTCACAAGACCCTGGGCTACGTGGGGCTGAAGAAAGTGAATCATTCCCATGTATGGTTCGGGAAATATGACCGTTTAAAGTTGAGCTCCAATTGAACCAACTTTGGAACTTTGAACTCCCATTACTGGGGAACCTTCCATACTGGTGCACCATCGAGCTGCGAGTGGACCCCCACCTCGGCACCCCCTCCCCCTGAGGGGGGAGGGGGTGCCGAGGTGAGGGGGCATGCCAGATAGATCTCTGGTCAGCTTGAAGCAAAATGTGATCAAAGTGACTGACTTTGAGCTCCTGTTTCTGGAGAACCACGTGGTGAAAACCAGCCCAAACTTTGCACACTTGTAGGGGAGACTCTTTAGCACCTATGGTGCAAATTTGGAGCCCCTATAACCTAAGGCCGACCTGTACTGACTCCCCAAAGATGGTACCCCTAGGACATCTAATTTTTACATTGGTGCCTATGTGAAAACTGGCCATGTTTGGGACCCGATAGCTCCCCCGTTTTAGGTCCTATGGGCCCCAAACTTTGCATGCATACTCCCAAGATCCTCGACTACATGGAGCCGAAAAAAGTGAATCAATACCATCTATGGTTCAGGAAATATGACCGTTTCAAGTTGAGCTCCAATTGAACCAACTTTTGAACTTTGAACTCCCATTACTGGGGAACCTTCCATACTGGTGCACCATCGAGCTGCGAGTGGACCCCCACCTCGGCACCCCCTCCCCCTGAGGGGGGAGGGGGTGCCAAGGTGAGGGGGCATGCCAGATAGATCTCTGGTCAGCTTGAAGCAAAATGTGATCAAAGTGACTGACTTTGAGCTCCTGTTTCTGGAGAACCACGTGGTGAAAACCAGCCCAAACTTTGCACACTTGTAGGGGAGACTCTTTAGCATCTATGGTGCAAATTTGGAGCCCCTATAACCTAAGGCCGACCTGTACTGACTCCCCAAAGATGGTACCCCTAGGACATCTAATTTTTACATTGGTGCCTATGTGAAAACTGGCCATGTTTGGGACCCGATAGCTCCCCCGTTTTAGGTCCAAACTGCCCCAAACTTGGCATGCATACTCACAAGACCCTGGGCTACGTGGGGCTGAAGAAAGTGAATCATTCCCATGTATGGTTCGGGAAATATGACCGTTTAAAGTTGAGCTCCAATTGAACCAACTTTGGAACTTTGAACTCCCATTACTGGGGAACCTTCCATACTGGTGCACCATCGAGCTGCGAGTGGACCCCCACCTCGGCACCCCCTCCCCCTGAGGGGGGAGGGGGTGCCGAGGTGAGGGGGCATGCCAGATAGATCTCTGGTCAGCTTGAAGCAAAATGTGATCAAAGTGACTGACTTTGAGCTCCTGTTTCTGGAGAACCACGTGGTGAAAACCAGCCCAAACTTTGCACACTTGTAGGGGAGACTCTTTAGCATCTATGGTGCAAATTTGGAGCCCCTATAACCTAAGGCCGACCTGTACTGACTCCCCAAAGATGGTACCCCTAGGACATCTAATTTTTACATTGGTGCCTATGTGAAAACTGGCCATGTTTGGGACCCGATAGCTCCCCCGTTTTAGGTCCAAACTGCCCCAAACTTGGCATGCATACTCACAAGACCCTGGGCTACGTGGGGCTGAAGAAAGTGAATCATTCCCATGTATGGTTCGGGAAATATGACCGTTTAAAGTTGAGCTCCAATTGAACCAACTTTGGAACTTTGAACTCCCATTACTGGGGAACCTTCCATACTGGTGCACCATCGAGCTGCGAGTGGACCCCCACCTCGGCACCCCCTCCCCCTGAGGGGGGAGGGGGTGCCGAGGTGAGGGGGCATGCCAGATAGATCTCTGGTCAGCTTGAAGCAAAATGTGATCAAAGTGACTGACTTTGAGCTCCTGTTTCTGGAGAGCCACGTGGTGAAAACCAGCCCAAACTTTGCACACTTGTAGGGGAGACTCTTTAGCACCTATGGTGCAAATTTGGAGCCCCTATAACCTAAGGCCGACCTGTACTGACTCCCCAAAGATGGTACCCCTAGGACATCTAATTTTTACATTGGTGCCTATGTGAAAACTGGCCATGTTTGGGACCCGATAGCTCCCCCGTTTTAGGTCCTATGGGCCCCAAACTTTGCATGCATACTCCCAAGATCCTCGACTACATGGAGCCGAAAAAAGTGAATCAATACCATCTATGGTTCAGGAAATATGACCGTTTCAAGTTGAGCTCCAATTGAACCAACTTTTGAACTTTGAACTCCCATTACTGGGGAACCTTCCATACTGGTGCACCATCGAGCTGCGAGTGGACCCCCACCTCGGCACCCCCTCCCCCTGAGGGGGGAGGGGGTGCCGAGGTGAGGGGGCATGCCAGATAGATCTCTGGTCAGCTTGAAGCAAAATGTGATCAAAGTGACTGACTTTGAGCTCCTGTTTCTGGAGAACCACGTGGTGAAAACCAGCCCAAACTTTGCACACTTGTAGGGGAGACTCTTTAGCATCTATGGTGCAAATTTGGAGCCCCTATAACCTAAGGCCGACCTGTACTGACTCCCCAAAGATGGTACCCCTAGGACATCTAATTTTTACATTGGTGCCTATGTGAAAACTGGCCATGTTTGGGACCCGATAGCTCCCCCGTTTTAGGTCCAAACTGCCCCAAACTTGGCATGCATACTCACAAGACCCTGGGCTACGTGGGGCTGAAGAAAGTGAATCATTCCCATGTATGGTTCGGGAAATATGACCGTTTAAAGTTGAGCTCCAATTGAACCAACTTTGGAACTTTGAACTCCCATTACTGGGGAACCTTCCATACTGGTGCACCATCGAGCTGCGAGTGGACCCCCACCTCGGCACCCCCTCCCCCTGAGGGGGGAGGGGGTGCCGAGGTGAGGGGGCATGCCAGATAGATCTCTGGTCAGCTTGAAGCAAAATGTGATCAAAGTGACTGACTTTGAGCTCCTGTTTCTGGAGAACCACGTGGTGAAAACCAGCCCAAACTTTGCACACTTGTAGGGGAGACTCTTTAGCACCTATGGTGCAAATTTGGAGCCCCTATAACCTAAGGCCGACCTGTACTGACTCCCCAAAGATGGTACCCCTAGGACATCTAATTTTTACATTGGTGCCTATGTGAAAACTGGCCATGTTTGGGACCCGATAGCTCCCCCGTTTTAGGTCCTATGGGCCCCAAACTTTGCATGCATACTCCCAAGACCCTCGACTACATGGAGCCGAAAAAAGTGAATCAATACCATCTATGGTTCAGGAAATATGACCGTTTCAAGTTGAGCTCCAATTGAACCAACTTTTGAACTTTGAACTCCCATTACTGGGGAACCTTCCATACTGGTGCACCATCGAGCTGCGAGTGGACCCCCACCTCGGCACCCCCTCCCCCTGAGGGGGGAGGGGGTGCCGAGGTGAGGGGGCATGCCAGATAGATCTCTGGTCAGCTTGAAGCAAAATGTGATCAAAGTGACTGACTTTGAGCTCCTGTTTCTGGAGAACCACGTGGTGAAAACCAGCCCAAACTTTGCACACTTGTAGGGGAGACTCTTTAGCACCTATGGTGCAAATTTGGAGCCCCTATAACCTAAGGCCGACCTGTACTGACTCCCCAAAGATGGTACCCCTAGGACATCTAATTTTTACATTGGTGCCTATGTGAAAACTGGCCATGTTTGGGACCCGATAGCTCCCCCGTTTTAGGTCCAAACTGCCCCAAACTTGGCATGCATACTCACAAGACCCTGGGCTACGTGGGGCTGAAGAAAGTGAATCATTCCCATGTATGGTTCGGGAAATATGACCGTTTAAAGTTGAGCTCCAATTGAACCAACTTTGGAACTTTGAACTCCCATTACTGGGGAACCTTCCATACTGGTGCACCATCGAGCTGCGAGTGGACCCCCACCTCGGCACCCCCTCCCCCTGAGGGGGGAGGGGGTGCCGAGGTGAGGGGGCATGCCAGATAGATCTCTGGTCAGCTTGAAGCAAAATGTGATCAAAGTGACTGACTTTGAGCTCCTGTTTCTGGAGAACCACGTGGTGAAAACCAGCCCAAACTTTGCACACTTGTAGGGGAGACTCTTTAGCACCTATGGTGCAAATTTGGAGCCCCTATAACCTAAGGCCGACCTGTACTGACTCCCCAAAGATGGTACCCCTAGGACATCTAATTTTTACATTGGTGCCTATGTGAAAACTGGCCATGTTTGGGACCCGATAGCTCCCCCGTTTTAGGTCCTATGGGCCCCAAACTTTGCATGCATACTCCCAAGATCCTCGACTACATGGAGCCGAAAAAAGTGAATCAATACCATCTATGGTTCAGGAAATATGACCGTTTCAAGTTGAGCTCCAATTGAACCAACTTTTGAACTTTGAACTCCCATTACTGGGGAACCTTCCATACTGGTGCACCATCGAGCTGCGAGTGGACCCCCACCTCGGCACCCCCTCCCCCTGAGGGGGGAGGGGGTGCCGAGGTGAGGGGGCATGCCAGATAGATCTCTGGTCAGCTTGAAGCAAAATGTGATCAAAGTGACTGACTTTGAGCTCCTGTTTCTGGAGAACCACGTGGTGAAAACCAGCCCAAACTTTGCACACTTGTAGGGGAGACTCTTTAGCATCTATGGTGCAAATTTGGAGCCCCTATAACCTAAGGCCGACCTGTACTGACTCCCCAAAGATGGTACCCCTAGGACATCTAATTTTTACATTGGTGCCTATGTGAAAACTGGCCATGTTTGGGACCCGATAGCTCCCCCGTTTTAGGTCCAAACTGCCCCAAACTTGGCATGCATACTCACAAGACCCTGGGCTACGTGGGGCTGAAGAAAGTGAATCATTCCCATGTATGGTTCGGGAAATATGACCGTTTAAAGTTGAGCTCCAATTGAACCAACTTTGGAACTTTGAACTCCCATTACTGGGGAACCTTCCATACTGGTGCACCATCGAGCTGCGAGTGGACCCCCACCTCGGCACCCCCTCCCCCTGAGGGGGGAGGGGGTGCCGAGGTGAGGGGGCATGCCAGATAGATCTCTGGTCAGCTTGAAGCAAAATGTGATCAAAGTGACTGACTTTGAGCTCCTGTTTCTGGAGAACCACGTGGTGAAAACCAGCCCAAACTTTGCACACTTGTAGGGGAGACTCTTTAGCACCTATGGTGCAAATTTGGAGCCCCTATAACCTAAGGCCGACCTGTACTGACTCCCCAAAGATGGTACCCCTAGGACATCTAATTTTTACATTGGTGCCTATGTGAAAACTGGCCATGTTTGGGACCCGATAGCTCCCCCGTTTTAGGTCCTATGGGCCCCAAACTTTGCATGCATACTCCCAAGATCCTCGACTACATGGAGCCGAAAAAAGTGAATCAATACCATCTATGGTTCAGGAAATATGACCGTTTCAAGTTGAGCTCCAATTGAACCAACTTTTGAACTTTGAACTCCCATTACTGGGGAACCTTCCATACTGGTGCACCATCGAGCTGCGAGTGGACCCCCACCTCGGCACCCCCTCCCCCTGAGGGGGGAGGGGGTGCCGAGGTGAGGGGGCATGCCAGATAGATCTCTGGTCAGCTTGAAGCAAAATGTGATCAAAGTGACTGACTTTGAGCTCCTGTTTCTGGAGAACCACGTGGTGAAAACCAGCCCAAACTTTGCACACTTGTAGGGGAGACTCTTTAGCATCTATGGTGCAAATTTGGAGCCCCTATAACCTAAGGCCGACCTGTACTGACTCCCCAAAGATGGTACCCCTAGGACATCTAATTTTTACATTGGTGCCTATGTGAAAACTGGCCATGTTTGGGACCCGATAGCTCCCCCGTTTTAGGTCCAAACTGCCCCAAACTTGGCATGCATACTCACAAGACCCTGGGCTACGTGGGGCTGAAGAAAGTGAATCATTCCCATGTATGGTTCGGGAAATATGACCGTTTAAAGTTGAGCTCCAATTGAACCAACTTTGGAACTTTGAACTCCCATTACTGGGGAACCTTCCATACTGGTGCACCATCGAGCTGCGAGTGGATCCCCACCTCGGCACCCCCTCCCCCTGAGGGGGGAGGGGGTGCCGAGGTGAGGGGGCATGCCAGATAGATCTCTGGTCAGCTTGAAGCAAAATGTGATCAAAGTGACTGACTTTGAGCTCCTGTTTCTGGAGAACCACGTGGTGAAAACCAGCCCAAACTTTGCACACTTGTAGGGGAGACTCTTTAGCATCTATGGTGCAAATTTGGAGCCCCTATAACCTAAGGCCGACCTGTACTGACTCCCCAAAGATGGTACCCCTAGGACATCTAATTTTTACATTGGTGCCTATGTGAAAACTGGCCATGTTTGGGACCCGATAGCTCCCCCGTTTTAGGTCCAAACTGCCCCAAACTTGGCATGCATACTCACAAGACCCTGGGCTACGTGGGGCTGAAGAAAGTGAATCATTCCCATGTATGGTTCGGGAAATATGACCGTTTAAAGTTGAGCTCCAATTGAACCAACTTTGGAACTTTGAACTCCCATTACTGGGGAACCTTCCATACTGGTGCACCATCGAGCTGCGAGTGGACCCCCACCTCGGCACCCCCTCCCCCTGAGGGGGGAGGGGGTGCCGAGGTGAGGGGGCATGCCAGATAGATCTCTGGTCAGCTTGAAGCAAAATGTGATCAAAGTGACTGACTTTGAGCTCCTGTTTCTGGAGAACCACGTGGTGAAAACCAGCCCAAACTTTGCACACTTGTAGGGGAGACTCTTTAGCACCTATGGTGCAAATTTGGAGCCCCTATAACCTAAGGCCGACCTGTACTGACTCCCCAAAGATGGTACCCCTAGGACATCTAATTTTTACATTGGTGCCTATGTGAAAACTGGCCATGTTTGGGACCCGATAGCTCCCCCGTTTTAGGTCCTATGGGCCCCAAACTTTGCATGCATACTCCCAAGATCCTCGACTACATGGAGCCGAAAAAAGTGAATCAATACCATCTATGGTTCAGGAAATATGACCGTTTCAAGTTGAGCTCCAATTGAACCAACTTTTGAACTTTGAACTCCCATTACTGGGGAACCTTCCATACTGGTGCACCATCGAGCTGCGAGTGGACCCCCACCTCGGCACCCCCTCCCCCTGAGGGGGGAGGGGGTGCCGAGGTGAGGGGGCATGCCAGATAGATCTCTGGTCAGCTTGAAGCAAAATGTGATCAAAGTGACTGACTTTGAGCTCCTGTTTCTGGAGAACCACGTGGTGAAAACCAGCCCAAACTTTGCACACTTGTAGGGGAGACTCTTTAGCATCTATGGTGCAAATTTGGAGCCCCTATAACCTAAGGCCGACCTGTACTGACTCCCCAAAGATGGTACCCCTAGGACATCTAATTTTTACATTGGTGCCTATGTGAAAACTGGCCATGTTTGGGACCCGATAGCTCCCCCGTTTTAGGTCCAAACTGCCCCAAACTTGGCATGCATACTCACAAGACCCTGGGCTACGTGGGGCTGAAGAAAGTGAATCATTCCCATGTATGGTTCGGGAAATATGACCGTTTAAAGTTGAGCTCCAATTGAACCAACTTTGGAACTTTGAACTCCCATTACTGGGGAACCTTCCATACTGGTGCACCATCGAGCTGCGAGTGGACCCCCACCTCGGCACCCCCTCCCCCTGAGGGGGGAGGGGGTGCCGAGGTGAGGGGGCATGCCAGATAGATCTCTGGTCAGCTTGAAGCAAAATGTGATCAAAGTGACTGACTTTGAGCTCCTGTTTCTGGAGAACCACGTGGTGAAAACCAGCCCAAACTTTGCACACTTGTAGGGGAGACTCTTTAGCACCTATGGTGCAAATTTGGAGCCCCTATAACCTAAGGCCGACCTGTACTGACTCCCCAAAGATGGTACCCCTAGGACATCTAATTTTTACATTGGTGCCTATGTGAAAACTGGCCATGTTTGGGACCCGATAGCTCCCCCGTTTTAGGTCCTATGGGCCCCAAACTTTGCATGCATACTCCCAAGATCCTCGACTACATGGAGCCGAAAAAAGTGAATCAATACCATCTATGGTTCAGGAAATATGACCGTTTCAAGTTGAGCTCCAATTGAACCAACTTTTGAACTTTGAACTCCCATTACTGGGGAACCTTCCATACTGGTGCACCATCGAGCTGCGAGTGGACCCCCACCTCGGCACCCCCTCCCCCTGAGGGGGGAGGGGGTGCCGAGGTGAGGGGGCATGCCAGATAGATCTCTGGTCAGCTTGAAGCAAAATGTGATCAAAGTGACTGACTTTGAGCTCCTGTTTCTGGAGAACCACGTGGTGAAAACCAGCCCAAACTTTGCACACTTGTAGGGGAGACTCTTTAGCATCTATGGTGCAAATTTGGAGCCCCTATAACCTAAGGCCGACCTGTACTGACTCCCCAAAGATGGTACCCCTAGGACATCTAATTTTTACATTGGTGCCTATGTGAAAACTGGCCATGTTTGGGACCCGATAGCTCCCCCGTTTTAGGTCCAAACTGCCCCAAACTTGGCATGCATACTCACAAGACCCTGGGCTACGTGGGGCTGAAGAAAGTGAATCATTCCCATGTATGGTTCGGGAAATATGACCGTTTAAAGTTGAGCTCCAATTGAACCAACTTTGGAACTTTGAACTCCCATTACTGGGGAACCTTCCATACTGGTGCACCATCGAGCTGCGAGTGGATCCCCACCTCGGCACCCCCTCCCCCTGAGGGGGGAGGGGGTGCCGAGGTGAGGGGGCATGCCAGATAGATCTCTGGTCAGCTTGAAGCAAAATGTGATCAAAGTGACTGACTTTGAGCTCCTGTTTCTGGAGAACCACGTGGTGAAAACCAGCCCAAACTTTGCACACTTGTAGGGGAGACTCTTTAGCACCTATGGTGCAAATTTGGAGCCCCTATAACCGAAGGCCGACCTGTACTGACTCCCCAAAGATGGTACCCCTAGGACATCTAATTTTTACATTGGTGCCTATGTGAAAACTGGCCATGTTTGGGACCCGATAGCTCCCCCGTTTTAGGTCCTATGGGCCCCAAACTTTGCATACATACTCCCAAGATCCTCGACTACATGGAGCCGAAAAAAGTGAATCAATACCATCTATGGTTCAGGAAATATGACCGTTTCAAGTTGAGCTCCAATTGAACCAACTTTTGAACTTTGAACTCCCATTACTGGGGAACCTTCCATACTGGTGCACCATCGAGCTGCGAGTGGACCCCCACCTCGGCACCCCCTCCCCCTGAGGGGGGAGGGGGTGCCGAGGTGAGGGGGCATGCCAGATAGATCTCTGGTCAGCTTGAAGCAAAATGTGATCAAAGTGACTGACTTTGAGCTCCTGTTTCTGGAGAACCACGTGGTGAAAACCAGCCCAAACTTTGCACACTTGTAGGGGAGACTCTTTAGCATCTATGGTGCAAATTTGGAGCCCCTATAACCTAAGGCCGACCTGTACTGACTCCCCAAAGATGGTACCCCTAGGACATCTAATTTTTACATTGGTGCCTATGTGAAAACTGGCCATGTTTGGGACCCGATAGCTCCCCCGTTTTAGGTCCAACCTGCCCCAAACTTGGCATGCATACTCACAAGACCCTGGGCTACGTGGGGCTGAAGAAAGTGAATCATTCCCATGTATGGTTCGGGAAATATGACCGTTTAAAGTTGAGCTCCAATTGAACCAACTTTGGAACTTTGAACTCCCATTACTGGGGAACCTTCCATACTGGTGCACCATCGAGCTGCGAGTGGACCCCCACCTCGGCACCCCCTCCCCCTGAGGGGGGAGGGGGTGCCGAGGTGAGGGGGCATGCCAGATAGATCTCTGGTCAGCTTGAAGCAAAATGTGATCAAAGTGACTGACTTTGAGCTCCTGTTTCTGGAGAACCACGTGGTGAAAACCAGCCCAAACTTTGCACACTTGTAGGGGAGACTCTTTAGCACCTATGGTGCAAATTTGGAGCCCCTATAACCTAAGGCCGACCTGTACTGACTCCCCAAAGATGGTACCCCTAGGACATCTAATTTTTACATTGGTGCCTATGTGAAAACTGGCCATGTTTGGGACCCGATAGCTCCCCCGTTTTAGGTCCAAACTGCCCCAAACTTGGCATGCATACTCACAAGACCCTGGGCTACGTGGGGCTGAAGAAAGTGAATCATTCCCATGTATGGTTCGGGAAATATGACCGTTTAAAGTTGAGCTCCAATTGAACCAACTTTGGAACTTTGAACTCCCATTACTGGGGAACCTTCCATACTGGTGCACCATCGAGCTGCGAGTGGACCCCCACCTCGGCACCCCCTCCCCCTGAGGGGGGAGGGGGTGCCGAGGTGAGGGGGCATGCCAGATAGATCTCTGGTCAGCTTGAAGCAAAATGTGATCAAAGTGACTGACTTTGAGCTCCTGTTTCTGGAGAACCACGTGGTGAAAACCAGCCCAAACTTTGCACACTTGTAGGGGAGACTCTTTAGCATCTATGGTGCAAATTTGGAGCCCCTATAACCTAAGGCCGACCTGTACTGACTCCCCAAAGATGGTACCCCTAGGACATCTAATTTTTACATTGGTGCCTATGTGAAAACTGGCCATGTTTGGGACCCGATAGCTCCCCCGTTTTAGGTCCTATGGGCCCCAAACTTTGCATGCATACTCCCAAGATCCTCGACTACATGGAGCCGAAAAAAGTGAATCAATACCATCTATGGTTCAGGAAATATGACCGTTTCAAGTTGAGCTCCAATTGAACCAACTTTTGAACTTTGAACTCCCATTACTGGGGAACCTTCCATACTGGTGCACCATCGAGCTGCGAGTGGACCCCCACCTCGGCACCCCCTCCTCCTGAGGGGGGAGGGGGTGCCGAGGTGAGGGGGCATGCCAGATAGATCTCTGGTCAGCTTGAAGCAAAATGTGATCAAAGTGACTGACTTTGAGCTCCTGTTTCTGGAGAACCACGTGGTGAAAACCAGCCCAAACTTTGCACACTTGTAGGGGAGACTCTTTAGCACCTATGGTGCAAATTTGGAGCCCCTATAACCTAAGGCCGACCTGTACTGACTCCCCAAAGATGGTACCCCTAGGACATCTAATTTTTACATTGGTGCCTATGTGAAAACTGGCCATGTTTGGGACCCGATAGCTCCCCCGTTTTAGGTCCTATGGGCCCCAAACTTTGCATGCATACTCCCAAGACCCTCGACTACATGGAGCCGAAAAAAGTGAATCAATACCATCTATGGTTCAGGAAATATGACCGTTTCAAGTTGAGCTCCAATTGAACCAACTTTTGAACTTTGAACTCCCATTACTGGGGAACCTTCCATACTGGTGCACCATCGAGCTGCGAGTGGACCCCCACCTCGGCACCCCCTCCCCCTGAGGGGGGAGGGGGTGCCGAGGTGAGGGGGCATGCCAGATAGATCTCTGGTCAGCTTGAAGCAAAATGTGATCAAAGTGACTGACTTTGAGCTCCTGTTTCTGGAGAACCACGTGGTGAAAACCAGCCCAAACTTTGCACACTTGTAGGGGAGACTCTTTAGCACCTATGGTGCAAATTTGGAGCCCCTATAACCTAAGGCCGACCTGTACTGACTCCCCAAAGATGGTACCCCTAGGACATCTAATTTTTACATTGGTGCCTATGTGAAAACTGGCCATGTTTGGGACCCGATAGCTCCCCCGTTTTAGGTCCTATGGGCCCCAAACTTTGCATGCATACTACCAAGACCCTCGACTACATGGAGCCGAAAAAAGTGAATCAATACCATCTATGGTTCAGGAAATATGACCGTTTCAAGTTGAGCTCCAATTGAACCAACTTTTGAACTTTGAACTCCCATTACTGGGGAACCTTCCATACTGGTGCACCATCGAGCTGCGAGTGGACCCCCACCTCGGCACCCCCTCCCCCTGAGGGGGGAGGGGGTGCCGAGGTGAGGGGGCATGCCAGATAGATCTCTGGTCAGCTTGAAGCAAAATGTGATCAAAGTGACTGACTTTGAGCTCCTGTTTCTGGAGAACCACGTGGTGAAAACCAGCCCAAACTTTGCACACTTGTAGGGGAGACTCTTTAGCACCTATGGTGCAAATTTGGAGCCCCTATAACCTAAGGCCGACCTGTACTGACTCCCCAAAGATGGTACCCCTAGGACATCTAATTTTTACATTGGTGCCTATGTGAAATCTGGTCATGTTTGGGACCCGATAGCTCCCCCGTTTTAGGTCCTATGGGCCCCAAACTTTGCATGCATACTACCAAGACCCTCGACTACATGGAGCCGAAAAAAGTGAATCAATACCATCTATGGTTCAGGAAATATGACCGTTTCAAGTTGAGCTCCAATTGAACCAACTTTTGAACTTTGAACTCCCATTACTGGGGAACCTTCCATACTGGTGCACCATCGAGCTGCGAGTGGACCCCCACCTCGGCACCCCCTCCCCCTGAGGGGGGAGGGGGTGCCGAGGTGAGGGGGCATGCCAGATAGATCTCTGGTCAGCTTGAAGCAAAATGTGATCAAAGTGACTGACTTTGAGCTCCTGTTTCTGGAGAACCACGTGGTGAAAACCAGCCCAAACTTTGCACACTTGTAGGGGAGACTCTTTAGCACCTATGGTGCAAATTTGGAGCCCCTATAACCTAAGGCCGACCTGTACTGACTCCCCAAAGATGGTACCCCTAGGACATCTAATTTTTACATTGGTGCCTATGTGAAAACTGGCCATGTTTGGGACCCGATAGCTCCCCCGTTTTAGGTCCTATGGGCCCCAAACTTTGCATGCATACTCCCAAGACCCTCGACTACATGGAGCCGAAAAAAGTGAATCAATACCATCTATGGTTCAGGAAATATGACCGTTTCAAGTTGAGCTCCAATTGAACCAACTTTTGAACTTTGAACTCCCATTACTGGGGAACCTTCCATACTGGTGCACCATCGAGCTGCGAGTGGACCCCCACCTCGGCACCCCCTCCCCCTGAGGGGGGAGGGGGTGCCGAGGTGAGGGGGCATGCCAGATAGATCTCTGGTCAGCTTGAAGCAAAATGTGATCAAAGTGACTGACTTTGAGCTCCTGTTTCTGGAGAACCACGTGGTGAAAACCAGCCCAAACTTTGCACACTTGTAGGGGAGACTCTTTAGCACCTATGGTGCAAATTTGGAGCCCCTATAACCTAAGGCCGACCTGTACTGACTCCCCAAAGATGGTACCCCTAGGACATCTAATTTTTACATTGGTGCCTATGTGAAAACTGGCCATGTTTGGGACCCGATAGCTCCCCCGTTTTAGGTCCTATGGGCCCCAAACTTTGCATGCATACTCCCAAGACCCTCGACTACATGGAGCCGAAAAAAGTGAATCAATACCATCTATGGTTCAGGAAATATGACCGTTTCAAGTTGAGCTCCAATTGAACCAACTTTTGAACTTTGAACTCCCATTACTGGGGAACCTTCCATACTGGTGCACCATCGAGCTGCGAGTGGACCCCCACCTCGGCACCCCCTCCCCCTGAGGGGGGAGGGGGTGCCGAGGTGAGGGGGCATGCCAGATAGATCTCTGGTCAGCTTGAAGCAAAATGTGATCAAAGTGACTGACTTTGAGCTCCTGTTTCTGGAGAACCACGTGGTGAAAACCAGCCCAAACTTTGCACACTTGTAGGGGAGACTCTTTAGCACCTATGGTGCAAATTTGGAGCCCCTATAACCTAAGGCCGACCTGTACTGACTCCCCAAAGATGGTACCCCTAGGACATCTAATTTTTACATTGGTGCCTATGTGAAAACTGGCCATGTTTGGGACCCGATAGCTCCCCCGTTTTAGGTCCTATGGGCCCCAAACTTTGCATGCATACTACCAAGACCCTCGACTACATGGAGCCGAAAAAAGTGAATCAATACCATCTATGGTTCAGGAAATATGACCGTTTCAAGTTGAGCTCCAATTGAACCAACTTTTGAACTTTGAACTCCCATTACTGGGGAACCTTCCATACTGGTGCACCATCGAGCTGCGAGTGGACCCCCACCTCGGCACCCCCTCCCCCTGAGGGGGGAGGGGGTGCCGAGGTGAGGGGGCATGCCAGATAGATCTCTGGTCAGCTTGAAGCAAAATGTGATCAAAGTGACTGACTTTGAGCTCCTGTTTCTGGAGAACCACGTGGTGAAAACCAGCCCAAACTTTGCACACTTGTAGGGGAGACTCTTTAGCACCTATGGTGCAAATTTGGAGCCCCTATAACCTAAGGCCGACCTGTACTGACTCCCCAAAGATGGTACCCCTAGGACATCTAATTTTTACATTGGTGCCTATGTGAAAACTGGCCATGTTTGGGACCCGATAGCTCCCCCGTTTTAGGTCCTATGGGCCCCAAACTTTGCATGCATACTACCAAGACCCTCGACTACATGGAGCCGAAAAAAGTGAATCAATACCATCTATGGTTCAGGAAATATGACCGTTTCAAGTTGAGCTCCAATTGAACCAACTTTTGAACTTTGAACTCCCATTACTGGGGAACCTTCCATACTGGTGCACCATCGAGCTGCGAGTGGACCCCCACCTCGGCACCCCCTCCCCCTGAGGGGGGAGGGGGTGCCGAGGTGAGGGGGCATGCCAGATAGATCTCTGGTCAGCTTGAAGCAAAATGTGATCAAAGTGACTGACTTTGAGCTCCTGTTTCTGGAGAACCACGTGGTGAAAACCAGCCCAAACTTTGCACACTTGTAGGGGAGACTCTTTAGCACCTATGGTGCAAATTTGGAGCCCCTATAACCTAAGGCCGACCTGTACTGACTCCCCAAAGATGGTACCCCTAGGACATCTAATTTTTACATTGGTGCCTATGTGAAAACTGGCCATGTTTGGGACCCGATAGCTCCCCCGTTTTAGGTCCTATGGGCCCCAAACTTTGCATGCATACTCCCAAGACCCTCGACTACATGGAGCCGAAAAAAGTGAATCAATACCATCTATGGTTCAGGAAATATGACCGTTTCAAGTTGAGCTCCAATTGAACCAACTTTTGAACTTTGAACTCCCATTACTGGGAAACCTTCCATACTGGTGCACCATCGAGCTGCGAGTGGACCCCCACCTCGGCACCCCCTCCCCCTGAGGGGGGAGGGGGTGCCGAGGTGAGGGGGCATGCCAGATAGATCTCTGGTCAGCTTGAAGCAAAATGTGATCAAAGTGACTGACTTTGAGCTCCTGTTTCTGGAGAACCACGTGGTGAAAACCAGCCCAAACTTTGCACACTTGTAGGGGAGACTCTTTAGCACCTATGGTGCAAATTTGGAGCCCCTATAACCTAAGGCCGACCTGTACTGACTCCCCAAAGATGGTAACCCTAGGACATCTAATTTTTACATTGGTGCCTATGTGAAAACTGGCCATGTTTGGGACCCGATAGCTCCCCCGTTTTAGGTCCTATGGGCCCCAAACTTTGTATGCATACTCCCAAGACCCTCGACTACATGGAGCCGAAAAAAGTGAATCAATACCATCTATGGTTCAGGAAATATGACCGTTTCAAGTTGAGCTCCAATTGAACCAACTTTTGAACTTTGAACTCCCATTACTGGGGAACCTTCCATACTGGTGCACCATCGAGCTGCGAGTGGACCCCCACCTCGGCACCCCCTCCCCCTGAGGGGGGAGGGGGTGCCGAGGTGAGGGGGCATGCCAGATAGATCTCTGGTCAGCTTGAAGCAAAATGTGATCAAAGTGACTGACTTTGAGCTCCTGTTTCTGGAGAACCACGTGGTGAAAACCAGCCCAAACTTTGCACACTTGTAGGGGAGACTCTTTAGCACCTATGGTGCAAATTTGGAGCCCCTATAACCTAAGGCCGACCTGTACTGACTCCCCAAAGATGGTACCCCTAGGACATCTAATTTTTACATTGGTGCCTATGTGAAAACTGGCCATGTTTGGGACCCGATAGCTCCCCCGTTTTAGGTCCTATGAGCCCCAAACTTTGCATGCATACTCCCAAGACCCTCGACTACATGGAGCCGAAAAAAGTGAATCAATACCATCTATGGTTCAGGAAATATGACCGTTTCAAGTTGAGCTCCAATTGAACCAACTTTTGAACTTTGAACTCCCATTACTGGGGAACCTTCCATACTGGTGCACCATCGAGCTGCGAGTGGACCCCCACCTCGGCACCCCCTCCCCCTGAGGGGGGAGGGGGTGCCGAGGTGAGGGGGCATGCCAGATAGATCTCTGGTCAGCTTGAAGCAAAATGTGATCAAAGTGACTGACTTTGAGCTCCTGTTTCTGGAGAACCACGTGGTGAAAACCAGCCCAAACTTTGCACACTTGTAGGGGAGACTCTTTAGCACCTATGGTGCAAATTTGGAGCCCCTATAACCTAAGGCCGACCTGTACTGACTCCCCAAAGATGGTACCCCTAGGACATCTAATTTTTACATTGGTGCCTATGTGAAAACTGGCCATGTTTGGGACCCGATAGCTCCCCCGTTTTAGGTCCTATGGGCCCCAAACTTTGCATGCATACTCCCAAGACCCTCGACTACATGGAGCCAAAAAAAGTGAATCAATACCATCTATGGTTCAGGAAATATGACCGTTTCAAGTTGAGCTCCAATTGAACCAACTTTTGAACTTTGAACTCCCATTACTGGGAAACCTTCCATACTGGTGCACCATCGAGCTGCGAGTGGACCCCCACCTCGGCACCCCCTCCCCCTGAGGGGGGAGGGGGTGCCGAGGTGAGGGGGCATGCCAGATAGATCTCTGGTCAGCTTGAAGCAAAATGTGATCAAAGTGACTGACTTTGAGCTCCTGTTTCTGGAGAACCACGTGGTGAAAACCAGCCCAAACTTTGCACACTTGTAGGGGAGACTCTTTAGCACCTATGGTGCAAATTTGGAGCCCCTATAACCTAAGGCCGACCTGTACTGACTCCCCAAAGATGGTACCCCTAGGACATCTAATTTTTACATTGGTGCCTATGTGAAAACTGGCCATGTTTGGGACCCGATAGCTCCCCCGTTTTAGGTCTATGGGCCCCAAACTTTGCATGCATACTCCCAAGACCCTCGACTACATGGAGCCGAAAAAAGTGAATCAATACCATCTATGGTTCAGGAAATATGACCGTTTCAAGTTGAGCTCCAATTGAACCAACTTTTGAACTTTGAACTCCCATTACTGGGGAACCTTCCATACTGGTGCACCATCGAGCTGCGAGTGGACCCCCACCTCGGCACCCCCTCCCCCTGAGGGGGAGGGGGTGCCGAGGTGAGGGGGCATGCCAGATAGATCTCTGGTCAGCTTGAAGCAAAATGTGATCAAAGTGACTGACTTTGAGCTCCTGTTTCTGGAGAACCACGTGGTGAAAACCAGCCCAAACTTTGCACACTTGTAGGGGAGACTCTTTAGCACCTATGGTGCAAATTTGGAGCCCCTATAACCTAAGGCCGACCTGTACTGACTCCCCAAAGATGGTACCCCTAGGACATCTAATTTTTACATTGGTGCCTATGTGAAAACTGGCCATGTTTGGGACCCGATAGCTCCCCCGTTTTAGGTCCTATGGGCCCCAAACTTTGCATGCATACTCCCAAGACCCTCGACTACATGGAGCCGAAAAAAGTGAATCAATACCATCTATGGTTCAGGAAATATGACCGTTTCAAGTTGAGCTCCAATTGAACCAACTTTTGAACTTTGAACTCCCATTACTGGGGAACCTTCCATACTGGTGCACCATCGAGCTGCGAGTGGACCCCCACCTCGGCACCCCTTCCCCCTGAGGGGGTGCCGAGGTGAGGGGGCATGCCAGATAGATCTCTGGTCAGCTTGAAGCAAAATGTGATCAAAGTGACTGACTTTGAGCTCCTGTTTCTGGAGAACCACGTGGTGAAAACCAGCCCAAACTTTGCACACTTGTAGGGGAGACTCTTTAGCACCTATGGTGCAAATTTGGAGCCCCTATAACCTAAGGCCGACCTGTACTGACTCCCCAAAGATGGTACCCCTAGGACATCTAATTTTTACATTGGTGCCTATGTGAAAACTGGCCATGTTTGGGACCCGATAGCTCCCCCGTTTTAGGTCCTATGGGCCCCAAACTTTGCATGCATACTCCCAAGACCCTCGACTACATGGAGCCGAAAAAAGTGAATCAATACCATCTATGGTTCAGGAAATATGACCGTTTCAAGTTGAGCTCCAATTGAACCAACTTTTGAACTTTGAACTCCCATTACTGGGGAACCTTCCATACTGGTGCACCATCGAGCTGCGAGTGGACCCCCACCTCGGCACCCCTTCCCCCTGAGGGGGTGCCGAGGTGAGGGGGCATGCCAGATAGATCTCTGGTCAGCTTGAAGCAAAATGTGATCAAAGTGACTGACTTTGAGCTCCTGTTTCTGGAGAACCACGTTGTGAAAACCAGCCCAAACTTTGCACACTTGTAGGGGAGACTCTTTAGCACCTATGGTGCAAATTTGGAGCCCCTATAACCTAAGGCCGACCTGTACTGACTCCCCAAAGATGGTACCCCTAGGACATCTAATTTTTACATTGGTGCCTATGTGAAAACTGGCCATGTTTGGGACCCGATAGCTCCCCCGTTTTAGGTCCTATGGGCCCCAAACTTTGCATGCATACTCCCAAGACCCTCGACTACATGGAGCCGAAAAAAAGTGAATCAATACCATCTATGGTTCAGGAAATATGACCGTTTCAAGTTGAGCTCCAATTGAACCAACTTTTGAACTTTGAACTCCCATTACTGGGAAACCTTCCATACTGGTGCACCATCGAGCTGCGAGTGGACCCCCACCTCGGCACCCCCTCCCCCTGAGGGGGGAGGGGGTGCCGAGGTGAGGGGGCATGCCAGATAGATCTCTGGTCAGCTTGAAGCAAAATGTGATCAAAGTGACTGACTTTGAGCTCCTGTTTCTGGAGAACCACGTTGTGAAAACCAGCCCAAACTTTGCACACTTGTAGGGGAGACTCTTTAGCACCTATGGTGCAAATTTGGAGCCCCTATAACCTAAGGCCGACCTGTACTGACTCCCCAAAGATGGTACCCCTAGGACATCTAATTTTTACATTGGTGCCTATGTGAAAACTGGCCATGTTTGGGACCCGATAGCTCCCCCGTTTTAGGTCCTATGGGCCCCAAACTTTGCATGCATACTCCCAAGACCCTCGACTACATGGAGCCGAAAAAAGTGAATCAATACCATCTATGGTTCAGGAAATATGACCGTTTCAAGTTGAGCTCCAATTGAACCAACTTTTGAACTTTGAACTCCCATTACTGGGAAACCTTCCATACTGGTGCACCATCGAGCTGCGAGTGGACCCCCACCTCGGCACCCCCTCCCCCTGAGGGGGGAGGGGGTGCCGAGGTGAGGGGGCATGCCAGATAGATCTCTGGTCAGCTTGAAGCAAAATGTGATCAAAGTGACTGACTTTGAGCTCCTGTTTCTGGAGAACCACGTGGTGAAAACCAGCCCAAACTTTGCACACTTGTAGGGGAGACTCTTTAGCACCTATGGTGCAAATTTGGAGCCCTATAACCTAAGGCCGACCTGTACTGACTCCCCAAAGATGGTACCCCTAGGACATCTAATTTTTACATTGGTGCCTATGTGAAAACTGGCCATGTTTGGGACCCGATAGCTCCCCCGTTTTAGGTCCTATGGGCCCCAAACTTTGCATGCATACTCCCAAGACCCTCGACTACATGGAGCCGAAAAAAATGAATCAATACCATCTATGGTTCAGGAAATATGACCGTTTCAAGTTGAGCTCCAATTGAACCAACTTTTGAACTTTGAACTCCCATTACTGGGGAACCTTCCATACTGGTGCACCATCGAGCTGCGAGTGGACCCCCACCTCGGCACCCCCTCCCCCTGAGGGGGGAGGGGGTGCCGAGGTGAGGGGGCATGCCAGATAGATCTCTGGTCAGCTTGAAGCAAAATGTGATCAAAGTGACTGACTTTGAGCTCCTGTTTCTGGAGAACCACGTGGTGAAAACCAGCCCAAACTTTGCACACTTGTAGGGGAGACTCTTTAGCACCTATGGTGCAAATTTGGAGCCCCTATAACCTAAGGCCGACCTGTACTGACTCCCCCAAAGATGGTACCCCTAGGACATCTAATTTTTACATTGGTGCCTATGTGAAAACTGGCCATGTTTGGGACCCGATAGCTCCCCCGTTTTAGGTCCTATGGGCCCCAAACTTTGCATGCATACTCCCAAGACCCTCGACTACATGGAGCCGAAAAAAGTGAATCAATACCATCTATGGTTCAGGAAATATGACCGTTTCAAGTTGAGCTCCAATTGAACCAACTTTTGAACTTTGAACTCCCATTACTGGGGAACCTTCCATACTGGTGCACCATCGAGCTGCGAGTGGACCCCCACCTCGGCACCCCCTCCCCCTGAGGGGGGAGGGGGTGCCGAGGTGAGGGGGCATGCCAGATAGATCTCTGGTCAGCTTGAAGCAAAATGTGATCAAAGTGACTGACTTTGAGCTCCTGTTTCTGGAGAACCACGTGGTGAAAACCAGCCCAAACTTTGCACACTTGTAGGGGAGACTCTTTAGCACCTATGGTGCAAATTTGGAGCCCCTATAACCTAAGGCCGACCTGTACTGACTCCCCAAAGATGGTACCCCTAGGACATCTAATTTTTACATTGGTGCCTATGTGAAAACTGGCCATGTTTGGGACCCGATAGCTCCCCCGTTTTAGGTCCTATGCGCCCCAAACTTTGCATGCATACTCCCAAGACCCTCGACTACATGGAGCCGAAAAAAGTGAATCAATACCATCTATGGTTCAGGAAATATGACCGTTTCAAGTTGAGCTCCAATTGAACCAACTTTTGAACTTTGAACTCCCATTACTGGGGAACCTTCCATACTGGTGCACCATCGAGCTGCGAGTGGACCCCCACCTCGGCACCCCCTCCCCCTGAGGGGGAGGGGGTGCCGAGGTGAGGGGGCATGCCAGATAGATCTCTGGTCAGCTTGAAGCAAAATGTGATCAAAGTGACTGACTTTGAGCTCCTGTTTCTGGAGAACCACGTGGTGAAAACCAGCCCAAACTTTGCACACTTGTAGGGGAGACTCTTTAGCACCTATGGTGCAAATTTGGAGCCCCTATAACCTAAGGCCGACCTGTACTGACTCCCCAAAGATGGTACCCCTAGGACATCTAATTTTTACATTGGTGCCTATGTGAAAACTGGCCATGTTTGGGACCCGATAGCTCCCCCGTTTTAGGTCCTATGGGCCCCAAACTTTGCATGCATACTCCCAAGACCCTCGACTACATGGAGCCGAAAAAAGTGAATCAATACCATCTATGGTTCAGGAAATATGACCGTTTCAAGTTGAGCTCCAATTGAACCAACTTTTGAACTTTGAACTCCCATTACTGGGGAACCTTCCATACTGGTGCACCATCGAGCTGCGAGTGGACCCCCACCTCGGCACCCCTTCCCCCTGAGGGGGTGCCGAGGTGAGGGGGCATGCCAGATAGATCTCTGGTCAGCTTGAAGCAAAATGTGATCAAAGTGACTGACTTTGAGCTCCTGTTTCTGGAGAACCACGTGGTGAAAACCAGCCCAAACTTTGCACACTTGTAGGGGAGACTCTTTAGCACCTATGGTGCAAATTTGGAGCCCCTATAACCTAAGGCCGACCTGTACTGACTCCCCAAAGATGGTACCCCTAGGACATCTAATTTTTACATTGGTGCCTATGTGAAAACTGGCCATGTTTGGGACCCGATAGCTCCCCCGTTTTAGGTCCTATGGGCCCCAAACTTTGCATGCATACTCCCAAGACCCTCGACTACATGGAGCCGAAAAAAGTGAATCAATACCATCTATGGTTCAGGAAATATGACCGTTTCAAGTTGAGCTCCAATTGAACCAACTTTTGAACTTTGAACTCCCATTACTGGGGAACCTTCCATACTGGTGCACCATCGAGCTGCGAGTGGACCCCCACCTCGGCACCCCCTCCCCCTGAGGGGGGAGGGGGTGCCGAGGTGAGGGGGCATGCCAGATAGATCTCTGGTCAGCTTGAAGCAAAATGTGATCAAAGTGACTGACTTTGAGCTCCTGTTTCTGGAGAACCACGTGGTGAAAACCAGCCCAAACTTTGCACACTTGTAGGGGAGACTCTTTAGCACCTATGGTGCAAATTTGGAGCCCCTATAACCTAAGGCCGACCTGTACTGACTCCCCAAAGATGGTACCCCTAGGACATCTAATTTTTACATTGGTGCCTATGTGAAAACTGGCCATGTTTGGGACCCGATAGCTCCCCGTTTTAGGTCCTATGCGCCCCAAACTTTGCATGCATACTCCCAAGACCCTCGACTACATGAAGCCGAAAAAAGTGAATCAATACCATCTATGGTTCAGGAAATATGACCGTTTCAAGTTGAGCTCCAATTGAACCAACTTTTGAACTTTGAACTCCCATTACTGGGGAACCTTCCATACTGGTGCACCATCGAGCTGCGAGTGGACCCCCACCTCGGCACCCCCTCCCCCTGAGGGGGAGGGGGTGCCGAGGTGAGGGGGCATGCCAGATAGATCTCTGGTCAGCTTGAAGCAAAATGTGATCAAAGTGACTGACTTTGAGCTCCTGTTTCTGGAGAACCACGTGGTGAAAACCAGCCCAAACTTTGCACACTTGTAGGGGAGACTCTTTAGCACCTATGGTGCAAATTTGGAGCCCCTATAACCTAAGGCCGACCTGTACTGACTCCCCAAAGATGGTACCCCTAGGACATCTAATTTTTACATTGGTGCCTATGTGAAAACTGGCCATGTTTGGGACCCGATAGCTCCCCCGTTTTAGGTCCTATGGGCCCCAAACTTTGCATGCATACTCCCAAGACCCTCGACTACATGGAGCCGAAAAAAGTGAATCAATACCATCTATGGTTCAGGAAATATGACCGTTTCAAGTTGAGCTCCAATTGAACCAACTTTTTGAACTTTGAACTCCCATTACTGGGGAACCTTCCATACTGGTGCACCATCGAGCTGCGAGTGGACCCCCACCTCGGCACCCCTTCCCCCTGAGGGGGTGCCGAGGTGAGGGGGCATGCCAGATAGATCTCTGGTCAGCTTGAAGCAAAATGTGATCAAAGTGACTGACTTTGAGCTCTTGTTTCTGGAGAACCACGTGGTGAAAACCAGCCCAAACTTTGCACACTTGTAGGGGAGACTCTTTAGCACCTATGGTGCAAATTTGGAGCCCCTATAACCTAAGGCCGACCTGTACTGACTCCCCAAAGATGGTACCCCTAGGACATCTAATTTTTACATTGGTGCCTATGTGAAAACTGGCCATGTTTGGGACCCGATAGCTCCCCCGTTTTAGGTCCTATGGGCCCCAAACTTTGCATGCATACTCCCAAGACCCTCGACTACATGGAGCCGAAAAAAGTGAATCAATACCATCTATGGTTCAGGAAATATGACCGTTTCAAGTTGAGCTCCAATTGAACCAACTTTTGAACTTTGAACTCCCATTACTGGGGAACCTTCCATACTGGTGCACCATCGAGCTGCGAGTGGACCCCCACCTCGGCACCCCCTCCCCCTGAGGGGGGAGGGGGTGCCGAGGTGAGGGGGCATGCCAGATAGATCTCTGGTCAGCTTGAAGCAAAATGTGATCAAAGTGACTGACTTTGAGCTCCTGTTTCTGGAGAACCACGTGGTGAAAACCAGCCCAAACTTTGCACACTTGTAGGGGAGACTCTTTAGCACCTATGGTGCAAATTTGGAGCCCCTATAACCTAAGGCCGACCTGTACTGACTCCCCCAAAGATGGTACCCCTAGGACATCTAATTTTTACATTGGTGCCTATGTGAAAACTGGCCATGTTTGGGACCCGATAGCTCCCCCGTTTTAGGTCCTATGGGCCCCAAACTTTGCATGCATACTCCCAAGACCCTCGACTACATGGAGCCGAAAAAAGTGAATCAATACCATCTATGGTTCAGGAAATATGACCGTTTCAAGTTGAGCTCCAATTGAACCAACTTTTGAACTTTGAACTCCCATTACTGGGGAACCTTCCATACTGGTGCACCATCGAGCTGCGAGTGGACCCCCACCTCGGCACCCCTTCCCCCTGAGGGGGTGCCGAGGTGAGGGGGCATGCCAGATAGATCTCTGGTCAGCTTGAAGCAAAATGTGATCAAAGTGACTGATTTTGAGCTCCTGTTTCTGGAGAACCACGTTGTGAAAACCAGCCCAAACTTTGCACACTTGTAGGGGAGACTCTTTAGCACCTATGGTGCAAATTTGGAGCCCCTATAACCTAAGGCCGACCTGTACTGACTCCCCAAAGATGGTACCCCTAGGACATCTAATTTTTACATTGGTGCCTATGTGAAAACTGGCCATGTTTGGGACCCGATAGCTCCCCCGTTTTAGGTCCTATGGGCCCCAAACTTTGCATGCATACTCCCAAGACCCTCGACTACATGGAGCCGAAAAAAGTGAATCAATACCATCTATGGTTCAGGAAATATGACCGTTTCAAGTTGAGCTCCAATTGAACCAACTTTTGAACTTTGAACTCCCATTACTGGGAAACCTTCCATACTGGTGCACCATCGAGCTGCGAGTGGACCCCCACCTCGGCACCCCCTCCCCCTGAGGGGGGAGGGGGTGCCGAGGTGAGGGGGCATGCCAGATAGATCTCTGGTCAGCTTGAAGCAAAATGTGATCAAAGTGACTGACTTTGAGCTCCTGTTTCTGGAGAACCACGTTGTGAAAACCAGCCCAAACTTTGCACACTTGTAGGGGAGACTCTTTAGCACCTATGGTGCAAATTTGGAGCCCCTATAACCTAAGGCCGACCTGTACTGACTCCCCAAAGATGGTACCCCTAGGACATCTAATTTTTACATTGGTGCCTATGTGAAAACTGGCCATGTTTGGGACCCGATAGCTCCCCCGTTTTAGGTCCTATGGGCCCCAAACTTTGCATGCATACTCCCAAGACCCTCGACTACATGGAGCCGAAAAAAGTGAATCAATACCATCTATGGTTCAGGAAATATGACCGTTTCAAGTTGAGCTCCAATTGAACCAACTTTTGAACTTTGAACTCCCATTACTGGGAAACCTTCCATACTGGTGCACCATCGAGCTGCGAGTGGACCCCCACCTCGGCACCCCCTCCCCCTGAGGGGGGAGGGGGTGCCGAGGTGAGGGGGCATGCCAGATAGATCTCTGGTCAGCTTGAAGCAAAATGTGATCAAAGTGACTGACTTTGAGCTCCTGTTTCTGGAGAACCACGTGGTGAAAACCAGCCCAAACTTTGCACACTTGTAGGGGAGACTCTTTAGCACCTATGGTGCAAATTTGGAGCCCCTATAACCTAAGGCCGACCTGTACTGACTCCCCAAAGATGGTACCCCTAGGACATCTAATTTTTACATTGGTGCCTATGTGAAAACTGGCCATGTTTGGGACCCGATAGCTCCCCCGTTTTAGGTCCTATGGGCCCCAAACTTTGCATGCATACTCCCAAGACCCTCGACTACATGGAGCCGAAAAAAGTGAATCAATACCATCTATGGTTCAGGAAATATGACCGTTTCAAGTTGAGCTCCAATTGAACCAACTTTTGAACTTTGAACTCCCATTACTGGGAAACCTTCCATACTGGTGCACCATCGAGCTGCGAGTGGACCCCCACCTCGGCACCCCCTCCCCCTGAGGGGGGAGGGGGTGCCGAGGTGAGGGGGCATGCCAGATAGATCTCTGGTCAGCTTGAAGCAAAATGTGATCAAAGTGACTGACTTTGAGCTCCTGTTTCTGGAGAACCACGTGGTGAAAACCAGCCCAAACTTTGCACACTTGTAGGGGAGACTCTTTAGCACCTATGGTGCAAATTTGGAGCCCCTATAACCTAAGGCCGACCTGTACTGACTCCCCAAAGATGGTACCCCTAGGACATCTAATTTTTACATTGGTGCCTATGTGAAAACTGGCCATGTTTGGGACCCGATAGCTCCCCCGTTTTAGGTCCTATGGGCCCCAAACTTTGCATGCATACTCCCAAGACCCTCGACTACATGGAGCCGAAAAAAGTGAATCAATACCATCTATGGTTCAGGAAATATGACCGTTTCAAGTTGAGCTCCAATTGAACCAACTTTTGAACTTTGAACTCCCATTACTGGGGAACCTTCCATACTGGTGCACCATCGAGCTGCGAGTGGACCCCCACCTCGGCACCCCTTCCCCCTGAGGGGGTGCCGAGGTGAGGGGGCATGCCAGATAGATCTCTGGTCAGCTTGAAGCAAAATGTGATCAAAGTGACTGACTTTGAGCTCCTGTTTCTGGAGAACCACGTGGTGAAAACCAGCCCAAACTTTGCACACTTGTAGGGGAGACTCTTTAGCACCTATGGTGCAAATTTGGAGCCCCTATAACCTAAGGCCGACCTGTACTGACTCCCCAAAGATGGTACCCCTAGGACATCTAATTTTTACATTGGTGCCTATGTGAAAACTGGCCATGTTTGGGACCCGATAGCTCCCCCGTTTTAGGTCCTATGGGCCCCAAACTTTGCATGCATACTCCCAAGACCATCGACTACATGGAGCCGAAAAAAGTGAATCAATACCATCTATGGTTCAGGAAATATGACCGTTTCAAGTTGAGCTCCAATTGGACCAACTTTTGAACTTTGAACTCCCATTACTGGGGAACCTTCCATACTGGTGCACCATCGAGCTGCGAGTGGACCCCCACCTCGGCACCCCCTCCCCCTGAGGGGGGAGGGGGTGCCGAGGTGAGGGGGCATGCCAGATAGATCTCTGGTCAGCTTGAAGCAAAATGTGATCAAAGTGACTGACTTTGAGCTCCTGTTTCTGGAGAACCACGTGGTGAAAACCAGCCCAAACTTTGCACACTTGTAGGGGAGACTCTTTAGCACCTATGGTGCAAATTTGGAGCCCCTATAACCTAAGGCCGACCTGTACTGACTCCCCAAAGATGGTACCCCTAGGACATCTAATTTTTACATTGGTGCCTATGTGAAAACTGGCCATGTTTGGGACCCGATAGCTCCCCCGTTTTAGGTCCTATGGGCCCCAAACTTTGCATGCATACTCCCAAGACCCTCGACTACATGGAGCCGAAAAAAGTGAATCAATACCATCTATGGTTCAGGAAATATGACCGTTTCAAGTTGAGCTCCAATTGAACCAACTTTTGAACTTTGAACTCCCATTACTGGGGAACCTTCCATACTGGTGCACCATCGAGCTGCGAGTGGACCCCCACCTCGGCACCCCTTCCCCCTGAGGGGGTGCCGAGGTGAGGGGGCATGCCAGATAGATCTCTGGTCAGCTTGAAGCAAAATGTGATCAAAGTGACTGACTTTGAGCTCCTGTTTCTGGAGAACCACGTTGTGAAAACCAGCCCAAACTTTGCACACTTGTAGGGGAGACTCTTTAGCACCTATGGTGCAAATTTGGAGCCCCTATAACCTAAGGCCGACCTGTACTGACTCCCCAAAGATGGTACCCCTAGGACATCTAATTTTTACATTGGTGCCTATGTGGAAACTGGCCATGTTTGGGACCCGATAGCTCCCCCGTTTTAGGTCCTATGGGCCCCAAACTTTGCATGCATACTCCCAAGACCCTCGACTACATGGAGCCGAAAAAAGTGAATCAATACCATCTATGGTTCAGGAAATATGACCGTTTCAAGTTGAGCTCCAATTGAACCAACTTTTGAACTTTGAACTCCCATTACTGGGAAACCTTCCATACTGGTGCACCATCGAGCTGCGAGTGGACCCCCACCTCGGCACCCCCTCCCCCTGAGGGGGGAGGGGGTGCCGAGGTGAGGGGGCATGCCAGATAGATCTCTGGTCAGCTTGAAGCAAAATGTGATCAAAGTGACTGACTTTGAGCTCCTGTTTCTGGAGAACCACGTGGTGAAAACCAGCCCAAACTTTGCACACTTGTAGGGGAGACTCTTTAGCACCTATGGTGCAAATTTGGAGCCCCTATAACCTAAGGCCGACCTGTACTGACTCCCCAAAGATGGTACCCCTAGGACATCTAATTTTTACATTGGTGCCTATGTGAAAACTGGCCATGTTTGGGACCCGATAGCTCCCCCGTTTTAGGTCCTATGGGCCCCAAACTTTGCATGCATACTCCCAAGACCCTCGACTACATGGAGCCGAAAAAAGTGAATCAATACCATCTATGGTTCAGGAAATATGACCGTTTCAAGTTGAGCTCCAATTGAACCAACTTTTGAACTTTGAACTCCCATTACTGGGAAACCTTCCATACTGGTGCACCATCGAGCTGCGAGTGGACCCCCACCTCGGCACCCCCTCCCCCTGAGGGGGGAGGGGGTGCCGAGGTGAGGGGGCATGCCAGATAGATCTCTGGTCAGCTTGAAGCAAAATGTGATCAAAGTGACTGACTTTGAGCTCCTGTTTCTGGAGAACCACGTGGTGAAAACCAGCCCAAACTTTGCACACTTGTAGGGGAGACTCTTTAGCACCTATGGTGCAAATTTGGAGCCCCTATAACCTAAGGCCGACCTGTACTGACTCCCCAAAGATGGTACCCCTAGGACATCTAATTTTTACATTGGTGCCTATGTGAAAACTGGCCATGTTTGGGACCCGATAGCTCCCCCGTTTTAGGTCCTATGGGCCCCAAACTTTGCATGCATACTCCCAAGACCCTCGACTACATGGAGCCGAAAAAAGTGAATCAATACCATCTATGGTTCAGGAAATATGACCGTTTCAAGTTGAGCTCCAATTGAACCAACTTTTGAACTTTGAACTCCCATTACTGGGGAACCTTCCATACTGGTGCACCATCGAGCTGCGAGTGGACCCCCACCTCGGCACCCCTTCCCCCTGAGGGGGTGCCGAGGTGAGGGGGCATGCCAGATAGATCTCTGGTCAGCTTGAAGCAAAATGTGATCAAAGTGACTGACTTTGAGCTCCTGTTTCTGGAGAACCACGTGGTGAAAACCAGCCCAAACTTTGCACACTTGTAGGGGAGACTCTTTAGCACCTATGGTGCAAATTTGGAGCCCCTATAACCTAAGGCCGACCTGTACTGACTCCCCAAAGATGGTACCCCTAGGACATCTAATTTTTACATTGGTGCCTATGTGAAAACTGGCCATGTTTGGGACCCGATAGCTCCCCCGTTTTAGGTCCTATGGGCCCCAAACTTTGCATGCATACTCCCAAGACCATCGACTACATGGAGCCGAAAAAAGTGAATCAATACCATCTATGGTTCAGGAAATATGACCGTTTCAAGTTGAGCTCCAATTGGACCAACTTTTGAACTTTGAACTCCCATTACTGGGGAACCTTCCATACTGGTGCACCATCGAGCTGCGAGTGGACCCCCACCTCGGCACCCCCTCCCCCTGAGGGGGGAGGGGGTGCCGAGGTGAGGGGGCATGCCAGATAGATCTCTGGTCAGCTTGAAGCAAAATGTGATCAAAGTGACTGACTTTGAGCTCCTGTTTCTGGAGAACCACGTGGTGAAAACCAGCCCAAACTTTGCACACTTGTAGGGGAGACTCTTTAGCACCTATGGTGCAAATTTGGAGCCCCTATAACCTAAGGCCGACCTGTACTGACTCCCCAAAGATGGTACCCCTAGGACATCTAATTTTTACATTGGTGCCTATGTGAAAACTGGCCATGTTTGGGACCCGATAGCTCCCCCGTTTTAGGTCCTATGGGCCCCAAACTTTGCATGCATACTCCCAAGACCCTCGACTACATGGAGCCGAAAAAAGTGAATCAATACCATCTATGGTTCAGGAAATATGACCGTTTCAAGTTGAGCTCCAATTGAACCAACTTTTGAACTTTGAACTCCCATTACTGGGGAACCTTCCATACTGGTGCACCATCGAGCTGCGAGTGGACCCCCACCTCGGCACCCCTTCCCCCTGAGGGGGTGCCGAGGTGAGGGGGCATGCCAGATAGATCTCTGGTCAGCTTGAAGCAAAATGTGATCAAAGTGACTGACTTTGAGCTCCTGTTTCTGGAGAACCACGTTGTGAAAACCAGCCCAAACTTTGCACACTTGTAGGGGAGACTCTTTAGCACCTATGGTGCAAATTTGGAGCCCCTATAACCTAAGGCCGACCTGTACTGACTCCCCAAAGATGGTACCCCTAGGACATCTAATTTTTACATTGGTGCCTATGTGGAAACTGGCCATGTTTGGGACCCGATAGCTCCCCCGTTTTAGGTGGCCCCAAACTTTGCATGCATACTCCCAAGACCCTCGACTACATGGAGCCGAAAAAAGTGAATCAATACCATCTATGGTTCAGGAAATATGACCGTTTCAAGTTGAGCTCCAATTGAACCAACTTTTGAACTTTGAACTCCCATTACTGGGAAACCTTCCATACTGGTGCACCATCGAGCTGCGAGTGGACCCCCACCTCGGCACCCCCTCCCCCTGAGGGGGGAGGGGGTGCCGAGGTGAGGGGGCATGCCAGATAGATCTCTGGTCAGCTTGAAGCAAAATGTGATCAAAGTGACTGACTTTGAGCTCCTGTTTCTGGAGAACCACGTGGTGAAAACCAGCCCAAACTTTGCACACTTGTAGGGGAGACTCTTTAGCACCTATGGTGCAAATTTGGAGCCCCTATAACCTAAGGCCGACCTGTACTGACTCCCCAAAGATGGTACCCCTAGGACATCTAATTTTTACATTGGTGCCTATGTGAAAACTGGCCATGTTTGGGACCCGATAGCTCCCCCGTTTTAGGTCCTATGGGCCCCAAACTTTGCATGCATACTCCCAAGACCCTCGACTACATGGAGCCGAAAAAAGTGAATCAATACCATCTATGGTTCAGGAAATATGACCGTTTCAAGTTGAGCTCCAATTGAACCAACTTTTGAACTTTGAACTCCCATTACTGGGGAACCTTCCATACTGGTGCACCATCGAGCTGCGAGTGGACCCCCACCTCGGCACCCCCTCCCCCTGAGGGGGGAGGGGGTGCCGAGGTGAGGGGGCATGCCAGATAGATCTCTGGTCAGCTTGAAGCAAAATGTGATCAAAGTGACTGACTTTGAGCTCCTGTTTCTGGAGAACCACGTGGTGAAAACCAGCCCAAACTTTGCACACTTGTAGGGGAGACTCTTTAGCACCTATGGTGCAAATTTGGAGCCCCTATAACCTAAGGCCGACCTGTACTGACTCCCCAAAGATGGTACCCCTAGGACATCTAATTTTTACATTGGTGCCTATGTGAAAACTGGCCATGTTTGGGACCCGATAGCTCCCCCGTTTTAGGTCCTATGGGCCCCAAGCTTTGCATGCATACTCCCAAGACCCTCGACTACATGGAGCCGAAAAAAGTGAATCAATACCATCTATGGTTCAGGAAATATGACCGTTTCAAGTTGAGCTCCAATTGAACCAACTTTTGAACTTTGAACTCCCATTACTGGGGAACCTTCCATACTGGTGCACCATCGAGCTGCGAGTGGACCCCCACCTCGGCACCCCCTCCCCCTGAGGGGGGAGGGGGTGCCGAGGTGAGGGGGCATGCCAGATAGATCTCTGGTCAGCTTGAAGCAAAATGTGATCAAAGTGACTGACTTTGAGCTCCTGTTTCTGGAGAACCACGTGGTGAAAACCAGCCCAAACTTTGCACACTTGTAGGGGAGACTCTTTAGCACCTATGGTGCAAATTTGGAGCCCCTATAACCTAAGGCCGACCTGTACTGACTCCCCAAAGATGGTACCCCTAGGACATCTAATTTTTACATTGGTGCCTATGTGAAAACTGGCCATGTTTGGGACCCGATAGCTCCCCCGTTTTAGGTCCTATGGGCCCCAAACTTTGCATGCATACTCCCAAGACCCTCGACTACATGGAGCCGAAAAAAGTGAATCAATACCATCTATGGTTCAGGAAATATGACCGTTTCAAGTTGAGCTCCATTGAACCAACTTTTGAACTTTGAACTCCCATTACTGGGGAACCTTCCATACTGGTGCACCATCGAGCTGCGAGTGGACCCCCACCTCGGCACCCCCTCCCCCTGAGGGGGAGGGGGTGCCGAGGTGAGGGGGCATGCCAGATAGATCTCTGGTCAGCTTGAAGCAAAATGTGATCAAAGTGACTGACTTTGAGCTCCTGTTTCTGGAGAACCACGTGGTGAAAACCAGCCCAAACTTTGCACACTTGTAGGGGAGACTCTTTAGCACCTATGGTGCAAATTTGGAGCCCCTATAACCTAAGGCCGACCTGTACTGACTCCCCAAAGATGGTACCCCTAGGACATCTAATTTTTACATTGGTGCCTATGTGAAAACTGGCCATGTTTGGGACCCGATAGCTCCCCCGTTTTAGGTCCTATGGGCCCCAAACTTTGCATGCATACTCCCAAGACCCTCGACTACATGGAGCCGAAAAAAGTGAATCAATACCATCTATGGTTCAGGAAATATGACCGTTTCAAGTTGAGCTCCAATTGAACCAACTTTTGAACTTTGAACTCCCATTACTGGGGAACCTTCCATACTGGTGCACCATCGAGCTGCGAGTGGACCCCCACCTCGGCACCCCTTCCCCCTGAGGGGGTGCCGAGGTGAGGGGGCATGCCAGATAGATCTCTGGTCAGCTTGAAGCAAAATGTGATCAAAGTGACTGACTTTGAGCTCCTGTTTCTGGAGAACCACGTGGTGAAAACCAGCCCAAACTTTGCACACTTGTAGGGGAGACTCTTTAGCACCTATGGTGCAAATTTGGAGCCCCTATAACCTAAGGCCGACCTGTACTGACTCCCCAAAGATGGTACCCCTAGGACATCTAATTTTTACATTGGTGCCTATGTGAAAACTGGCCATGTTTGGGACCCGATAGCTCCCCCGTTTTAGGTCCTATGGGCCCCAAACTTTGCATGCATACTCCCAAGACCATCGACTACATGGAGCCGAAAAAAGTGAATCAATACCATCTATGGTTCAGGAAATATGACCGTTTCAAGTTGAGCTCCAATTGAACCAACTTTTTGAACTTTGAACTCCCATTACTGGGGAACCTTCCATACTGGTGCACCATCGAGCTGCGAGTGGACCCCCACCTCGGCACCCCCTCCCCCTGAGGGGGGAGGGGGTGCCGAGGTGAGGGGGCATGCCAGATAGATCTCTGGTCAGCTTGAAGCAAAATGTGATCAAAGTGACTGACTTTGAGCTCCTGTTTCTGGAGAACCACGTGGTGAAAACCAGCCCAAACTTTGCACACTTGTAGGGGAGACTCTTTAGCACCTATGGTGCAAATTTGGAGCCCCTATAACCTAAGGCCGACCTGTACTGACTCCCCAAAGATGGTACCCCTAGGACATCTAATTTTTACATTGGTGCCTATGTGAAAACTGGCCATGTTTGGGACCCGATAGCTCCCCCGTTTTAGGTCCTATGGGCCCCAAACTTTGCATGCATACTCCCAAGACCCTCGACTACATGGAGCCGAAAAAAGTGAATCAATACCATCTATGGTTCAGGAAATATGACCGTTTCAAGTTGAGCTCCAATTGAACCAACTTTTGAACTTTGAACTCCCATTACTGGGGAACCTTCCATACTGGTGCACCATCGAGCTGCGAGTGGACCCCCACCTCGGCACCCCTTCCCCCTGAGGGGGTGCCGAGGTGAGGGGGCATGCCAGATAGATCTCTGGTCAGCTTGAAGCAAAATGTGATCAAAGTGACTGACTTTGAGCTCCTGTTTCTGGAGAACCACGTGGTGAAAACCAGCCCAAACTTTGCACACTTGTAGGGGAGACTCTTTAGCACCTATGGTGCAAATTTGGAGCCCCTATAACCTAAGGCCGACCTGTACTGACTCCCCAAAGATGGTACCCCTAGGACATCTAATTTTTACATTGGTGCCTATGTGAAAACTGGCCATGTTTGGGACCCGATAGCTCCCCCGTTTTAGGTCCTATGGGCCCCAAACTTTGCATGCATACTCCCAAGACCCTCGACTACATGGAGCCGAAAAAAGTGAATCAATACCATCTATGGTTCAGGAAATATGACCGTTTCAAGTTGAGCTCCAATTGAACCAACTTTTGAACTTTGAACTCCCATTACTGGGGAACCTTCCATACTGGTGCACCATCGAGCTGCGAGTGGACCCCCACCTCGGCACCCCCTCCCCCTGAGGGGGGAGGGGGTGCCGAGGTGAGGGGGCATGCCAGATAGATCTCTGGTCAGCTTGAAGCAAAATGTGATCAAAGTGACTGACTTTGAGCTCCTGTTTCTGGAGAACCACGTGGTGAAAACCAGCCCAAACTTTGCACACTTGTAGGGGAGACTCTTTAGCACCTATGGTGCAAATTTGGAGCCCCTATAACCTAAGGCCGACCTGTACTGACTCCCCAAAGATGGTACCCCTAGGACATCTAATTTTTACATTGGTGCCTATGTGAAAACTGGCCATGTTTGGGACCCGATAGCTCCCCCGTTTTAGGTCCTATGGGCCCCAAACTTTGCATGCATACTCCCAAGACCCTCGACTACATGGAGCCGAAAAAAGTGAATCAATACCATCTATGGTTCAGGAAATATGACCGTTTCAAGTTGAGCTCCAATTGAACCAACTTTTGAACTTTGAACTCCCATTACTGGGGAACCTTCCATACTGGTGCACCATCGAGCTGCGAGTGGACCCCCACCTCGGCACCCCCTCCCCTGAGGGGGGAGGGGGTGCCGAGGTGAGGGGGCATGCCAGATAGATCTCTGGTCAGCTTGAAGCAAAATGTGATCAAAGTGACTGACTTTGAGCTCCTGTTTCTGGAGAACCACGTGGTGAAAACCAGCCCAAACTTTGCACACTTGTAGGGGAGACTCTTTAGCACCTATGGTGCAAATTTGGAGCCCCTATAACCTAAGGCCGACCTGTACTGACTCCCCAAAGATGGTACCCCTAGGACATCTAATTTTTACATTGGTGCCTATGTGAAAACTGGCCATGTTTGGGACCCGATAGCTCCCCCGTTTTAGGTCCTATGGGCCCCAAACTTTGCATGCATACTCCCAAGACCCTCGACTACATGGAGCTGAAAAAAGTGAATCAATACCATCTATGGTTCAGGAAATATGACCGTTTCAAGTTGAGCTCCAATTGAACCAACTTTTGAACTTTGAACTCCCATTACTGGGGAACCTTCCATACTGGTGCACCATCGAGCTGCGAGTGGACCCCCACCTCGGCACCCCCTCCCCCTGAGGGGGGAGGGGGTGCCGAGGTGAGGGGGCATGCCAGATAGATCTCTGGTCAGCTTGAAGCAAAATGTGATCAAAGTGACTGACTTTGAGCTCCTGTTTCTGGAGAACCCACGTGGTGAAAACCAGCCCAAACTTTGCACACTTGTAGGGGAGACTCTTTAGCACCTATGGTGCAAATTTGGAGCCCCTATAACCTAAGGCCGACCTGTACTGACTCCCCAAAGATGGTACCCCTAGGACATCTAATTTTTACATTGGTGCCTATGTGAAAACTGGCCATGTTTGGGACCCGATAGCTCCCCCGTTTTAGGTCCTATGGGCCCCAAACTTTGCATGCATACTCCCAAGACCCTCGACTACATGGAGCCAAAAAAGTGAATCAATACCATCTATGGTTCAGGAAATATGACCGTTTCAAGTTGAGCTCCAATTGAACCAACTTTTGAACTTTGAACTCCCATTACTGGGGAACCTTCCATACTGGTGCACCATCGAGCTGCGAGTGGACCCCCACCTCGGCACCCCCTCCCCCTGAGGGGGGAGGGGGTGCCGAGGTGAGGGGGCATGCCAGATAGATCTCTGGTCAGCTTGAAGCAAAATGTGATCAAAGTGACTGACTTTGAGCTCCTGTTTCTGGAGAACCACGTGGTGAAAACCAGCCCAAACTTTGCACACTTGTAGGGGAGACTCTTTAGCACCTATGGTGCAAATTTGGAGCCCCTATAACCTAAGGCCGACCTGTACTGACTCCCCAAAGATGGTACCCCTAGGACATATAATTTTTACATTGGTGCCTTTGTGAAAACTGGCCATGTTTGGGACCCGATAGCTCCCCCGTTTTAGGTCCTATGGGCCCCAAACTTTGCATGCATACTCCCAAGACCCTCGACTACATGGAGCCGAAAAAAGTGAATCAATACCATCTATGGTTCAGGAAATATGACCGTTTCAAGTTGAGCTCCAATTGAACCAACTTTTGAACTTTGAACTCCCATTACTGGGGAACCTTCCATACTGGTGCACCATCGAGCTGCGAGTGGACCCCCACCTCGGCACCCCCTCCCCCTGAGGGGGGAGGGGGTGCCGAGGTGAGGGGGCATGCCAGATAGATCTCTGGTCAGCTTGAAGCAAAATGTGATCAAAGTGACTGACTTTGAGCTCCTGTTTCTGGAGAACCACGTGGTGAAAACCAGCCCAAACTTTGCACACTTGTAGGGGAGACTCTTTAGCACCTATGGTGCAAATTTGGAGCCCCTATAACCTAAGGCCGACCTGTACTGACTCCCCAAAGATGGTACCCCTAGGACATCTAATTTTTACATTGGTGCCTATGTGAAAACTGGCCATGTTTGGGACCCGATAGCTCCCCCGTTTTAGGTCCTATGGGCCCCAAACTTTGCATGCATACTCCCAAGACCCTCGACTACATGGAGCCGAAAAAAGTGAATCAATACCATCTATGGTTCAGGAAATATGACCGTTTCAAGTTGAGCTCCAATTGAACCAACTTTTGAACTTTGAACTCCCATTACTGGGGAACCTTCCATACTGGTGCACCATCGAGCTGCGAGTGGACCCCCACCTCGGCACCCCCTCCCCCTGAGGGGGGAGGGGGTGCCGAGGTGAGGGGGCATGCCAGATAGATCTCTGGTCAGCTTGAAGCAAAATGTGATCAAAGTGACTGACTTTGAGCTCCTGTTTCTGGAGAACCACGTGGTGAAAACCAGCCCAAACTTTGCACACTTGTAGGGGAGACTCTTTAGCACCTATGGTGCAAATTTGGAGCCCCTATAACCTAAGGCCGACCTGTACTGACTCCCCAAAGATGGTACCCCTAGGACATCTAATTTTTACATTGGTGCCTATGTGAAAACTGGCCATGTTTGGGACCCGATAGCTCCCCCGTTTTAGGTCCTATGGGCCCAAAACTTTGCATGCATACTCCCAAGACCCTCGACTACATGGAGCCGAAAAAAGTGAATCAATACCATCTATGGTTCAGGAAATATGACCGTTTCAAGTTGAGCTCCAATTGAACCAACTTTTGAACTTTGAACTCCCATTACTGGGGAACCTTCCATACTGGTGCACCATCGAGCTGCGAGTGGACCCCCACCTCGGCACCCCTTCCCCCTGAGGGGGTGCCGAGGTGAGGGGGCATGCCAGATAGATCTCTGGTCAGCTTGAAGCAAAATGTGATCAAAGTGACTGACTTTGAGCTCCTGTTTCTGGAGAACCACGTGGTGAAAACCAGCCCAAACTTTGCACACTTGTAGGGGAGACTCTTTAGCACCTATGGTGCAAATTTGGAGCCCCTATAACCTAAGGCCGACCTGTACTGACTCCCCAAAGATGGTACCCCTAGGACATCTAATTTTTACATTGGTGCCTATGTGAAAACTGGCCATGTTTGGGACCCGATAGCTCCCCCGTTTTAGGTCCTATGGGCCCCAAACTTTGCATGCATACTCCCAAGACCCTCGACTACATGGAGCCAAAAAAAGTGAATCAATACCATCTATGGTTCAGGAAATATGACCGTTTCAAGTTGAGCTCCAATTGAACCAACTTTTGAACTTTGAACTCCCATTACTGGGAAACCTTCCATACTGGTGCACCATCGAGCTGCGAGTGGACCCCCACCTCGGCACCCCCTCCCCCTGCGGGGGGAGGGGGTGCCGAGGTGAGGGGGCATGCCAGATAGATCTCTGGTCAGCTTGAAGCAAAATGTGATCAAAGTGACTGACTTTGAGCTCCTGTTTCTGGAGAACCACGTGGTGAAAACCAGCCCAAACTTTGCACACTTGTAGGGGAGACTCTTTAGCACCTATGGTGCAAATTTGGAGCCCCTATAACCTAAGGCCGACCTGTACTGACTCCCCAAAGATGGTACCCCTAGGACATCTAATTTTTACATTGGTGCCTATGTGAAAACTGGCCATGTTTGGGACCCGATAGCTCCCCCGTTTTAGGTCCTATGGGCCCCAAACTTTGCATGCATACTCCCAAGACCCTCGACTACATGGAGCCGAAAAAAGTGAATCAATACCATCTATGGTTCAGGAAATATGACCGTTTCAAGTTGAGCTCCAATTGAACCAACTTTTGAACTTTGAACTCCCATTACTGGGGAACCTTCCATACTGGTGCACCATCGAGCTGCGAGTGGACCCCCACCTCGGCACCCCCTCCCCCTGAGGGGGGAGGGGGTGCCGAGGTGAGGGGGCATGCCAGATAGATCTCTGGTCAGCTTGAAGCAAAATGTGATCAAAGTGACTGACTTTGAGCTCCTGTTTCTGGAGAACCACGTGGTGAAAACCAGCCCAAACTTTGCACACTTGTAGGGGAGACTCTTTAGCACCTATGGTGCAAATTTGGAGCCCCTATAACCTAAGGCCGACCTGTACTGACTCCCCAAAGATGGTACCCCTAGGACATCTAATTTTTACATTGGTGCCTATGTGAAAACTGGCCATGTTTGGGACCCGATAGCTCCCCCGTTTTAGGTCCTATGGGCCCCAAACTTTGCATGCATACTCCCAAGACCCTCGACTACATGGAGCCGAAAAAAGTGAATCAATACCATCTATGGTTCAGGAAATATGACCGTTTCAAGTTGAGCTCCAATTGAACCAACTTTTGAACTTTGAACTCCCATTACTGGGGAACCTTCCATACTGGTGCACCATCGAGCTGCGAGTGGACCCCCACCTCGGCACCCCCTCCCCCTGAGGGGGGAGGGGGTGCCGAGGTGAGGGGGCATGCCAGATAGATCTCTGGTCAGCTTGAAGCAAAATGTGATCAAAGTGACTGACTTTGAGCTCCTGTTTCTGGAGAACCACGTGGTGAAAACCAGCCCAAACTTTGCACACTTGTAGGGGAGACTCTTTAGCACCTATGGTGCAAATTTGGAGCCCCTATAACCTAAGGCCGACCTGTACTGACTCCCCAAAGATGGTACCCCTAGGACATCTAATTTTTACATTGGTGCCTATGTGAAAACTGGCCATGTTTGGGACCCGATAGCTCCCCCGTTTTAGGTCCTATGGGCCCCAAACTTTGCATGCATACTCCCAAGACCCTCGACTACATGGAGCCGAAAAAAGTGAATCAATACCATCTATGGTTCAGGAAATATGACCGTTTCAAGTTGAGCTCCAATTGAACCAACTTTTGAACTTTGAACTCCCATTACTGGGGAACCTTCCATACTGGTGCACCATCGAGCTGCGAGTGGACCCCCACCTCGGCACCCCCTCCCCCTAAGGGGGGAGGGGGTGCCGAGGTGAGGGGGCATGCCAGATAGATCTCTGGTCAGCTTGAAGCAAAATGTGATCAAAGTGACTGACTTTGAGCTCCTGTTTCTGGAGAACCACGTGGTGAAAACCAGCCCAAACTTTGCACACTTGTAGGGGAGACTCTTTAGCACCTATGGTGCAAATTTGGAGCCCCTATAACCTAAGGCCGACCTGTACTGACTCCCCAAAGATGGTACCCCTAGGACATATAATTTTTACATTGGTGCCTATGTGAAAACTGGCCATGTTTGGGACCCGATAGCTCCCCCGTTTTAGGTCCTATGGGCCCCAAACTTTGCATGCATACTCCCAAGACCCTCGACTACATGGAGCCGAAAAAAGTGAATCAATACCATCTATGGTTCAGGAAATATGACCGTTTCAAGTTGAGCTCCAATTGAACCAACTTTTGAACTTTGAACTCCCATTACTGGGGAACCTTCCATACTGGTGCACCATCGAGCTGCGAGTGGACCCCCACCTCGGCACCCCCTCCCCCTGAGGGGGGAGGGGGTGCCGAGGTGAGGGGGCATGCCAGATAGATCTCTGGTCAGCTTGAAGCAAAATGTGATCAAAGTGACTGACTTTGAGCTCCTGTTTCTGGAGAACCACGTGGTGAAAACCAGCCCAAACTTTGCACACTTGTAGGGGAGACTCTTTAGCACCTATGGTGCAAATTTGGAGCCCCTATAACCTAAGGCCGACCTGTACTGACTCCCCAAAGATGGTACCCCTAGGACATCTAATTTTTACATTGGTGCCTATGTGAAAACTGGCCATGTTTGGGACCCGATAGCTCCCCCGTTTTAGGTCCTATGGGCCCCAAACTTTGCATGCATACTCCCAAGACCCTCGACTACATGGAGCCGAAAAAAGTGAATCAATACCATCTATGGTTCAGGAAATATGACCGTTTCAAGTTGAGCTCCAATTGAACCAACTTTTGAACTTTGAACTCCCATTACTGGGGAACCTTCCATACTGGTGCACCATCGAGCTGCGAGTGGACCCCCACCTCGGCACCCCCTCCCCCTGAGGGGGGAGGGGGTGCCGAGGTGAGGGGGCATGCCAGATAGATCTCTGGTCAGCTTGAAGCAAAATGTGATCAAAGTGACTGACTTTGAGCTCCTGTTTCTGGAGAACCACGTGGTGAAAACCAGCCCAAACTTTGCACACTTGTAGGGGAGACTCTTTAGCACCTATGGTGCAAATTTGGAGCCCCTATAACCTAAGGCCGACCTGTACTGACTCCCCAAAGATGGTACCCCTAGGACATCTAATTTTTACATTGGTGCCTATGTGAAAACTGGCCATGTTTGGGACCCGATAGCTCCCCCGTTTTAGGTCCTATGGGCCCCAAACTTTGCATGCATACTCCCAAGACCCTCGACTACATGGAGCCGAAAAAAGTGAATCAATACCATCTATGGTTCAGGAAATATGACCGTTTCAAGTTGAGCTCCAATTGAACCAACTTTTGAACTTTGAACTCCCATTACTGGGGAACCTTCCATACTGGTGCACCATCGAGCTGCGAGTGGACCCCCACCTCGGCACCCCTTCCCCCTGAGGGGGTGCCGAGGTGAGGGGGCATGCCAGATAGATCTCTGGTCAGCTTGAAGCAAAATGTGATCAAAGTGACTGACTTTGAGCTCCTGTTTCTGGAGAACCACGTGGTGAAAACCAGCCCAAACTTTGCACACTTGTAGGGGAGACTCTTTAGCACCTATGGTGCAAATTTGGAGCCCCTATAACCTAAGGCCGACCTGTACTGACTCCCCAAAGATGGTACCCCTAGGACATCTAATTTTTACATTGGTGCCTATGTGAAAACTGGCCATGTTTGGGACCCGATAGCTCCCCCGTTTTAGGTCCTATGGGCCCCAAACTTTGCATGCATACTCCCAAGACCCTCGACTACATGGAGCCAAAAAAAGTGAATCAATACCATCTATGGTTCAGGAAATATGACCGTTTCAAGTTGAGCTCCAATTGAACCAACTTTTGAACTTTGAACTCCCATTACTGGGAAACCTTCCATACTGGTGCACCATCGAGCTGCGAGTGGACCCCCACCTCGGCACCCCCTCCCCCTGCGGGGGGAGGGGGTGCCGAGGTGAGGGGGCATGCCAGATAGATCTCTGGTCAGCTTGAAGCAAAATGTGATCAAAGTGACTGACTTTGAGCTCCTGTTTCTGGAGAACCACGTGGTGAAAACCAGCCCAAACTTTGCACACTTGTAGGGGAGACTCTTTAGCACCTATGGTGCAAATTTGGAGCCCCTATAACCTAAGGCCGACCTGTACTGACTCCCCAAAGATGGTACCCCTAGGACATCTAATTTTTACATTGGTGCCTATGTGAAAACTGGCCATGTTTGGGACCCGATAGCTCCCCCGTTTTAGGTCCTATGGGCCCCAAACTTTGCATGCATACTCCCAAGACCCTCGACTACATGGAGCCGAAAAAAGTGAATCAATACCATCTATGGTTCAGGAAATATGACCGTTTCAAGTTGAGCTCCAATTGAACCAACTTTTGAACTTTGAACTCCCATTACTGGGGAACCTTCCATACTGGTGCACCATCGAGCTGCGAGTGGACCCCCACCTCGGCACCCCCTCCCCCTGAGGGGGGAGGGGGTGCCGAGGTGAGGGGGCATGCCAGATAGATCTCTGGTCAGCTTGAAGCAAAATGTGATCAAAGTGACTGACTTTGAGCTCCTGTTTCTGGAGAACCACGTGGTGAAAACCAGCCCAAACTTTGCACACTTGTAGGGGAGACTCTTTAGCACCTATGGTGCAAATTTGGAGCCCCTATAACCTAAGGCCGACCTGTACTGACTCCCCAAAGATGGTACCCCTAGGACATCTAATTTTTACATTGGTGCCTATGTGAAAACTGGCCATGTTTGGGACCCGATAGCTCCCCCGTTTTAGGTCCTATGGGCCCCAAACTTTGCATGCATACTCCCAAGACCCTCGACTACATGGAGCCGAAAAAAGTGAATCAATACCATCTATGGTTCAGGAAATATGACCGTTTCAAGTTGAGCTCCAATTGAACCAACTTTTGAACTTTGAACTCCCATTACTGGGGAACCTTCCATACTGGTGCACCATCGAGCTGCGAGTGGACCCCCACCTCGGCACCCCCTCCCCCTGAGGGGGGAGGGGGTGCCGAGGTGAGGGGGCATGCCAGATAGATCTCTGGTCAGCTTGAAGCAAAATGTGATCAAAGTGACTGACTTTGAGCTCCTGTTTCTGGAGAACCACGTGGTGAAAACCAGCCCAAACTTTGCACACTTGTAGGGGAGACTCTTTAGCACCTATGGTGCAAATTTGGAGCCCCTATAACCTAAGGCCGACCTGTACTGACTCCCCAAAGATGGTACCCCTAGGACATCTAATTTTTACATTGGTGCCTATGTGAAAACTGGCCATGTTTGAGACCCGATAGCTCCCCCGTTTTAGGTCCTATGGGCCCCAAACTTTGCATGCATACTCCCAAGACCCTCGACTACATGGAGCCGAAAAAAGTGAATCAATACCATCTATGGTTCAGGAAATATGACCGTTTCAAGTTGAGCTCCAATTGAACCAACTTTTGAACTCCTATTACTGGGGAACCTTCCATACTGGTGCACCATCGAGCTGCGAGTGGACCCCCACCTCGGCACCCCCTCCCCCTGAGGTGAGGGGGCATGCCAGATAGATCTCTGGTCAGCTTGAAGCAAAATGTGATCAAAGTGACTGACTTTGAGCTCCTGTTTCTGGAGAACCACGTGGTGAAAACCAGCCCAAACTTTGCACACTTGTAGGGGAGACTCTTTAGCACCTATGGTGCAAATTTGGAGCCCCTATAACCTAAGGCCGACCTGTACTGACTCCCCAAAGATGGTACCCCTAGGACATCTAATTTTTACATTGGTGCCTATGTGAAAACTGGCCATGTTTGGGACCCGATAGCTCCCCCGTTTTAGGTCCTATGGGCCCCAAACTTTGCATGCATACTCCCAAGACCCTCGACTACATGGAGCCGAAAAAAGTGAATCAATACCATCTATGGTTCAGGAAATATGACCGTTTCAAGTTGAGCTCCAATTGAACCAACTTTTGAACTTTGAACTCCCATTACTGGGGAACCTTCCATACTGGTGCACCATCGAGCTGCGAGTGGACCCCCACCTCGGCACCCCTTCCCCCTGAGGGGGTGCCGAGGTGAGGGGGCATGCCAGATAGATCTCTGGTCAGCTTGAAGCAAAATGTGATCAAAGTGACTGACTTTGAGCTCCTGTTTCTGGAGAACCACGTGGTGAAAACCAGCCCAAACTTTGCACACTTGTAGGGGAGACTCTTTAGCACCTATGGTGCAAATTTGGAGCCCCTATAACCTAAGGCCGACCTGTACTGACTCCCCAAAGATGGTACCCCTAGGACATCTAATTTTTACATTGGTGCCTATGTGAAAACTGGCCATGTTTGGGACCCGATAGCTCCCCCGTTTTAGGTCCTATGGGCCCCAAACTTTGCATGCATACTCCCAAGACCCTCGACTACATGGAGCCAAAAAAAGTGAATCAATACCATCTATGGTTCAGGAAATATGACCGTTTCAAGTTGAGCTCCAATTGAACCAACTTTTGAACTTTGAACTCCCATTACTGGGAAACCTTCCATACTGGTGCACCATCGAGCTGCGAGTGGACCCCCACCTCGGCACCCCCTCCCCCTGCGGGGGGAGGGGGTGCCGAGGTGAGGGGGCATGCCAGATAGATCTCTGGTCAGCTTGAAGCAAAATGTGATCAAAGTGACTGACTTTGAGCTCCTGTTTCTGGAGAACCACGTGGTGAAAACCAGCCCAAACTTTGCACACTTGTAGGGGAGACTCTTTAGCACCTATGGTGCAAATTTGGAGCCCCTATAACCTAAGGCCGACCTGTACTGACTCCCCAAAGATGGTACCCCTAGGACATCTAATTTTTACATTGGTGCCTATGTGAAAACTGGCCATGTTTGGGACCCGATAGCTCCCCCGTTTTAGGTCCTATGGGCCCCAAACTTTGCATGCATACTCCCAAGACCCTCGACTACATGGAGCCGAAAAAAGTGAATCAATACCATCTATGGTTCAGGAAATATGACCGTTTCAAGTTGAGCTCCAATTGAACCAACTTTTGAACTTTGAACTCCCATTACTGGGGAACCTTCCATACTGGTGCACCATCGAGCTGCGAGTGGACCCCCACCTCGGCACCCCCTCCCCCTGAGGTGAGGGGGCATGCCAGATAGATCTCTGGTCAGCTTGAAGCAAAATGTGATCAAAGTGACTGACTTTGAGCTCCTGTTTCTGGAGAACCACGTGGTGAAAACCAGCCCAAACTTTGCACACTTGTAGGGGAGACTCTTTAGCACCTATGGTGCAAATTTGGAGCCCCTATAACCTAAGGCCGACCTGTACTGACTCCCCAAAGATGGTACCCCTAGGACATCTAATTTTTACATTGGTGCCTATGTGAAAACTGGCCATGTTTGGGACCCGATAGCTCCCCCGTTTTAGGTCCTATGGGCCCCAAACTTTGCATGCATACTCCCAAGACCCTCGACTACATGGAGCCAAAAAAAGTGAATCAATACCATCTATGGTTCAGGAAATATGACCGTTTCAAGTTGAGCTCCAATTGAACCAACTTTTGAACTTTGAACTCCCATTACTGGGAAACCTTCCATACTGGTGCACCATCGAGCTGCGAGTGGACCCCCACCTCGGCACCCCCTCCCCCTGAGGGGGGAGGGGGTGCCGAGGTGAGGGGGCATGCCAGATAGATCTCTGGTCAGCTTGAAGCAAAATGTGATCAAAGTGACTGACTTTGAGCTCCTGTTTCTGGAGAACCACGTGGTGAAAACCAGCCCAAACTTTGCACACTTGTAGGGGAGACTCTTTAGCACCTATGGTGCAAATTTGGAGCCCCTATAACCTAAGGCCGACCTGTACTGACTCCCCAAAGATGGTACCCCTAGGACATATAATTTATTGGTGCCTATGTGAAAACTGGCCATGTTTGGGACCCGATAGCTCCCCCGTTTTAGGTCCTATGGGCCCCAAACTTTGCATGCATACTCCCAAGACCCTCGACTACATGGAGCCGAAAAAAGTGAATCAATACCATCTATGGTTCAGGAAATATGACCGTTTCAAGTTGAGCTCCAATTGAACCAACTTTTGAACTTTGAACTCCCATTACTGGGGAACCTTCCATACTGGTGCACCATCGAGCTGCGAGTGGACCCCCACCTCGGCACCCCCTCCCCCTGAGGGGGGAGGGGGTGCCGAGGTGAGGGGGCATGCCAGATAGATCTCTGGTCAGCTTGAAGCAAAATGTGATCAAAGTGACTGACTTTGAGCTCCTGTTTCTGGAGAACCACGTGGTGAAAACCAGCCCAAACTTTGCACACTTGTAGGGGAGACTCTTTAGCACCATATGGTGCAAATTTGGAGCCCCTATAACCTAAGGCCGACCTGTACTGACTCCCCAAAGATGGTACCCCCTAGGACATCTAATTTTTACATTGGTGCCTATGTGAAAACTGGCCATGTTTGGGACCCGATAGCTCCCCCGTTTTAGGTCCTATGGGCCCCAAACTTTGCATGCATACTCCCAAGACCCTCGACTACATGGAGCCGAAAAAAGTGAATCAATACCATCTATGGTTCAGGAAATATGACCGTTTCAAGTTGAGCTCCAATTGAACCAACTTTTGAACTTTGAACTCCCATTACTGGGGAACCTTCCATACTGGTGCACCATCGAGCTGCGAGTGGACCCCACCTCGGCACCCCCTCCCCCTGAGGGGGAGGGGGTGCCGAGGTGAGGGGGCATGCCAGATAGATCTCTGGTCAGCTTGAAGCAAAATGTGATCAAAGTGACTGACTTTGAGCTCCTGTTTCTGGAGAACCACGTGGTGAAAACCAGCCCAAACTTTGCACACTTGTAGGGGAGACTCTTTAGCACCTATGGTGCAAATTTGGAGCCCCTATAACCTAAGGCCGACCTGTACTGACTCCCCAAAGATGGTACCCCTAGGACATCTAATTTTTACATTGGTGCCTATGTGAAAACTGGCCATGTTTGGGACCCGATAGCTCCCCCGTTTTAGGTCCTATGGGCCCCAAACTTTGCATGCATACTCCCAAGACCCTCGACTACATGGAGCCGAAAAAAGTGAATCAATACCATCTATGGTTCAGGAAATATGACCGTTTCAAGTTGAGCTCCAATTGAACCAACTTTTGAACTTTGAACTCCCATTACTGGGGAACCTTCCATACTGGTGCACCATCGAGCTGCGAGTGGACCCCCACCTCGGCACCCCCTCCCCCTGAGGGGGGAGGGGGTGCCGAGGTGAGGGGGCATGCCAGATAGATCTCAGGTCAGCTTGAAGCAAAATGTGATCAAAGTGACTGACTTTGAGCTCCTGTTTCTGGAGAACCACGTGGTGAAAACCAGCCCAAACTTTGCACACTTGTAGGGGAGACTCTTTAGCACCTATGGTGCAAATTTGGAGCCCCTATAACCTAAGGCCGACCTGTACTGACTCCCCAAAGATGGTACCCCTAGGACATCTAATTTTTACATTGGTGCCTATGTGAAAACTGGCCATGTTTGGGACCCGATAGCTCCCCCGTTTTAGGTCCTATGGGCCCCAAACTTTGCATGCATACTCCCAAGACCCTCGACTACATGGAGCCGAAAAAAGTGAATCAATACCATCTATGGTTCAGGAAATATGACCGTTTCAAGTTGAGCTCCAATTGAACCAACTTTTGAACTTTGAACTCCCATTACTGGGGAACCTTCCATACTGGTGCACCATCGAGCTGCGAGTGGACCCCCACCTCGGCACCCCCTCCCCCTGAGGGGGGAGGGGGTGCCGAGGTGAGGGGGCATGCCAGATAGATCTCTGGTCAGCTTGAAGCAAAATGTGATCAAAGTGACTGACTTTGAGCTCCTGTTTCTGGAGAACCACGTGGTGAAAACCAGCCCAAACTTTGCACACTTGTAGGGGAGACTCTTTAGCACCTATGGTGCAAATTTGGAGCCCCTATAACCTAAGGCCGACCTGTACTGACTCCCCAAAGATGGTACCCCTAGGACATCTAATTTTTACATTGGTGCCTATGTGAAAACTGGCCATGTTTGGGACCCGATAGCTCCCCCATTTTAGGTCCTATGGGCCCCAAACTTTGCATGCATACTCCCAAGACCCTCGACTACATGGAGCCGAAAAAAGTGAATCAATACTATCTATGGTTCAGGAAATATGACCGTTTCAAGTTGAGCTCCAATTGAACCAACTTTGGAACTTTGAACTCCCATTACTGGGGAACCTTCCATACTGGTGCACCATCGAGCTGCGAGTGGACCCCCACCTCGGCACCCCCTCCCCCTTAGGGGGGAGGGGGTGCCGAGGTGAGGGGGCATGCCAGATAGATCTCTGGTCAGCTTGAAGCAAAATGTGATCAAAGTGACTGACTTTGAGCTCCTGTTTCTGGAGAACCACGTGGTGAAAACCAGCCCAAACTTTGCACACTTGTAGGGGAGACTCTTTAGCACCTATGGTGCAAATTTGGAGCCCCTATAACCTAAGGCCGACCTGTACTGACTCCCCAAAGATGGTACCCCTAGGACATCTAATTTTTACATTGGTGCCTATGTGAAAACTGGCCATGTTTGGGACCCGATAGCTCCCCCGTTTTAGGTCCTATGGGCCCCAAACTTTGCATGCATACTCCCAAGACCCTCGACTACATGGAGCCGAAAAAAGTGAATCAATACCATCTATGGTTCAGGAAATATGACCGTTTCAAGTTGAGCTCCAATTGAACCAACTTTTGAACTTTGAACTCCCATTACTGGGGAACCTTCCATACTGGTGCACCATCGAGCTGCGAGTGGACCCCCACCTCGGCACCCCCTCCCCCTGAGGGGGGAGGGGGTGCCGAGGTGAGGGGGCATGCCAGGTAGATCTCTGGTCAGCTTGAAGCAAAATGTGATCAAAGTGACTGACTTTGAGCTCCTGTTTCTGGAGAACCACGTGGTGAAAACCAGCCCAAACTTTGCACACTTGTAGGGGAGACTCTTTAGCACCTATGGTGCAAATTTGGAGCCCCTATAACCTAAGGCCGACCTGTACTGACTCCCCAAAGATGGTACCCCTAGGACATCTAATTTTTACATTGGTGCCTATGTGAAAACTGGCCATGTTTGGGACCCGATAGCTCCCCCGTTTTAGGTCCTATGGGCCCCAAACTTTGCATGCATACTCCCAAGACCCTCGACTACATGGAGCCGAAAAAAGTGAATCAATACCATCTATGGTTCAGGAAATATGACCGTTTCAAGTTGAGCTCCAATTGAACCAACTTTTGAACTTTGAACTCCCATTACTGGGGAACCTTCCATACTGGTGCACCATCGAGCTGCGAGTGGACCCCCACCTCGGCACCCCCTCCCCCTGAGGGGGGAGGGGGTGCCGAGGTGAGGGGGCATGCCAGATAGATCTCTGGTCAGCTTGAAGCAAAATGTGATCAAAGTGACTGACTTTGAGCTCCTGTTTCTGGAGAACCACGTGGTGAAAACCAGCCCAAACTTTGCACACTTGTAGGGGAGACTCTTTAGCACCTATGGTGCAAATTTGGAGCCCCTATAACCTAAGGCCGACCTGTACTGACTCCCCAAAGATGGTACCCCTAGGACATCTAATTTTTACATTGGTGCCTATGTGAAAACTGGCCATGTTTGGGACCCGATAGCTCCCCCGTTTTAGGTCCTATGGGCCCCAAACTTTGCATGCATACTCCCAAGACCCTCGACTACATGGAGCCGAAAAAAGTGAATCAATACCATCTATGGTTCAGGAAATATGACCGTTTCAAGTTGAGCTCCAATTGAACCAACTTTTGAACTTTGAACTCCCATTACTGGGGAACCTTCCATACTGGTGCACCATCGAGCTGCGAGTGGACCCCCACCTCGGCACCCCCTCCCCCTGAGGGGGGAGGGGGTGCCGAGGTGAGGGGGCATGCCAGATAGATCTCTGGTCAGCTTGAAGCAAAATGTGATCAAAGTGACTGACTTTGAGCTCCTGTTTCTGGAGAACCACGTGGTGAAAACCAGCCCAAACTTTGCACACTTGTAGGGGAGACTCTTTAGCACCTATGGTGCAAATTTGGAGCCCCTATAACCTAAGGCCGACCTGTACTGACTCCCCAAAGATGGTACCCCTAGGACATCTAATTTTTACATTGGTGCCTATGTGAAAACTGGCCATGTTTGGGACCCGATAGCTCCCCCATTTTAGGTCCTATGGGCCCCAAACTTTGCATGCATACTCCCAAGACCCTCGACTACATGGAGCCGAAAAAAGTGAATCAATACTATCTATGGTTCAGGAAATATGACCGTTTCAAGGTGAGCTCCAATTGAACCAACTTTGGAACTTTGAACTCCCATTACTGGGGAACCTTCCATACTGGTGCACCATCGAGCTGCGAGTGGACCCCCACCTCGGCACCCCCTCCCCCTTAGGGGGGAGGGGGTGCCGAGGTGAGGGGGCATGCCAGATAGATCTCTGGTCAGCTTGAAGCAAAATGTGATCAAAGTGACTGACTTTGAGCTCCTGTTTCTGGAGAACCACGTGGTGAAAACCAGCCCAAACTTTGCACACTTGTAGGGGAGACTCTTTAGCACCTATGGTGCAAATTTGGAGCCCCTATAACCTAAGGCCGACCTGTACTGACTCCCCAAAGATGGTACCCCTAGGACATCTAATTTTTACATTGGTGCCTATGTGAAAACTGGCCATGTTTGGGACCCGATAGCTCCCCCGTTTTAGGTCCTATGGGCCCCAAACTTTGCATGCATACTCCCAAGACCCTCGACTACATGGAGCCGAAAAAAGTGAATCAATACCATCTATGGTTCAGGAAATATGACCGTTTCAAGTTGAGCTCCAATTGAACCAACTTTTGAACTTTGAACTCCCATTACTGGGGAACCTTCCATACTGGTGCACCATCGAGCTGCGAGTGGACCCCCACCTCGGCACCCCCTCCCCCTGAGGGGGGAGGGGGTGCCGAGGTGAGGGGGCATGCCAGATAGATCTCTGGTCAGCTTGAAGCAAAATGTGATCAAAGTGACTGACTTTGAGCTCCTGTTTCTGGAGAACCACGTGGTGAAAACCAGCCCAAACTTTGCACACTTGTAGGGGAGACTCTTTAGCACCTATGGTGCAAATTTGGAGCCCCTATAACCTAAGGCCGACCTGTACTGACTCCCCAAAGATGGTACCCCTAGGACATCTAATTTTTACATTGGTGCCTATGTGAAAACTGGCCATGTTTGGGACCCGATAGCTCCCCCGTTTTAGGTCCTATGGGCCCCAAACTTTGCATGCATACTCCCAAGACCCTCGACTACATGGAGCCGAAAAAAGTGAATCAATACCATCTATGGTTCAGGAAATATGACCGTTTCAAGTTGAGCTCCAATTGAACCAACTTTTGAACTTTGAACTCCCATTACTGGGGAACCTTCCATACTGGTGCACCATCGAGCTGCGAGTGGACCCCCACCTCGGCACCCCCTCCCCCTGAGGGGGGAGGGGGTGCCGAGGTGAGGGGGCATGCCAGATAGATCTCTGGTCAGCTTGAAGCAAAATGTGATCAAAGTGACTGACTTTGAGCTCCTGTTTCTGGAGAACCACGTGGTGAAAACCAGCCCAAACTTTGCACACTTGTAGGGGAGACTCTTTAGCACCTATGGTGCAAATTTGGAGCCCCTATAACCTAAGGCCGACCTGTACTGACTCCCCAAAGATGGTACCCCTAGGACATCTAATTTTTACATTGGTGCCTATGTGAAAACTGGCCATGTTTGGGACCCGATAGCTCCCCCGTTTTAGGTCCTATGGGCCCCAAACTTTGCATGCATACTCCCAAGACCCTCGACTACATGGAGCCGAAAAAAGTGAATCAATACCATCTATGGTTCAGGAAATATGACCGTTTCAAGTTGAGCTCCAATTGAACCAACTTTTGAACTTTGAACTCCCATTACTGGGGAACCTTCCATACTGGTGCACCATCGAGCTGCGAGTGGACCCCCACCTCGGCACCCCCTCCCCCTGAGGGGGGAGGGGGTGCCGAGGTGAGGGGGCATGCCAGATAGATCTCTGGTCAGCTTGAAGCAAAATGTGATCAAAGTGACTGACTTTGAGCTCCTGTTTCTGGAGAACCACGTGGTGAAAACCAGCCCAAACTTTGCACACTTGTAGGGGAGACTCTTTAGCACCTATGGTGCAAATTTGGAGCCCCTATAACCTAAGGCCGACCTGTACTGACTCCCCAAAGATGGTACCCCTAGGACATCTAATTTTTACATTGGTGCCTATGTGAAAACTGGCCATGTTTGGGACCCGATAGCTCCCCCATTTTAGGTCCTATGGGCCCCAAACTTTGCATGCATACTCCCAAGACCCTCGACTACATGGAGCCGAAAAAAGTGAATCAATACTATCTATGGTTCAGGAAATATGACCGTTTCAAGTTGAGCTCCAATTGAACCAACTTTGGAACTTTGAACTCCCATTACTGGGGAACCTTCCATACTGGTGCACCATCGAGCTGCGAGTGGACCCCCACCTCGGCACCCCCTCCCCCTTAGGGGGGAGGGGGTGCCGAGGTGAGGGGGCATGCCAGATAGATCTCTGGTCAGCTTGAAGCAAAATGTGATCAAAGTGACTGACTTTGAGCTCCTGTTTCTGGAGAACCACGTGGTGAAAACCAGCCCAAACTTTGCACACTTGTAGGGGAGACTCTTTAGCACCTATGGTGCAAATTTGGAGCCCCTATAACCTAAGGCCGACCTGTACTGACTCCCCAAAGATGGTACCCCTAGGACATCTAATTTTTACATTGGTGCCTATGTGAAAACTGGCCATGTTTGGGACCCGATAGCTCCCCCGTTTTAGGTCCTATGGGCCCCAAACTTTGCATGCATACTACCAAGACCCTCGACTACATGGAGCCGAAAAAAGTGAATCAATACCATCTATGGTTCAGGAAATATGACCGTTTCAAGTTGAGCTCCAATTGAACCAACTTTTGAACTTTGAACTCCCATTACTGGGGAACCTTCCATACTGGTGCACCATCGAGCTGCGAGTGGACCCCCACCTCGGCACCCCCTCCCCCTGAGGGGGGAGGGGGTGCCGAGGTGAGGGGGCATGCCAGATAGATCTCTGGTCAGCTTGAAGCAAAATGTGATCAAAGTGACTGACTTTGAGCTCCTGTTTCTGGAGAACCACGTGGTGAAAACCAGCCCAAACTTTGCACACTTGTAGGGGAGACTCTTTAGCACCTATGGTGCAAATTTGGAGCCCCTATAACCTAAGGCCGACCTGTACTGACTCCCCAAAGATGGTACCCCTAGGACATCTAATTTTTACATTGGTGCCTATGTGAAAACTGGCCATGTTTGGGACCCGATAGCTCCCCCGTTTTAGGTCCTATGGGCCCCAAACTTTGCATGCATACTCCCAAGACCCTCGACTACATGGAGCCGAAAAAAGTGAATCAATACCATCTATGGTTCAGGAAATATGACCGTTTCAAGTTGAGCTCCAATTGAACCAACTTTTGAACTTTGAACTCCCATTACTGGGGAACCTTCCATACTGGTGCACCATCGAGCTGTGAGTGGACCCCCACCTCGGCACCCCTTCCCCCTGAGGGGGTGCCGAGGTGAGGGGGCATGCCAGATAGATCTCTGGTCAGCTTGAAGCAAAATGTGATCAAAGTGACTGACTTTGAGCTCCTGTTTCTGGAGAACCACGTGGTGAAAACCAGCCCAAACTTTGCACACTTGTAGGGGAGACTCTTTAGCACCTATGGTGCAAATTTGGAGCCCCTATAACCTAAGGCCGACCTGTACTGACTCCCCAAAGATGGTACCCCTAGGACATCTAATTTTTACATTAGTGCCTATGTGAAAACTGGCCATGTTTGGGACCCGATAGCTCCCCCGTTTTAGGTCCTATGGGCCCCAAACTTTGCATGCATACTCCCAAGACCCTCGACTACATGGAGCCGAAAAAAGTGAATCAATACCATCTATGGTTCAGGAAATATGACCGTTTCAAGTTGAGCTCCAATTGAACCAACTTTTGAACTTTGAACTCCCATTACTGGGGAACCTTCCATACTGGTGCACCATCGAGCTGCGAGTGGACCCCCACCTCGGCACCCCTTCCCCCTGAGGGGGTGCCGAGGTGAGGGGGCATGCCAGATAGATCTCTGGTCAGCTTGAAGCAAAATGTGATCAAAGTGACTGACTTTGAGCTCCTGTTTCTGGAGAACCACGTGGTGAAAACCAGCCCAAACTTTGCACACTTGTAGGGGAGACTCTTTAGCACCTATGGTGCAAATTTGGAGCCCCTATAACCTAAGGCCGACCTGTACTGACTCCCCAAAGATGGTACCCCTAGGACATCTAATTTTTACATTGGTGCCTATGTGAAAACTGGCCATGTTTGGGACCCGATAGCTCCCCCGTTTTAGGTCCTATGGGCCCCAAACTTTGCATGCATACTCCCAAGACCCTCGACTACATGGAGCCGAAAAAAAGTGAATCAATACCATCTATGGTTCAGGAAATATGACCGTTTCAAGTTGAGCTCCAATTGAACCAACTTTTGAACTTTGAACTCCCATTACTGGGGAACCTTCCATACTGGTGCACCATCGAGCTGCGAGTGGACCCCCACCTCGGCACCCCCTCCCCCAGAGGGGGGAGGGGGTGCCGAGGTGAGGGGGCATGCCAGATAGATCTCTGGTCAGCTTGAAGCAAAATGTGATCAAAGTGACTGACTTTGAGCTCCTGTTTCTGGAGAACCACGTGGTGAAAACCAGCCCAAACTTTGCACACTTGTAGGGGAGACTCTTTAGCACCTATGGTGCAAATTTGGAGCCCCTATAACCTAAGGCCGACCTGTACTGACTCCCCAAAGATGGTACCCCTAGGACATCTAATTTTTACATTGGTGCCTATGTGAAAACTGGCCATGTTTGGGACCCGATAGCTCCCCCGTTTTAGGTCCTATGGGCCCCAAACTTTGCATGCATACTCCCAAGACCCTCGACTACATGGAGCCGAAAAAAGTGAATCAATACCATCTATGGTTCAGGAAATATGACCGTTTCAAGTTGAGCTCCAATTGAACCAACTTTTGAACTTTGAACTCCCATTACTGGGGAACCTTCCATACTGGTGCACCATCGAGCTGTGAGTGGACCCCCACCTCGGCACCCCTTCCCCCTGAGGGGGTGCCGAGGTGAGGGGGCATGCCAGATAGATCTCTGGTCAGCTTGAAGCAAAATGTGATCAAAGTGACTGACTTTGAGCTCCTGTTTCTGGAGAACCACGTGGTGAAAACCAGCCCAAACTTTGCACACTTGTAGGGGAGACTCTTTAGCACCTATGGTGCAAATTTGGAGCCCCTATAACCTAAGGCCGACCTGTACTGACTCCCCAAAGATGGTACCCCTAGGACATCTAATTTTTACATTAGTGCCTATGTGAAAACTGGCCATGTTTGGGACCCGATAGCTCCCCCGTTTTAGGTCCTATGGGCCCCAAACTTTGCATGCATACTCCCAAGACCCTCGACTACATGGAGCCGAAAAAAGTGAATCAATACCATCTATGGTTCAGGAAATATGACCGTTTCAAGTTGAGCTCCAATTGAACCAACTTTTGAACTTTGAACTCCCATTACTGGGGAACCTTCCATACTGGTGCACCATCGAGCTGCGAGTGGACCCCCACCTCGGCACCCCTTCCCCCTGAGGGGGTGCCGAGGTGAGGGGGCATGCCAGATAGATCTCTGGTCAGCTTGAAGCAAAATGTGATCAAAGTGACTGACTTTGAGCTCCTGTTTCTGGAGAACCACGTGGTGAAAACCAGCCCAAACTTTGCACACTTGTAGGGGAGACTCTTTAGCACCTATGGTGCAAATTTGGAGCCCCTATAACCTAAGGCCGACCTGTACTGACTCCCCAAAGATGGTACCCCTAGGACATCTAATTTTTACATTGGTGCCTATGTGAAAACTGGCCATGTTTGGGACCCGATAGCTCCCCCGTTTTAGGTCCTATGGGCCCCAAACTTTGCATGCATACTCCCAAGACCCTCGACTACATGGAGCCGAAAAAAGTGAATCAATACCATCTATGGTTCAGGAAATATGACCGTTTCAAGTGAGCTCCAATTGAACCAACTTTTGAACTTTGAACTCCCATTACTGGGGAACCTTCCATACTGGTGCACCATCGAGCTGCGAGTGGACCCCCACCTCGGCACCCCCTCCCCCTGAGGGGGGAGGGGGTGCCAGGTGAGGGGGCATGCCAGATAGATCTCTGGTCAGCTTGAAGCAAAATGTGATCAAAGTGACTGACTTTGAGCTCCTGTTTCTGGAGAACCACGTGGTGAAAACCAGCCCAAACTTTGCACACTTGTAGGGGAGACTCTTTAGCACCTATGGTGCAAATTTGGAGCCCCTATAACCTAAGGCCGACCTGTACTGACTCCCCAAAGATGGTACCCCTAGGACATCTAATTTTTACATTGGTGCCTATGTGAAAACTGGCCATGTTTGGGACCCGATAGCTCCCCCGTTTTAGGTCCTATGGGCCCCAAACTTTGCATGCATACTCCCAAGACCCTCGACTACATGGAGCCGAAAAAAGTGAATCAATACCATCTATGGTTCAGGAAATATGACCGTTTCAAGTTGAGCTCCAATTGAACCAACTTTTGAACTTTGAACTCCCATTACTGGGGAACCTTCCATACTGGTGCACCATCGAGCTGCGAGTGGACCCCCACCTCGGCACCCCTTCCCCCTGAGGGGGTGCCGAGGTGAGGGGGCATGCCAGATAGATCTCTGGTCAGCTTGAAGCAAAATGTGATCAAAGTGACTGACTTTGAGCTCCTGTTTCTGGAGAACCACGTGGTGAAAACCAGCCCAAACTTTGCACACTTGTAGGGGAGACTCTTTAGCACCTATGGTGCAAATTTGGAGCCCCTATAACCTAAGGCCGACCTGTACTGACTCCCCAAAGATGGTACCCCTAGGACATCTAATTTTTACATTGGTGCCTATGTGAAAACTGGCCATGTTTGGGACCCGATAGCTCCCCCGTTTTAGGTCCTATGGGCCCCAAACTTTGCATGCATACTCCCAAGACCCTCGACTACATGGAGCCGAAAAAAGTGAATCAATACCATCTATGGTTCAGGAAATATGACCGTTTCAAGTTGAGCTCCAATTGAACCAACTTTTGAACTTTGAACTCCCATTACTGGGGAACCTTCCATACTGGTGCACCATCGAGCTGCGAGTGGACCCCCACCTCGGCACCCCTTCCCCCTGAGGGGGTGCCGAGGTGAGGGGGCATGCCAGATAGATCTCTGGTCAGCTTGAAGCAAAATGTGATCAAAGTGACTGACTTTGAGCTCCTGTTTCTGGAGAACCACGTGGTGAAAACCAGCCCAAACTTTGCACACTTGTAGGGGAGACTCTTTAGCACCTATGGTGCAATTTGGAGCCCCTATAACCTAAGGCCGACCTGTACTGACTCCCCAAAGATGGTACCCCTAGGACATCTAATTTTTACATTGGTGCCTATGTGAAAACTGGCCATGTTTGGGACCCGATAGCTCCCCCGTTTTAGGTCCTATGGGCCCCAAACTTTGCATGCATACTCCCAAGACCCTCGACTACATGGAGCCGAAAAAAGTGAATCAATACCATCTATGGTTCAGGAAATATGACCGTTTCAAGTTGAGCTCCAATTGAACCAACTTTTGAACTTTGAACTCCCATTACTGGGGAACCTTCCATACTGGTGCACCATCGAGCTGCGAGTGGACCCCCACCTCGGCACCCCTTCCCCCTGAGGGGGGTGCCGAGGTGAGGGGGCATGCCAGATAGATCTCTGGTCAGCTTGAAGCAAAATGTGATCAAAGTGACTGACTTTGAGCTCCTGTTTCTGGAGAACCACGTGGTGAAAACCAGCCCAAACTTTGCACACTTGTAGGGGAGACTCTTTAGCACCTATGGTGCAAATTTGGAGCCCCTATAACCTAAGGCCGACCTGTACTGACTCCCCAAAGATGGTACCCCTAGGACATCTAATTTTTACATTGGTGCCTATGTGAAAACTGGCCATGTTTGGGACCCGATAGCTCCCCCGTTTTAGGTCCTATGGGCCCCAAACTTTGCATGCATACTCCCAAGACCCTCGACTACATGGAGCCGAAAAAAGTGAATCAATACCATCTATGGTTCAGGAAATATGACCGTTTCAAGTTGAGCTCCAATTGAACCAACTTTTGAACTTTGAACTCCCATTACTGGGGAACCTTCCATACTGGTGCACCATCGAGCTGCGAGTGGACCCCCACCTCGGCACCCCTTCCCCCTGAGGGGGTGCCGAGGTGAGGGGGCATGCCAGATAGATCTCTGGTCAGCTTGAAGCAAAATGTGATCAAAGTGACTGACTTTGAGCTCCTGTTTCTGGAGAACCACGTGGTGAAAACCAGCCCAAACTTTGCACACTTGTAGGGGAGACTCTTTAGCACCTATGGTGCAAATTTGGAGCCCCTATAACCTAAGGCCGACCTGTACTGACTCCCAAAGATGGTACCCCTAGGACATCTAATTTTTACATTGGTGCCTATGTGAAAACTGGCCATGTTTGGGACCCGATAGCTCCCCCGTTTTAGGTCCTATGGGCCCCAAACTTTGCATGCATACTCCCAAGACCCTCGACTACATGGAGCCGAAAAAAAGTGAATCAATACCATCTATGGTTCAGGAAATATGACCGTTTCAAGTTGAGCTCCAATTGAACCAACTTTTGAACTTTGAACTCCCATTACTGGGGAACCTTCCATACTGGTGCACCATCGAGCTGCGAGTGGACCCCCACCTCGGCATCCCCTCCCCCTGTGGGGGGAGGGGGTGCCGAGGTGAGGGGGCATGCCAGATAGATCTCTGGTCAGCTTGAAGCAAAATGTGATCAAAGTGACTGACTTTGAGCTCCTGTTTCTGGAGAACCACGTGGTGAAAACCAGCCCAAACTTTGCACACTTGTAGGGGAGACTCTTTAGCACCTATGGTGCAAATTTGGAGCCCCTATAACCTAAGGCCGACCTGTACTGACTCCCCAAAGATGGTACCCCTAGGACATCTAATTTTTACATTGGTGCCTATGTGAAAACTGGCCATGTTTGGGACCCGATAGCTCCCCCGTTTTAGGTCCTATGGGCCCCAAACTTTGCATGCATACTCCCAAGACCCTCGACTACATGGAGCCGAAAAAAGTGAATCAATACCATCTATGGTTCAGGAAATATGACCGTTTCAAGTTGAGCTCCAATTGAACCAACTTTTGAACTTTGAACTCCCATTACTGGGGAACCTTCCATACTGGTGCACCATCGAGCTGCGAGTGGACCCCCACCTCGGCACCCCCCTCCCCCAGAGGGGGGAGGGGGGTGCCGAGGTGAGGGGGCATGCCAGATAGATCTCTGGTCAGCTTGAAGCAAAATGTGATCAAAGTGACTGACTTTGAGCTCCTGTTTCTGGAGAACCACGTGGTGAAAACCAGCCCAAACTTTGCACACTTGTAGGGGAGACTCTTTAGCACCTATGGTGCAAATTTGGAGCCCCTATAACCTAAGGCCGACCTGTACTGACTCCCCAAAGATGGTACCCCTAGGACATCTAATTTTTACATTGGTGCCTATGTGAAAACTGGCCATGTTTGGGACCCGATAGCTCCCCCGTTTTAGGTCCAAACTGCCCCAAACTTTGCATGCATACTCCCAAGACCCTCGACTACATGGAGCCGAAAAAAGTGAATCAATACCATCTATGGTTCAGGAAATATGACCGTTTCAAGTTGAGCTCCAATTGAACCAACTTTTGAACTTTGAACTCCCATTACTGGGAAACCTTCCATACTGGTGCACCATCGAGCTGCGAGTGGACCCCCACCTCGGCACCCCCTCCCCCGGGTCCTATGGAACCTTCCTGAGGGGGGTGGGGTGCCGAGGTGAGGGGGCATGCCAGATAGATCTCTGGTCAGCTTGAAGCAAAATGTGATCAAAGTGACTGACTTTGAGCTCCTGTTTCTGGAGAACCACGTGGTGAAAACCAGCCCAAACTTTGCACACTTGTAGGGGAGACTCTTTAGCACCTATGGTGCAAATTTGGAGCCCCTATAACCTAAGGCCGACCTGTACTGACTCCCCAAACATGGTACCCCTAGGACATCTAATTTTTACATTGGTGCCTATGTGAAAACTGGCCATGTTTGGGACCCGATAGCTCCCCCGTTTTAGGTCCTATGGGCCCCAAACTTTGCATGCATACTCCCAAGACCCTCGACTACATGGAGCCGAAAAAAGTGAATCAATACCATCTATGGTTCAGGAAATATGACCGTTTCAAGTTGAGCTCCAATTGAACCAACTTTTGAACTTTGAACTCCCATTACTGGGAAACCTTCCATACTGGTGCACCATCGAGCTGCGAGTGGACCCCCACCTCGGCACCCCCTCCCCCTGAGGGGGGAGGGGGTGCCGAGGTGAGGGGGCATGCCAGATAGATCTCTGGTCAGCTTGAAGCAAAATGTGATCAAAGTGACTGACTTTGAGCTCCTGTTTCTGGAGAACCACGTGGTGAAAACCAGCCCAAACTTTGCACACTTGTAGGGGAGACTCTTTAGCACCTATGGTGCAAATTTGGAGCCCCTATAACCTAAGGCCGACCTGTACTGACTCCCCAAAGATGGTACCCCTAGGACATCTAATTTTTACATTGGTGCCTATGTGAAAACTGGCCATGTTTGGGACCCGATAGCTCCCCCGTTTTAGGTCCTATGGGCCCCAAACTTTGCATGCATACTCCCAAGACCCTCGACTACATGGAGCCGAAAAAAAGTGAATCAATACCATCTATGGTTCAGGAAATATGACCGTTTCAAGTTGAGCTCCAATTGAACCAACTTTTGAACTTTGAACTCCCATTACTGGGGAACCTTCCATACTGGTGCACCATCGAGCTGCGAGTGGACCCCCACCTCGGCACCCCCTCCCCCAGAGGGGGGAGGGGGTGCCGAGGTGAGGGGGCATGCCAGATAGATCTCTGGTCAGCTTGAAGCAAAATGTGATCAAAGTGACTGACTTTGAGCTCCTGTTTCTGGAGAACCACGTGGTGAAAACCAGCCCAAACTTTGCACACTTGTAGGGGAGACTCTTTAGCACCTATGGTGCAAATTTGGAGCCCCTATAACCTAAGGCCGACCTGTACTGACTCCCCAAAGATGGTACCCCTAGGACATCTAATTTTTACATTGGTGCCTATGTGAAAACTGGCCATGTTTGGGACCCGATAGCTCCCCCGTTTTAGGTCCTATGGGCCCCAAACTTTGCATGCATACTCCCAAGACCCTCGACTACATGGAGCCGAAAAAAAGTGAATCAATACCATCTATGGTTCAGGAAATATGACCGTTTCAAGTTGAGCTCCAATTGAACCAACTTTTGAACTTTGAACTCCCATTACTGGGGAACCTTCCATACTGGTGCACCATCAAGCTGCGAGTGGACCCCCACCTCGGCACCCCCTCCCCCAGAGGGGGGAGGGGGTGCCGAGGTGAGGGGGCATGCCAGATAGATCTCTGGTCAGCTTGAAGCAAAATGTGATCAAAGTGACTGACTTTGAGCTCCTGTTTCTGGAGAACCACGTGGTGAAAACCAGCCCAAACTTTGCACACTTGTAGGGGAGACTCTTTAGCACATATGGTGCAAATTTGGAGCCCCTATAACCTAAGGCCGACCTGTACTGACTCCCCAAAGATGGTACCCCTAGGACATCTAATTTTTACATTGGTGCCTATGTGAAAACTGGCCATGTTTGGGACCCGATAGCTCCCCCGTTTTAGGTCCTATGGGCCCCAAACTTTGCATGCATACTCCCAAGACCCTCGACTACATGGAGCCGAAAAAAAGTGAATCAATACCATCTATGGTTCAGGAAATATGACCGTTTCAAGTTGAGCTCCAATTGAACCAACTTTTGAACTTTGAACTCCCATTACTGGGGAACCTTCCATACTGGTGCACCATCGAGCTGCGAGTGGACCCCCACCTCGGCACCCCCTCCCCCAGAGGGGGGAGGGGGTGCCGAGGTGAGGGGGCATGCCAGATAGATCTCTGGTCAGCTTGAAGCAAAATGTGATCAAAGTGACTGACTTTGAGCTCCTGTTTCTGGAGAACCACGTGGTGAAAACCAGCCCAAACTTTGCACACTTGTAGGGGAGACTCTTTAGCACCTATGGTGCAAATTTGGAGCCCCTATAACCTAAGGCCGACCTGTACTGACTCCCCAAAGATGGTACCCCTAGGACATCTAATTTTTACATTGGTGCCTATGTGAAAACTGGCCATGTTTGGGACCCGATAGCTCCCCCGTTTTAGGTCCAAACTGCCCCAAACTTTGTATGCATACTCCCAAGACCCTCGACTACATGGAGCCGAAAAAAGTGAATCAATACCATCTATGGTTCAGGAAATATGACTGTTTCAAGTTGAGCTCCAATTGAACCAACTTTTGAACTTTGAACTCCCATTACTGGGAAACCTTCCATACTGGTGCACCATCGAGCTGCGAGTGGACCCCCACCTCGGCACCCCCTCCCCCTGAGGGGGGAGGGGGTGCCGAGGTGAGGGGGCATGCCAGATAGATCTCTGGTCAGCTTGAAGCAAAATGTGATCAAAGTGACTGACTTTGAGCTCCTGTTTCTGGAGAACCACGTGGTGAAAACCAGCCCAAACTTTGCACACTTGTAGGGGAGACTCTTTAGCACCTATGGTGCAAATTTGGAGCCCCTATAACCTAAGGCCGACCTGTACTGACTCCCCAAAGATGGTACCCCTAGGACATCTAATTTTTACATTGGTGCCTATGTGAAAACTGGCCATGTTTGGGACCCGATAGCTCCCCCGTTTTAGGTCCTATGGGCCCCAAACTTTGCATGCATACTCCCAAGACCCTCGACTACATGGAGCCGAAAAAAGTGAATCAATACCATCTATGGTTCAGGAAATATGACCGTTTCAAGTTGAGCTCCAATTGAACCAACTTTTGAACTTTGAACTCCCATTACTGGGAAACCTTCCATACTGGTGCACCATCGAGCTGCGAGTGGACCCCCACCTCGGCACCCCCTCCCCCTGAGGGGGGAGGGGGTGCCGAGGTGAGGGGGCATGCCAGATAGATCTCTGGTCAGCTTGAAGCAAAATGTGATCAAAGTGACTGACTTTGAGCTCCTGTTTCTGGAGAACCACGTGGTGAAAACCAGCCCAAACTTTGCACACTTGTAGGGGAGACTCTTTAGCACCTATGGTGCAAATTTGGAGCCCCTATAACCTAAGGCCGACCTGTACTGACTCCCCAAAGATGGTACCCCTAGGACATCTAATTTTTACATTGGTGCCTATGTGAAAACTGGCCATGTTTGGGACCCGATAGCTCCCCCGTTTTAGGTCCAAACTGCCCCAAACTTTGCATGCATACTCCCAAGACCCTCGACTACATGGAGCCGAAAAAAGTGAATCAATACCATCTATGGTTCAGGAAATATGACCGTTTCAAGTTGAGCTCCAATTGAACCAACTTTTGAACTTTGAACTCCCATTACTGGGAAACCTTCCATACTGGTGCACCATCGAGCTGCGAGTGGACCCCCACCTCGGCACCCCCTCCCCCTGAGGGGGGAGGGGGTGCCGAGGTGAGGGGGCATGCCAGATAGATCTCTGGTCAGCTTGAAGCAAAATGTGATCAAAGTGACTGACTTTGAGCTCCTGTTTCTGGAGAACCACGTGGTGAAAACCAGCCCAAACTTTGCACACTTGTAGGGGAGACTCTTTAGCACCTATGGTGCAAATTTGGAGCCCCTATAACCTAAGGCCGACCTGTACTGACTCCCCAAAGATGGTACCCCTAGGACATCTAATTTTTACATTGGTGCCTATGTGAAAACTGGCCATGTTTGGGACCCGATAGCTCCCCCGTTTTAGGTCCTATGGGCCCCAAACTTTGCATGCATACTCCCAAGACCCTCGACTACATGGAGCCGAAAAAAAGTGAATCAATACCATCTATGGTTCAGGAAATATGACCGTTTCAAGTTGAGCTCCAATTGAACCAACTTTTGAACTTTGAACTCCCATTACTGGGGAACCTTCCATACTGGTGCACCATCGAGCTGCGAGTGGACCCCCACCTCGGCACCCCCTCCCCCTGTGGGGGGAGGGGGTGCCGAGGTGAGGGGGCATGCCAGATAGATCTCTGGTCAGCTTGAAGCAAAATGTGATCAAAGTGACTGACTTTGAGCTCCTGTTTCTGGAGAACCACGTGGTGAAAACCAGCCCAAACTTTGCACACTTGTAGGGGAGACTCTTTAGCACCTATGGTGCAAATTTGGAGCCCCTATAACCTAAGGCCGACCTGTACTGACTCCCCAAAGATGGTACCCCTAGGACATCTAATTTTTACATTGGTGCCTATGTGAAAACTGGCCATGTTTGGGACCCGATAGCTCCCCCGTTTTAGGTCCTATGGGCCCCAAACTTTGCATGCATACTCCCAAGACCCTCGACTACATGGAGCCGAAAAAAAGTGAATCAATACCATCTATGGTTCAGGAAATATGACCGTTTCAAGTTGAGCTCCAATTGAACCAACTTTTGAACTTTGAACTCCCATTACTGGGAAACCTTCCATACTGGTGCACCATCGAGCTGCGAGTGGACCCCCACCTCGGCACCCCCTCCCCCTGAGGGGGGAGGGGGTGCCGAGGTGAGGGGGCATGCCAGATAGATCTCTGGTCAGCTTGAAGCAAAATGTGATCAAAGTGACTGACTTTGAGCTCCTGTTTCTGGAGAACCACGTGGTGAAAACCAGCCCAAACTTTGCACACTTGTAGGGGAGACTCTTTAGCACCTATGGTGCAAATTTGGAGCCCCTATAACCTAAGGCCGACCTGTACTGACTCCCCAAAGATGGTACCCCTAGGACATCTAATTTTTACATTGGTGCCTATGTGAAAACTGGCCATGTTTGGGACCCGATAGCTCCCCCGTTTTAGGTCCAAACTGCCCCAAACTTTGCATGCATACTCCCAAGACCCTCGACTACATGGAGCCGAAAAAAGTGAATCAATACCATCTATGGTTCAGGAAATATGACCGTTTCAAGTTGAGCTCCAATTGAACCAACTTTTGAACTTTGAACTCCCATTACTGGGAAACCTTCCATACTGGTGCACCATCGAGCTGCGAGTGGACCCCCACCTCGGCACCCCCTCCCCCTGAGGGGGGAGGGGGTGCCGAGGTGAGGGGGCATGCCAGATAGATCTCTGGTCAGCTTGAAGCAAAATGTGATCAAAGTGACTGACTTTGAGCTCCTGTTTCTGGAGAACCACGTGGTGAAAACCAGCCCAAACTTTGCACACTTGTAGGGGAGACTCTTTAGCACCTATGGTGCAAATTTGGAGCCCCTATAACCTAAGGCCGACCTGTACTGACTCCCCAAAGATGGTACCCCTAGGACATCTAATTTTTACATTGGTGCCTATGTGAAAACTGGCCATGTTTGGGACCCGATAGCTCCCCCGTTTTAGGTCCTATGGGCCCCAAACTTTGCATGCATACTCCCAAGACCCTCGACTACATGGAGCCGAAAAAAGTGAATCAATACCATCTATGGTTCAGGAAATATGACCGTTTCAAGTTGAGCTCCAATTGAACCAACTTTTGAACTTTGAACTCCCATTACTGGGAAACCTTCCATACTGGTGCACCATCGAGCTGCGAGTGGACCCCCACCTCGGCACCCCCTCCCCCTGAGGGGGGAGGGGGTGCCGAGGTGAGGGGGCATGCCAGATAGATCTCTGGTCAGCTTGAAGCAAAATGTGATCAAAGTGACTGACTTTGAGCTCCTGTTTCTGGAGAACCACGTGGTGAAAACCAGCCCAAACTTTGCACACTTGTAGGGGAGACTCTTTAGCACCTATGGTGCAAATTTGGAGCCCCTATAACCTAAGGCCGACCTGTACTGACTCCCCAAAGATGGTACCCCTAGGACATCTAATTTTTACATTGGTGCCTATGTGAAAACTGGCCATGTTTGGGACCCGATAGCTCCCCCGTTTTAGGTCCTATGGGCCCCAAACTTTGCATGCATACTCCCAAGACCCTCGACTACATGGAGCCGAAAAAAAGTGAATCAATACCATCTATGGTTCAGGAAATATGACCGTTTCAAGTTGAGCTCCAATTGAACCAACTTTTGAACTTTGAACTCCCATTACTGGGGAACCTTCCATACTGGTGCACCATCGAGCTGCGAGTGGACCCCCACCTCGGCACCCCCTCCCCCAGAGGGGGGAGGGGGTGCCGAGGTGAGGGGGCATGCCAGATAGATCTCTGGTCAGCTTGAAGCAAAATGTGATCAAAGTGACTGACTTTGAGCTCCTGTTTCTGGAGAACCACGTGGTGAAAACCAGCCCAAACTTTGCACACTTGTAGGACTCTTTAGCACCTATGGTGCAAATTTGGAGCCCCTATAACCTAAGGCCGACCTGTACTGACTCCCCAAAGATGGTACCCCTAGGACATCTAATTTTTACATTGGTGCCTATGTGAAAACTGGCCATGTTTGGGACCCGATAGCTCCCCCGTTTTAAGTCCAAACTGCCCCAAACTTTGCATGCATACTCCCAAGACCCTCGACTACATGGAGCCGAAAAAAAGTGAATCAATACCATCTATGGTTCAGGAAATATGACCGTTTCAAGTTGAGCTCCAATTGAACCAACTTTTGAACTTTGAACTCCCATTACTGGGAAACCTTCCATACTGGTGCACCATCGAGCTGCGAGTGGACCCCCACCTCGGCACCCCCTCCCCCTGAGGGGGGAGGGGGTGCCGAGGTGAGGGGGCATGCCAGATAGATCTCTGGTCAGCTTGAAGCAAAATGTGATCAAAGTGACTGACTTTGAGCTCCTGTTTCTGGAGAACCACGTGGTGAAAACCAGCCCAAACTTTGCACACTTGTAGGGGAGACTCTTTAGCACCTATGGTGCAAATTTGGAGCCCCTATAACCTAAGGCCGACCTGTACTGACTCCCCAAAGATGGTACCCCTAGGACATCTAATTTTTACATTGGTGCCTATGTGAAAACTGGCCATGTTTGGGACCCGATAGCTCCACCGTTTTAGGTCCTATGGGCCCCAAACTTTGCATGCATACTCCCAAGACCCTCGACTACATGGAGCCGAAAAAAGTGAATCAATACCATCTATGGTTCAGGAAATATGACCGTTTCAAGTTGAGCTCCAATTGAACCAACTTTTGAACTTTGAACTCCCATTACTGGGAAACCTTCCATACTGGTGCACCATCGAGCTGCGAGTGGACCCCCACCTCGGCACCCCCTCCCCCTGAGGGGGGAGGGGGTGCCGAGGTGAGGGGGCATGCCAGATAGATCTCTGGTCAGCTTGAAGCAAAATGTGATCAAAGTGACTGACTTTGAGCTCCTGTTTCTGGAGAACCACGTGGTGAAAACCAGCCCAAACTTTGCACACTTGTAGGGGAGACTCTTTAGCACCTATGGTGCAAATTTGGAGCCCCTATAACCTAAGGCCGACCTGTACTGACTCCCCAAAGATGGTACCCCTAGGACATCTAATTTTTACATTGGTGCCTATGTGAAAACTGGCCATGTTTGGGACCCGATAGCTCCCCCGTTTTAGGTCCTATGGGCCCCAAACTTTGCATGCATACTCCCAAGACCCTCGACTACATGGAGCCGAAAAAAGTGAATCAATACCATCTATGGTTCAGGAAATATGACCGTTTCAAGTTGAGCTCCAATTGAACCAACTTTTGAACTTTGAACTCCCATTACTGGGAAACCTTCCATACTGGTGCACCATCGAGCTGCGAGTGGACCCCCACCTCGGCACCCCCTCGCCCTGAGGGGGAGGGGGTGCCGAGGTGAGGGGGCATGCCAGATAGATCTCTGGTCAGCTTGAAGCAAAATGTGATCAAAGTGACTGAATTTGAGCTCCTGTTTCTGGAGAACCACGTGGTGAAAACCAGCCCAAACTTTGCACACTTGTAGGGGAGACTCTTTAGCACCTATGGTGCAAATTTGGAGCCCCTATAACCTAAGGCCGACCTGTACTGACTCCCAAAGATGGTACCCCTAGGACATCTAATTTTTACATTGGTGCCTATGTGAAAACTGGCCATGTTTGGGACCCGATAGCTCCCCCGTTTTAGGTCCTATGGGCCCCAAACTTTGCATGCATACTCCCAAGACCCTCGACTACATGGAGCCGAAAAAAGTGAATCAATACCATCTATGGTTCAGGAAATATGACCGTTTCAAGTTGAGCTCCAATTGAACCAACTTTTGAACTTTGAACTCCCATTACTGGGAAACCTTCCATACTGGTGCACCATCGAGCTGCGAGTGGACCCCCACCTCGGCACCCCCTCGCCCTGAGGGGGGAGGGGGTGCCGAGGTGAGGGGGCATGCCAGATAGATCTCTGGTCAGCTTGAAGCAAAATGTGATCAAAGTGACTGACTTTGAGCTCCTGTTTCTGGAGAACCACGTGGTGAAAACCAGCCCAAACTTTGCACACTTGTAGGGGAGACTCTTTAGCACCTATGGTGCAAATTTGGAGCCCCTATAACCTAAGGCCGACCTGTACTGACTCCCCAAAGATGGTACCCCTAGGACATCTAATTTTTACATTGGTGCCTATGTGAAAACTGGCCATGTTTGGGACCCGATAGCTCCCCCGTTTTAGGTCCTATGGGCCCCAAACTTTGCATGCATACTCCCAAGACCCTCGACTACATGGAGCCGAAAAAAGTGAATCAATACCATCTATGGTTCAGGAAATATGACCGTTTCAAGTTGAGCTCCAATTGAACCAACTTTTGAACTTTGAACTCCCATTACTGGGAAACCTTCCATACTGGTGCACCATCGAGCTGCGAGTGGACCCCCACCTCGGCACCCCCTCGCCCTGAGGGGGGAGGGGGTGCCGAGGTGAGGGGGCATGCCAGATAGATCTCTGGTCAGCTTGAAGCAAAATGTGATCAAAGTGACTGACTTTGAGCTCCTGTTTCTGGAGAACCACGTGGTGAAAACCAGCCCAAACTTTGCACACTTGTAGGGGAGACTCTTTAGCACCTATGGTGCAAATTTGGAGCCCCTATAACCTAAGGCCGACCTGTACTGACTCCCCAAAGATGGTACCCCTAGGACATCTAATTTTTACATTGGTGCCTATGTGAAAACTGGCCATGTTTGGGACCCGATAGCTCCCCCGTTTTAGGTCCTATGGGCCCCAAACTTTGCATGCATACTCCCCAAGACCCTCGACTACATGGAGCCGAAAAAAGTGAATCAATACCATCTATGGTTCAGGAAATATGACCGTTTCAAGTTGAGCTCCAATTGAACCAACTTTTGAACTTTGAACTCCCATTACTGGGAAACCTTCCATACTGGTGCACCATCGAGCTGCGAGTGGACCCCCACCTCGGCACCCCCTCGCCCTGAGGGGTGCCGAGGTGAGGGGGCATGCCAGATAGATCTCTGGTCAGCTTGAAGCAAAATGTGATCAAAGTGACTGACTTTGAGCTCCTGTTTCTGGAGAACCACGTGGTGAAAACCAGCCCAAACTTTGCACACTTGTAGGGGAGACTCTTTAGCACCTATGGTGCAAATTTGGAGCCCCTATAACCTAAGGCCGACCTGTACTGACTCCCCAAAGATGGTACCCCTAGGACATCTAATTTTTACATTGGTGCCTATGTGAAAACTGGCCATGTTTGGGACCCGATAGCTCCCCCGTTTTAGGTCCTATGGGCCCCAAACTTTGCATGCATACTCCCAAGACCCTCGACTACATGGAGCCGAAAAAAGTGAATCAATACCATCTATGGTTCAGGAAATATGACCGTTTCAAGTTGAGCTCCAATTGAACCAACTTTTGAACTTTGAACTCCCATTACTGGGAAACCTTCCATACTGGTGCACCATCGAGCTGCGAGTGGACCCCCACCTCGGCACCCCCTCGCCCTGAGGGGGGAGGGGGTGCCGAGGTGAGGGGGCATGCCAGATAGATCTCTGGTCAGCTTGAAGCAAAATGTGATCAAAGTGACTGACTTTGAGCTCCTGTTTCTGGAGAACCACGTGGTGAAAACCAGCCCAAACTTTGCACACTTGTAGGGAGACTCTTTAGCACCTATGGTGCAAATTTGGAGCCCCTATAACCTAAGGCCGACCTGTACTGACTCCCCAAAGATGGTACCCCTAGGACATCTAATTTTTACATTGGTGCCTATGTGAAAACTGGCCATGTTTGGGACCCGATAGCTCCCCCGTTTTAGGTCCTATGGGCCCCAAACTTTGCATGCATACTCCCAAGACCCTCGACTACATGGAGCCGAAAAAAGTGAATCAATACCATCTATGGTTCAGGAAATATGACCGTTTCAAGTTGAGCTCCAATTGAACCAACTTTTGAACTTTGAACTCCCATTACTGGGAAACCTTCCATACTGGTGCATCATCGAGCTGCGAGTGGACCCCCACCTCGGCACCCCCTCCCCCTGAGGGGGGAGGGGGTGCCGAGGTGAGGGGGCATGCCAGATAGATCTCTGGTCAGCTTGAAGCAAAAATGTGATCAAAGTGACTGACTTTGAGCTCCTGTTTCTGGAGAACCACGTGGTGAAAACCAGCCCAAACTTTGCACACTTGTAGGGGAGACTCTTTAGCACCTATGGTGCAAATTTGGAGCCCCTATAACCTAAGGCCGACCTGTACTGACTCCCCAAAGATGGTACCCCTAGGACATCTAATTTTTACATTGGTGCCTATGTGAAAACTGGCCATGTTTGGGACCCGATAGCTCCCCCGTTTTAGGTCCTATGGGCCCCAAACTTTGCATGCATACTCCCAAAACCATCGACTACATGGAGCCGAAAAAAGTGAATCAATACCATCTATGGTTCAGGAAATATGACCGTTTCAAGTTGAGCTCCAATTGAACCAACTTTTGAACTTTGAACTCCCATTACTGGGAAACCTTCCATACTGGTGCACCATCGAGCTGCGAGTGGACCCCCACCTCGGCACCCCCTCCCCCTGAGGGGGGAGGGGGTGCCGAGGTGAGGGGGCATGCCAGATAGATCTCTGGTCAGCTTGAAGCAAAATGTGATCAAAGTGACTGACTTTGAGCTCCTGTTTCTGGAGAACCACGTGGTGAAAACCAGCCCAAACTTTGCACACTTGTAGGGGAGACTCTTTAGCACCTATGGTGCAAATTTGGAGCCCCTATAACCTAAGGCCGACCTGTACTGACTCCCCAAAGATGGTACCCCTAGGACATCTAATTTTTACATTGGTGCCTATGTGAAAACTGGCCATGTTTGGGACCCGATAGCTCCCCGTTTTAGGTCCTATGGGCCCCAAACTTTGCATGCATACTCCCAAGACCCTCGACTACATGGAGCCGAAAAAAGTGAATCAATACCATCTATGGTTCAGGAAATATGACCGTTTCAAGTTGAGCTCCAATTGAACCAACTTTTGAACTTTGAACTCCCATTACTGGGAAACCTTCCATACTGGTGCACCATCGAGCTGCGAGTGGACCCCCACCTCGGCACCCCCTCGCCCTGAGGGGGGAGGGGGTGCCGAGGTGAGGGGGCATGCCAGATAGATCTCTGGTCAGCTTGAAGCAAAATGTGATCAAAGTGACTGACTTTGAGCTCCTGTTTCTGGAGAACCACGTGGTGAAAACCAGCCCAAACTTTGCACACTTGTAGGGGAGACTCTTTAGCACCTATGGTGCAAATTTGGAGCCCCTATAACCTAAGGCCGACCTGTACTGACTCCCCAAAGATGGTACCCCTAGGACATCTAATTTTTACATTGGTGCCTATGTGAAAACTGGCCATGTTTGGGACCCGATAGCTCCCCCGTTTTAGGTCCTATGGGCCCCAAACTTTGCATGCATACTCCCAAGACCCTCGACTACATGGAGCCGAAAAAAGTGAATCAATACCATCTATGGTTCAGGAAATATGACCGTTTCAAGTTGAGCTCCAATTGAACCAACTTTTGAACTTTGAACTCCCATTACTGGGAAACCTTCCATACTGGTGCACCATCGAGCTGCGAGTGGACCCCCACCTCGGCACCCCCTCGCCCTGAGGGGGAGGGGGTGCCGAGGTGAGGGGGCATGCCAGATAGATCTCTGGTCAGCTTGAAGCAAAATGTGATCAAAGTGACTGAATTTGAGCTCCTGTTTCTGGAGAACCACGTGGTGAAAACCAGCCCAAACTTTGCACACTTGTAGGGGAGACTCTTTAGCACCTATGGTGCAAATTTGGAGCCCCTATAACCTAAGGCCGACCTGTACTGACTCCCCAAAGATGGTACCCCTAGGACATCTAATTTTTACATTGGTGCCTATGTGAAAACTGGCCATGTTTGGGACCCGATAGCTCCCCCGTTTTAGGTCCTATGGGCCCCAAACTTTGCATGCATACTCCCAAGACCCTCGACTACATGGAGCCGAAAAAAGTGAATCAATACCATCTATGGTTCAGGAAATATGACCGTTTCAAGTTGAGCTCCAATTGAACCAACTTTTGAACTTTGAACTCCCATTACTGGGAAACCTTCCATACTGGTGCACCATCGAGCTGCGAGTGGACCCCCACCTCGGCACCCCCTCGCCCTGAGGGGGGAGGGGGTGCCGAGGTGAGGGGGCATGCCAGATAGATCTCTGGTCAGCTTGAAGCAAAATGTGATCAAAGTGACTGACTTTGAGCTCCTGTTTCTGGAGAACCACGTGGTGAAAACCAGCCCAAACTTTGCACACTTGTAGGGGAGACTCTTTAGCACCTATGGTGCAAATTTGGAGCCCCTATAACCTAAGGCCGACCTGTACTGACTCCCCAAAGATGGTACCCCTAGGACATCTAATTTTTACATTGGTGCCTATGTGAAAACTGGCCATGTTTGGGACCCGATAGCTCCCCCGTTTTAGGTCCTATGGGCCCCAAACTTTGCATGCATACTCCCAAGACCCTCGACTACATGGAGCCGAAAAAAGTGAATCAATACCATCTATGGTTCAGGAAATATGACCGTTTCAAGTTGAGCTCCAATTGAACCAACTTTTGAACTTTGAACTCCCATTACTGGGAAACCTTCCATACTGGTGCACCATCGAGCTGCGAGTGGACCCCCACCTCGGCACCCCCTCGCCCTGAGGGGGGAGGGGGTGCCGAGGTGAGGGGGCATGCCAGATAGATCTCTGGTCAGCTTGAAGCAAAATGTGATCAAAGTGACTGACTTTGAGCTCCTGTTTCTGGAGAACCACGTGGTGAAAACCAGCCCAAACTTTGCACACTTGTAGGGGAGACTCTTTAGCACCTATGGTGCAAATTTGGAGCCCCTATAACCTAAGGCCGACCTGTACTGACTCCCCAAAGATGGTACCCCTAGGACATCTAATTTTTACATTGGTGCCTATGTGAAAACTGGCCATGTTTGGGACCCGATAGCTCCCCCGTTTTAGGTCCTATGGGCCCCAAACTTTGCATGCATACTCCCAAGACCCTCGACTACATGGAGCCGAAAAAAGTGAATCAATACCATCTATGGTTCAGGAAATATGACCGTTTCAAGTTGAGCTCCAATTGAACCAACTTTTGAAACTTTGAACTCCCATTACTGGGAAACCTTCCATACTGGTGCACCATCGAGCTGCGAGTGGACCCCCACCTCGGCACCCCCTCGCCCTGAGGGGGGAGGGGGTGCCGAGGTGAGGGGGCATGCCAGATAGATCTCTGGTCAGCTTGAAGCAAAATGTGATCAAAGTGACTGACTTTGAGCTCCTGTTTCTGGAGAACCACGTGGTGAAAACCAGCCCAAACTTTGCACACTTGTAGGGGAGACTCTTTAGCACCTATGGTGCAAATTTGGAGCCCCTATAACCTAAGGCCGACCTGTACTGACTCCCCAAAGATGGTACCCCTAGGACATCTAATTTTTACATTGGTGCCTATGTGAAAACTGGCCATGTTTGGGACCCGATAGCTCCCCCGTTTTAGGTCCTATGGGCCCCAAACTTTGCATGCATACTCCCAAGACCCTCGACTACATGGAGCCGAAAAAAGTGAATCAATACCATCTATGGTTCAGGAAATATGACCGTTTCAAGTTGAGCTCCAATTGAACCAACTTTTGAACTTTGAACTCCCATTACTGGGAAACCTTCCATACTGGTGCACCATCGAGCTGCGAGTGGACCCCCACCTCGGCACCCCCTCGCCCTGAGGGGGGAGGGGGTGCCGAGGTGAGGGGGCATGCCAGATAGATCTCTGGTCAGCTTGAAGCAAAATGTGATCAAAGTGACTGACTTTGAGCTCCTGTTTCTGGAGAACCACGTGGTGAAAACCAGCCCAAACTTTGCACACTTGTAGGGGAGACTCTTTAGCACCTATGGTGCAAATTTGGAGCCCCTATAACCTAAGGCCGACCTGTACTGACTCCCCAAAGATGGTACCCCTAGGACATCTAATTTTTACATTGGTGCCTATGTGAAAACTGGCCATGTTTGGGACCCGATAGCTCCCCCGTTTTAGGTCCTATGGGCCCCAAACTTTGCATGCATACTCCCAAGACCCTCGACTACATGGAGCCGAAAAAAGTGAATCAATACCATCTATGGTTCAGGAAATATGACCGTTTCAAGTTGAGCTCCAATTGAACCAACTTTTGAACTTTGAACTCCCATTACTGGGAAACCTTCCATACTGGTGCACCATCGAGCTGCGAGTGGACCCCCACCTCGGCACCCCCTCGCCCTGAGGGGGGAGGGGGTGCCGAGGTGAGGGGGCATGCCAGATAGATCTCTGGTCAGCTTGAAGCAAAATGTGATCAAAGTGACTGACTTTGAGCTCCTGTTTCTGGAGAACCACGTGGTGAAAACCAGCCCAAACTTTGCACACTTGTAGGGGAGACTCTTTAGCACCTATGGTGCAAATTTGGAGCCCCTATAACCTAAGGCCGACCTGTACTGACTCCCCAAAGATGGTACCCCTAGGACATCTAATTTTTACATTGGTGCCTATGTGAAAACTGGCCATGTTTGGGACCCGATAGCTCCCCCGTTTTAGGTCCTATGGGCCCCAAACTTTGCATGCATACTCCCAAGACCCTCGACTACATGGAGCCGAAAAAAGTGAATCAATACCATCTATGGTTCAGGAAATATGACCGTTTCAAGTTGAGCTCCAATTGAACCAACTTTTGAACTTTGAACTCCCATTACTGGGAAACCTTCCATACTGGTGCACCATCGAGCTGCGAGTGGACCCCCACCTCGGCACCCCCTCGCCCTGAGGGGGGAGGGGGTGCCGAGGTGAGGGGGCATGCCAGATAGATCTCTGGTCAGCTTGAAGCAAAATGTGATCAAAGTGACTGACTTTGAGCTCCTGTTTCTGGAGAACCACGTGGTGAAAACCAGCCCAAACTTTGCACACTTGTAGGGGAGACTCTTTAGCACCTATGGTGCAAATTTGGAGCCCCTATAACCTAAGGCCGACCTGTACTGACTCCCCAAAGATGGTACCCCTAGGACATCTAATTTTTACATTGGTGCCTATGTGAAAACTGGCCATGTTTGGGACCCGATAGCTCCCCCGTTTTAGGTCCTATGGGCCCCAAACTTTGCATGCATACTCCCAAGACCCTCGACTACATGGAGCCGAAAAAAGTGAATCAATACCATCTATGGTTCAGGAAATATGACCGTTTCAAGTTGAGCTCCAATTGAACCAACTTTTGAACTTTGAACTCCCATTACTGGGAAACCTTCCATACTGGTGCACCATCGAGCTGCGAGTGGACCCCCACCTCGGCACCCCCTCGCCCTGAGGGGGGAGGGGGTGCCGAGGTGAGGGGGCATGCCAGATAGATCTCTGGTCAGCTTGAAGCAAAATGTGATCAAAGTGACTGACTTTGAGCTCCTGTTTCTGGAGAACCACGTGGTGAAAACCAGCCCAAACTTTGCACACTTGTAGGGGAGACTCTTTAGCACCTATGGTGCAAATTTGGAGCCCCTATAACCTAAGGCCGACCTGTACTGACTCCCCAAAGATGGTACCCCTAGGACATCTAATTTTTACATTGGTGCCTATGTGAAAACTGGCCATGTTTGGGACCCGATAGCTCCCCCGTTTTAGGTCCTATGGGCCCCAAACTTTGCATGCATACTCCCAAGACCCTCGACTACATGGAGCCGAAAAAAGTGAATCAATACCATCTATGGTTCAGGAAATATGACCGTTTCAAGTTGAGCTCCAATTGAACCAACTTTTGAACTTTGAACTCCCATTACTGGGAAACCTTCCATACTGGTGCATCATCGAGCTGCGAGTGGACCCCCACCTCGGCACCCCCTCCCCCTGAGGGGGGAGGGGGTGCCGAGGTGAGGGGGCATGCCAGATAGATCTCTGGTCAGCTTGAAGCAAAATGTGATCAAAGTGACTGACTTTGAGCTCCTGTTTCTGGAGAACCACGTGGTGAAAACCAGCCCAAACTTTGCACACTTGTAGGGGAGACTCTTTAGCACCTATGGTGCAAATTTGGAGCCCCTATAACCTAAGGCCGACCTGTACTGACTCCCCAAAGATGGTACCCCTAGGACATCTAATTTTTACATTGGTGCCTATGTGAAAACTGGCCATGTTTGGGACCCGATAGCTCCCCCGTTTTAGGTCCTATGGGCCCCAAACTTTGCATGCATACTCCCAAAACCATCGACTACATGGAGCCGAAAAAAGTGAATCAATACCATCTATGGTTCAGGAAATATGACCGTTTCAAGTTGAGCTCCAATTGAACCAACTTTTGAACTTTGAACTCCCATTACTGGGAAACCTTCCATACTGGTGCACCATCGAGCTGCGAGTGGACCCCCACCTCGGCACCCCCTCCCCCTGAGGGGGGAGGGGGTGCCGAGGTGAGGGGGCATGCCAGATAGATCTCTGGTCAGCTTGAAGCAAAATGTGATCAAAGTGACTGACTTTTGAGCTCCTGTTTCTGGAGAACCACGTGGTGAAAACCAGCCCAAACTTTGCACACTTGTAGGGGAGACTCTTTAGCACCTATGGTGCAAATTTGGAGCCCCTATAACCTAAGGCCGACCTGTACTGACTCCCCAAAGATGGTACCCCTAGGACATCTAATTTTTACATTGGTGCCTATGTGAAAACTGGCCATGTTTGGGACCCGATAGCTCCCCCGTTTTAGGTCCTATGGGCCCCAAACTTTGCATGCATACTCCCAAGACCCTCGACTACATGGAGCCGAAAAAAGTGAATCAATACCATCTATGGTTCAGGAAATATGACCGTTTCAAGTTGAGCTCCAATTGAACCAACTTTTGAACTTTGAACTCCCATTACTGGGAAACCTTCCATACTGGTGCACCATCGAGCTGCGAGTGGACCCCCACCTCGGCACCCCCTCGCCCTGAGGGGGGAGGGGGTGCCGAGGTGAAGCCCAATGCCAGATAGATCTCTGGTCAGCTTGAAGCAAAATGTGATCAAAGTGACTGACTTTGAGCTCCTGTTTCTGGAGAACCACGTGGTGAAAACCAGCCCAAACTTTGCACACTTGTAGGGGAGACTCTTTAGCACCTATGGTGCAAATTTGGAGCCCCTATAACCTAAGGCCGACCTGTACTGACTCCCCAAAGATGGTACCCCTAGGACATCTAATTTTTACATTGGTGCCTATGTGAAAACTGGCCATGTTTGGGACCCGATAGCTCCCCCGTTTTAGGTCCTATGGGCCCCAAACTTTGCATGCATACTCCCAAGACCCTCGACTACATGGAGCCGAAAAAAGTGAATCAATACCATCTATGGTTCAGGAAATATGACCGTTTCAAGTTGAGCTCCAATTGAACCAACTTTTGAACTTTGAACTCCCATTACTGGGAAACCTTCCATACTGGTGCACCATCGAGCTGCGAGTGGACCCCCACCTCGGCACCCCCTCGCCCTGAGGGGGGAGGGGGTGCCGAGGTGAGGGGGCATGCCAGATAGATCTCTGGTCAGCTTGAAGCAAAATGTGATCAAAGTGACTGACTTTGAGCTCCTGTTTCTGGAGAACCACGTGGTGAAAACCAGCCCAAACTTTGCACACTTGTAGGGGAGACTCTTTAGCACCTATGGTGCAAATTTGGAGCCCCTATAACCTAAGGCCGACCTGTACTGACTCCCCAAAGATGGTACCCCTAGGACATCTAATTTTTACATTGGTGCCTATGTGAAAACTGGCCATGTTTGGGACCCGATAGCTCCCCCGTTTTAGGTCCTATGGGCCCCAAACTTTGCATGCATACTCCCAAGACCCTCGACTACATGGAGCCGAAAAAAGTGAATCAATACCATCTATGGTTCAGGAAATATGACCGTTTCAAGTTGAGCTCCAATTGAACCAACTTTTGAACTTTGAACTCCCATTACTGGGGAACCTTCCATACTGGTGCACCATCGAGCTGCGAGTGGACCCCCACCTCGGCACCCCCTCCCCCTGAGGGGGGAGGGGGTGCCGAGGTGAGGGGGCATGCCAGATAGATCTCTGGTCAGCTTGAAGCAAAATGTGATCAAAGTGACTGACTTTGAGCTCCTGTTTCTGGAGAACCACGTGGTGAAAACCAGCCCAAACTTTGCACACTTGTAGGGGAGACTCTTTAGCACCTATGGTGCAAATTTGGAGCCCCTATAACCTAAGGCCGACCTGTACTGACTCCCCAAAGATGGTACCCCTAGGACATCTAATTTTTACATTGGTGCCTATGTGAAAACTGGCCATGTTTGGGACCCGATAGCTCCCCCGTTTTAGGTCCTATGGGCCCCAAACTTTGCATGCATACTCCCAAGACCATCGACTACATGGAGCCGAAAAAAGTGAATCAATACCATCTATGGTTCAGGAAATATGACCGTTTCAAGTTGAGCTCCAATTGAACCAACTTTTGAACTTTGAAGTCCCATTACTGGGGAACCTTCCATACTGGTGCACCATCGAGCTGCGAGTGGACCCCCACCTCGGCACCCCCTCCCCCTGAAGGGGGAGGGGGTGCCGAGGTGAGGGGGCATGCCAGATAGATCTCTGGTCAGCTTGAAGCAAAATGTGATCAAAGTGACTGACTTTGAGCTCCTGTTTCTGGAGAACCACGTGGTGAAAACCAGCCCAAACTTTGCACACTTGTAGGGGAGACTCTTTAGCACCTATGGTGCAAATTTGGAGCCCCTATAACCTAAGGCCGACCTGTACTGACTCCCCAAAGATGGTACCCCTAGGACATCTAATTTTTACATTGGTGCCTATGTGAAAACTGGCCATGTTTGGGACCCAAAAGCTCCCCCGTTTTAGGTCCTATGGGCCCCAAACTTTGCATGCATACTCCCAAGACCCTCGACTACATGGAGCCGAAAAAAGTGAATCAATACCATCTATGGTTCAGGAAATATGACCGTTTCAAGTTGAGCTCCAATTGAACCAACTTTTGAACTTTGAACTCCCATTACTGGGGAACCTTCCATACTGGTGCACCATCGAGCTGCGAGTGGACCCCCACCTCGGCACCCCCTCCCCCTGAGGGGGGAGGGGGTGCCGAGGTGAGGGGGCATGCCAGATAGATCTCTGGTCAGCTTGAAGCAAAATGTGATCAAAGTGACTGACTTTGAGCTCCTGTTTCTGGAGAACCACGTGGTGAAAACCAGCCCAAACTTTGCACACTTGTAGGGGAGACTCTTTAGCACCTATGGTGCAAATTTGGAGCCCCTATAACCTAAGGCCGACCTGTACTGACTCCCCAAAGATGGTACCCCTAGGACATCTAATTTTTACATTGGTGCCTATGTGAAAACTGGCCATGTTTGGGACCCAAAAGCTCCCCCGTTTTAGGTCCTATGGGCCCCAAACTTTGCATGCATACTCCCAAGACCCTCGACTACATGGAGCCGAAAAAAGTGAATCAATACCATCTATGGTTCAGGAAATATGACCGTTTCAAGTTGAGCTCCAATTGAACCAACTTTTGAACTTTGAACTCCCATTACTGGGGAACCTTCCATACTGGTGCACCATCGAGCTGCGAGTGGACCCCCACCTCGGCACCCCCTCCCCCTGAGGGGGGAGGGGGTGCCGAGGTGAGGGGGCATGCCAGATAGATCTCTGGTCAGCTTGAAGCAAAATGTGATCAAAGTGACTGACTTTGAGCTCCTGTTTCTGGAGAACCACGTGGTGAAAACCAGCCCAAACTTTGCACACTTGTAGGGGAGACTCTTTAGCACCTATGGTGCAAATTTGGAGCCCCTATAACCTAAGGCCGACCTGTACTGACTCCCCAAAGATGGTACCCCTAGGACATCTAATTTTTACATTGGTGCCTATGTGAAAACTGGCCATGTTTGGGACCCAAAAGCTCCCCCGTTTTAGGTCCTATGGGCCCCAAACTTTGCATGCATACTCCCAAGACCCTCGACTACATGGAGCCGAAAAAAGTGAATCAATACCATCTATGGTTCAGGAAATATGACCGTTTCAAGTTGAGCTCCAATTGAACCAACTTTTGAACTTTGAACTCCCATTACTGGGGAACCTTCCATACTGGTGCACCATCGAGCTGCGAGTGGACCCCCACCTCGGCACCCCCTCCCCCTGAGGGGGGAGGGGGTGCCGAGGTGAGGGGGCATGCCAGATAGATCTCTGGTCAGCTTGAAGCAAAATGTGATCAAAGTGACTGACTTTGAGCTCCTGTTTCTGGAGAACCACGTGGTGAAAACCAGCCCAAACTTTGCACACTTGTAGGGGAGACTCTTTAGCACCTATGGTGCAAATTTGGAGCCCCTATAACCTAAGGCCGACCTGTACTGACTCCCCAAAGATGGTACCCCTAGGACATCTAATTTTTACATTGGTGCCTATGTGAAAACTGGCCATGTTTGGGACCCGATAGCTCCCCCGTTTTAGGTCCTATGGGCCCCAAACTTGGCATGCATACTCACAAGACCATGGGCTACGTGGGGCTGAAGAAAGTGAATCATTCCTATGTATGGTTCGGGAAATATGACCGTTTAAAGTTGAGCTCCAATTGAACCAACTTTGGAACTTTGAACTCCCATTACTGGGGAACCTTCCATACTGGTGCACCATCGAGCTGCGAGTGGACCCCCACCTCGGCACCCCCTCCCCCTGAGGGGGGAGGGGGTGCCGAGGTGAGGGGGCATGCCAGATAGATCTCTGGTCAGCTTGAAGCGAAATGTGATCAAAGTGACTGACTTTGAGCTCCTGTTTCTGGAGAACCACGTGGTGAAAACCAGCCCAAACTTTGCACACTTGTAGGGGAGACTCTTTAGCACCTATGGTGCAAATTTGGAGCCCCTATAACCTAAGGCCGACCTGTACTGACTCCCCAAAGATGGTACCCCTAGGACATCTAATTTTTACATTGGTGCCTATGTGAAAACTGGCCATGTTTGGGACCCGATAGCTCCCCCGTTTTAGGTCCTATGGGCCCCAAACTTTGCATGCATACTCCCAAGACCATCGACTACATGGAGCCGAAAAAAGTGAATCAATACCATCTATGGTTCAGGAAATATGACCGTTTCAAGTTGAGCTCCAATTGAACCAACTTTTGAACTTTGAACTCCCATTACTGGGAAACCTTCCATACTGGTGCACCATCGAGCTGCGAGTGGACCCCCACCTCGGCACCCCCTCCCCCTGAGGGGGGAGGGGGTGCCGAGGTGAGGGGGCATGCCAGATAGATCTCTGGTCAGCTTGAAGCAAAATGTGATCAAAGTGACTGACTTTGAGCTCCTGTTTCTGGAGAACCACGTGGTGAAAACCAGCCCAAACTTTGCACACTTGTAGGGGAGACTCTTTAGCACCTATGGTGCAAATTTGGAGCCCCTATAACCTAAGGCCGACCTGTACTGACTCCCCAAAGATGGTACCCCTAGGACATCTAATTTTTACATTGGTGCCTATGTGAAAACTGGCCATGTTTGGGACCCGATAGCTCCCCCGTTTTAGGTCCTATGGGCCCCAAACTTTGCATGCATACTCCCAAGACCCTCGACTACATGGAGCCGAAAAAAGTGAATCAATACCATCTATGGTTCAGGAAATATGACCGTTTCAAGTTGAGCTCCAATTGAACCAACTTTTGAACTTTGAACTCCCATTACTGGGAAACCTTCCATACTGGTGCATCATCGAGCTGCGAGTGGACCCCCACCTCGGCACCCCCTCCCCCTGAGGGGGGAGGGGGTGCCGAGGTGAGGGGGCATGCCAGATAGATCTCTGGTCAGCTTGAAGCAAAATGTGATCAAAGTGACTGACTTTGAGCTCCTGTTTCTGGAGAACCACGTGGTGAAAACCAGCCCAAACTTTGCACACTTGTAGGGGAGACTCTTTAGCACCTATGGTGCAAATTTGGAGCCCCTATAACCTAAGGCCGACCTGTACTGACTCCCCAAAGATGGTACCCCTAGGACATCTAATTTTTACATTGGTGCCTATGTGAAAACTGGCCATGTTTGGGACCCGATAGCTCCCCCGTTTTAGGTCCTATGGACCCCAAACTTTGCATGCATGCTCCCAAGACCCTCGACTACATGGAGCCGAAAAAAGTGAATCAATACCATCTATGGTTCAGGAAATATGACCGTTTCAAGTTGAGCTCCAATTGAACCAACTTTTGAACTTTGAACTCCCATTACTGGGAAACCTTCCATACTGGTGCATCATCGAGCTGCGAGTGGACCCCCACCTCGGCACCCCCTCCCCCTGAGGGGGGAGGGGGTGCCGAGGTGAGGGGGCATGCCAGATAGATCTCTGGTCAGCTTGAAGCAAAATGTGATCAAAGTGACTGACTTTGAGCTCCTGTTTCTGGAGAACCACGTGGTGAAAACCAGCCCAAACTTTGCACACTTGTAGGGGAGACTCTTTAGCACCTATGGTGCAAATTTGGAGCCCCTATAACCTAAGGCCGACCTGTACTGACTCCCCAAAGATGGTACCCCTAGGACATCTAATTTTTACATTGGTGCCTATGTGAAAACTGGCCATGTTTGGGACCCGATAGCTCCCCCGTTTTAGGTCCTATGGACCCCAAACTTTGCATGCATGCTCCCAAGACCCTCGACTACATGGAGCCGAAAAAAGTGAATCAATACCATCTATGGTTCAGGAAATATGACCGTTTCAAGTTGAGCTCCAATTGAACCAACTTTTGAACTTTGAACTCCCATTACTGGGAAACCTTCCATACTGGTGCACCATCGAGCTGCGAGTGGACCCCCACCTCGGCACCCCCTCCCCCTGAGGGGGGAGGGGGTGCCGAGGTGAGGGGGCATGCCAGATAGATCTCTGGTCAGCTTGAAGCAAAATGTGATCAAAGTGACTGACTTTGAGCTCCTGTTTCTGGAGAACCACGTGGTGAAAACCAGCCCAAACTTTGCACACTTGTAGGGAAGACTCTTTAGCACCTATGGTGCAAATTTGGAGCCCCTATAACCTAAGGCCGACCTGTACTGACTCCCCAAAGATGGTACCCCTAGGACATCTAATTTTTACATTGGTGCCTATGTGAAAACTGGCCATGTTTGGGACCCGATAGCTCCCCCGTTTTAGGTCCTATGGGCCCCAAACTTTGCATGCATACTCCCAAGACCCTCGACTACATGGAGCCGAAAAAAGTGAATCAATACCATCTATGGTTCAGGAAATATGACCGTTTCAAGTTGAGCTCCAATTGAACCAACTTTTGAACTTTGAACTCCCATTACTGGGAAACCTTCCATACTGGTGCACCATCGAGCTGCGAGTGGACCCCCACCTCGGCACCCCCTCCCCCTGAGGGGGGAGGGGGTGCCGAGGTGAGGGGGCATGCCAGATAGATCTCTGGTCAGCTTGAAGCAAAATGTGATCAAAGTGACTGACTTTGAGCTCCTGTTTCTGGAGAACCACGTGGTGAAAACCAGCCCAAACTTTGCACACTTGTAGGGGAGACTCTTTAGCACCTATGGTGCAAATTTGGAGCCCCTATAACCTAAGGCCGACCTGTACTGACTCCCCAAAGATGGTACCCCTAGGACATCTAATTTTTACATTGGTGCCTATGTGAAAACTGGCCATGTTTGGGACCCGATAGCTCCCCCGTTTTAGGTCCTATGGGCCCCAAACTTTGCATGCATACTCCCAAGACCCTCGACTACATGGAGCCGAAAAAAGTGAATCAATACCATCTATGGTTCAGGAAATATGACCGTTTCAAGTTGAGCTCCAATTGAACCAACTTTTGAACTTTGAACTCCCATTACTGGGAAACCTTCCATACTGGTGCACCATCGAGCTGCGAGTGGACCCCCACCTCGGCACCCCCTCCCCCTGAGGGGGGAGGGGGTGCCGAGGTGAGGGGGCATGCCAGATAGATCTCTGGTCAGCTTGAAGCAAAATGTGATCAAAGTGACTGACTTTGAGCTCCTGTTTCTGGAGAACCACGTGGTGAAAACCAGCCCAAACTTTGCACACTTGTAGGGGAGACTCTTTAGCACCTATGGTGCAAATTTGGAGCTCCTATAACCTAAGGCCGACCTGTACTGACTCCCCAAAGATGGTACCCCTAGGACATCTAATTTTTACATTGGTGCCTATGTGAAAACTGGCCATGTTTGGGACCCGATAGCTCCCCCGTTTTAGGTCCTATGGGCCCCAAACTTTGCATGCATGCTCCCAAGACCCTCGACTACATGGAGCCGAAAAAAGTGAATCAATACCATCTATGGTTCAGGAAATATGACCGTTTCAAGTTGAGCTCCAATTGAACCAACTTTTGAACTTTGAACTCCCATTACTGGGAAACCTTCCATACTGGTGCACCATCGAGCTGCGAGTGGACCCCCACCTCGGCACCCCCTCCCCCTGAGGGGGGAGGGGGTGCCGAGGTGAGGGGGCATGCCAGATAGATCTCTGGTCAGCTTGAAGCAAAATGTGATCAAAGTGACTGACTTTGAGCTCCTGTTTCTGGAGAACCACGTGGTGAAAACCAGCCCAAACTTTGCACACTTGTAGGGGAGACTCTTTAGCACCTATGGTGCAAATTTGGAGCCCCTATAACCTAAGGCCGACCTGTACTGACTCCCCAAAGATGGTACCCCTAGGACATCTAATTTTTACATTGGTGCCTATGTGAAAACTGGCCATGTTTGGGACCCGATAGCTCCCCCGTTTTAGGTCCTATGGGCCCCGAACTTTGCATGCATACTCCCAAGACCATCGACTACATGGAGCCGAAAAAAGTGAATCAATACCATCTATGGTTCAGGAAATATGACCGTTTCAAGTTGAGCTCCATTTGAACCAACTTTTGAACTTTGAACTCCCATTACTGGGAAACCTTCCATACTGGTGCACCATCGAGCTGCGAGTGGACCCCCACCTCGGCACCCCCTCCCCCTGAGGGGGGAGGGGGTGCCGAGGTGAGGGGGCATGCCAGATAGATCTCTGGTCAGCTTGAAGCAAAATGTGATCAAAGTGACTGACTTTGAGCTCCTGTTTCTGGAGAACCACGTGGTGAAAACCAGCCCAAACTTTGCACACTTGTAGGGGAGACTCTTTAACACCTATGGTGCAAATTTGGAGCCCCTATAACCTAAGGCCGACCTGTACTGACTCCCCAAAGATGGTACCCCTAGGACATCTAATTTTTACATTGGTGCCTATGTGAAAACTGGCCATGTTTGGGACCCGATAGCTCCCCCGTTTTAGGTCCTATGGGCCCCAAACTTTGCATGCATACTCCCAAGACCATCGACTACATGGAGCCGAAAAAAGTGAATCAATACCATCTATGGTTCAGGAAATATGACCGTTTCAAGTTGAGCTCCAATTGAACCAACTTTTGAACTTTGAACTCCCATTACTGGGAAACCTTCCATACTGGTGCACCATCGAGCTGCGAGTGGACCCCCACCTCGGCACCCCCTCCCCCTGAGGGGGGAGGGGGTGCCGAGGTGAGGGGGCATGCCAGATAGATCTCTGGTCAGCTTGAAGCAAAATGTGATCAAAGTGACTGACTTTGAGCTCCTGTTTCTGGAGAACCACGTGGTGAAAACCAGCCCAAACTTTGCACACTTGTAGGGGAGACTCTTTAGCACCTATGGTGCAAATTTGGAGCCCCTATAACCTAAGGCCGACCTGTACTGACTCCCCAAAGATGGTACCCCTAGGACATCTAATTTTTACATTGGTGCCTATGTGAAAACTGGCCATGTTTGGGACCCGATAGCTCCCCCGTTTTAGGTCCTATGGGCCCCAAACTTTGCATGCATACTCCCAAGACCCTCGACTACATGGAGCCGAAAAAAGTGAATCAATACCATCTATGGTTCAGGAAATATGACCGTTTCAAGTTGAGCTCCAATTGAACCAACTTTTGAACTTTGAACTCCCATTACTGGGAAACCTTCCATACTGGTGCACCATCGAGCTGCGAGTGGACCCCCACCTCGGCACCCCCTCCCCCTGAGGGGGGAGGGGGTGCCGAGGTGAGGGGGCATGCCAGATAGATCTCTGGTCAGCTTGAAGCAAAATGTGATCAAAGTGACTGACTTTGAGCTCCTGTTTCTGGAGAACCACGTGGTGAAAACCAGCCCAAACTTTGCACACTTGTAGGGGAGACTCTTTAGCACCTATGGTGCAAATTTGGAGCTCCTATAACCTAAGGCCGACCTGTACTGACTCCCCAAAGATGGTACCCCTAGGACATCTAATTTTTACATTGGTGCCTATGTGAAAACTGGCCATGTTTGGGACCCGATAGCTCCCCCGTTTTAGGTCCTATGGGCCCCAAACTTTGCATGCATACTCCCAAGACCCTCGACTACATGGAGCCGAAAAAAGTGAATCAATACCATCTATGGTTCAGGAAATATGACCGTTTCAAGTTGAGCTCCAATTGAACCAACTTTTGAACTTTGAACTCCCATTACTGGGAAACCTTCCATACTGGTGCACCATCGAGCTGCGAGTGGACCCCCACCTCGGCACCCCCTCCCCCTGAGGGGGGAGGGGGTGCCGAGGTGAGGGGGCATGCCAGATAGATCTCTGGTCAGCTTGAAGCAAAATGTGATCAAAGTGACTGACTTTGAGCTCCTGTTTCTGGAGAACCACGTGGTGAAAACCAGCCCAAACTTTGCACACTTGTAGGGGAGACTCTTTAGCACCTATGGTGCAAATTTGGAGCTCCTATAACCTAAGGCCGACCTGTACTGACTCCCCAAAGATGGTACCCCTAGGACATCTAATTTTTACATTGGTGCCTATGTAAAAACTGGCCATGTTTGGGACCCGATAGCTCCCCCGTTTTAGGTCCTATGGGCCCCAAACTTTGCATGCATACTCCCAAGACCCTCGACTACATGGAGCCGAAAAAAGTGAATCAATACCATCTATGGTTCAGGAAATATGACCGTTTCAAGTTGAGCTCCAATTGAACCAACTTTTGAACTTTGAACTCCCATTACTGGGAAACCTTCCATACTGGTGCACCATCGAGCTGCGAGTGGACCCCCACCTCGGCACCCCCTCCCCCTGAGGGGGGAGGGGGTGCCGAGGTGAGGGGGCATGCCAGATAGATCTCTGGTCAGCTTGAAGCAAAATGTGATCAAAGTGACTGAATTTGAGCTCCTGTTTCTGGAGAACCACGTGGTGAAAACCAGCCCAAACTTTGCACACTTGTAGGGGAGACTCTTTAGCACCTATGGTGCAAATTTGGAGCCCCTATAACCTAAGGCCGACCTGTACTGACTCCCCAAAGATGGTACCCCTAGGACATCTAATTTTTACATTGGTGCCTATGTGAAAACTGGCCATGTTTGGGACCCGATAGCTCCCCCGTTTTAGGTCCTATGGGCCCCAAACTTTGCATGCATACTCCCAAGACCCTCGACTACATGGAGCCGAAAAAAGTGAATCAATACCATCTATGGTTCAGGAAATATGACCGTTTCAAGTTGAGCTCCAATTGAACCAACTTTTGAACTTTGAACTCCCATTACTGGGGAACCTTCCATACTGGTGCACCATCGAGCTGCGAGTGGACCCCCACCTCGGCACCCCCTCCCCCTGAGGGGGGAGGGGGTGCCGAGGTGAGGGGGCATGCCAGATAGATCTCTGGTCAGCTTGAAGCAAAATGTGATCAAAGTGACTGACTTTGAGCTCCTGTTTCTGGAGAACCACGTGGTGAAAACCAGCCCAAACTTTGCACACTTGTAGGGGAGACTCTTTAGCACCTATGGTGCAAATTTGGAGCTCCTATAACCTAAGGCCGACCTGTACTGACTCCCCAAAGATGGTACCCCTAGGACATCTAATTTTTACATTGGTGCCTATGTGAAAACTGGCCATGTTTGGGACCCGATAGCTCCCCCGTTTTAGGTCCTATGGGCCCCAAACTTTGCATGCATACTCCCAAGACCCTCGACTACATGGAGCCGAAAAAAGTGAATCAATACCATCTATGGTTCAGGAAATATGACCGTTTCAAGTTGAGCTCCAATTGAACCAACTTTTGAACTTTGAACTCCCATTACTGGGAAACCTTCCATACTGGTGCACCATCGAGCTGCGAGTGGACCCCCACCTCGGCACCCCCTCCCCCTTAGGGGGGAGGGGGTGCCGAGGTGAGGGGGCATGCCAGATAGATCTCTGGTCAGCTTGAAGCAAAATGTGATCAAAGTGACTGACTTTGAGCTCCTGTTTCTGGAGAACCACGTGGTGAAAACCAGCCCAAACTTTGCACACTTGTAGGGGAGACTCTTTAGCACCTATGGTGCAAATTTGGAGCCCCTATAACCTAAGGCCGACCTGTACTGACTCCCCAAAGATGGTACCCCTAGGACATCTAATTTTTACATTGGTGCCTATGTGAAAACTGGCCATGTTTGGGACCCGATAGCTCCCCCGTTTTAGGTCCTATGGGCCCCAAACTTTGCATGTATACTCCCAAGACCCTCGACTACATGGAGCCGAAAAAAGTGAATCAATACCATCTATGGTTCAGGAAATATGACCGTTTCAAGTTGAGCTCCAATTGAACCAACTTTTGAACTTTGAACTCCCATTACTGGGAAACCTTCCATACTGGTGCACCATCAAGCTGCGAGTGAACCCCCACCTCGGCACCCCCTCCCACTGAGGGGGGAGGGGGTGCCGAGGTGAGGGGGCATGCCAGATAGATCTCTGGTCAGCTTGAAGCAAAATGTGATCAAAGTGACTGACTTTGAGCTCCTGTTTCTGGAGAACCACGTGGTGAAAACCAGCCCAAACTTTGCACACTTGTAGGGGAGACTCTTTAGCACCTATGGTGCAAATTTGGAGCTCCTATAACCTAAGGCCGACCTGTACTGACTCCCCAAAGATGGTACCCCTAGGACATCTAATTTTTACATTGGTGCCTATGTGAAAACTGGCCATGTTTGGGACCCGATAGCTCCCCCGTTTTAGGTCCTATGGGCCCCAAACTTTGCATGCATACTCCCAAGACCCTCGACTACATGGAGCCGAAAAAAGTGAATCAATACCATCTATGGTTCAGGAAATATGACCGTTTCAAGTTGAGCTCCAATTGAACCAACTTTTGAACTTTGAACTCCCATTACTGGGAAACCTTCCATACTGGTGCACCATCGAGCTGCGAGTGGACCCCCACCTCGACACCCCCTCCCCCTGAGGGGGGAGGGGGTGCCGAGGTGAGGGGGCATGCCAGATAGATCTCTGGTCAGCTTGAAGCAAAATGTGATCAAAGTGACTGACTTTGAGCTCCTGTTTCTGGAGAACCACGTGGTGAAAACCAGCCCAAACTTTGCACACTTGTAGGGGAGACTCTTTAGCACCTATGGTGCAAATTTGGAGCCCCTATAACCTAAGGCCGACCTGTACTGACTCCCCAAAGATGGTACCCCTAGGACATCTAATTTTTACATTGGTGCCTATGTGAAAACTGGCCATGTTTGGGACCCGATAGCTCCCCCGTTTTAGGTCCTATGGGCCCCAAACTTTGCATGCATACTCCCAAGACCCTCGACTACATGGAGCCGAAAAAAGTGAATCAATACCATCTATGGTTCAGGAAATATGACCGTTTCAAGTTGAGCTCCAATTGAACCAACTTTTGAACTTTGAACTCCCATTACTGGGGAACCTTCCATACTGGTGCACCATCGAGCTGCGAGTGGACCCCCACCTCGGCACCCCCTCCCCCTGAGGGGGGAGGGGGTGCCGAGGTGAGGGGGCATGCCAGATAGATCTCTGGTCAGCTTGAAGCAAAATGTGATCAAAGTGACTGACTTTGAGCTCCTGTTTCTGGAGAACCACGTGGTGAAAACCAGCCCAAACTTTGCACACTTGTAGGGGAGACTCTTTAGCACCTATGGTGCAAATTTGGAGCTCCTATAACCTAAGGCCGACCTGTACTGACTCCCCAAAGATGGTACCCCTAGGACATCTAATTTTTACATTGGTGCCTATGTGAAAACTGGCCATGTTTGGGACCCGATAGCTCCCCCGTTTTAGGTCCTATGGGCCCCAAACTTTGCATGCATACTCCCAAGACCCTCGACTACATGGAGCCGAAAAAAGTGAATCAATACCATCTATGGTTCAGGAAATATGACCGTTTCAAGTTGAGCTCCAATTGAACCAACTTTTGAACTTTGAACTCCCATTACTGGGAAACCTTCCATACTGGTGCACCATCGAGCTGCGAGTGGACCCCCACCTCGACACCCCCTCCCCCTGAGGGGGGAGGGGGTGCCGAGGTGAGGGGGCATGCCAGATAGATCTCTGGTCAGCTTGAAGCAAAATGTGATCAAAGTGACTGACTTTGAGCTCCTGTTTCTGGAGAACCACGTGGTGAAAACCAGCCCAAACTTTGCACACTTGTAGGGGAGACTCTTTAGCACCTATGGTGCAAATTTGGAGCCCCTATAACCTAAGGCCGACCTGTACTGACTCCCCAAAGATGGTACCCCTAGGACATCTAATTTTTACATTGGTGCCTATGTGAAAACTGGCCATGTTTGGGACCCGATAGCTCCCCCGTTTTAGGTCCTATGGGCCCCAAACTTTGCATGCATACTCCCAAGACCCTCGACTACATGGAGCCGAAAAAAGTGAATCAATACCATCTATGGTTCAGGAAATATGACCGTTTCAAGTTGAGCTCCAATTGAACCAACTTTTGAACTTTGAACTCCCATTACTGGGGAACCTTCCATACTGGTGCACCATCGAGCAGCGAGTGGACCCCCACCTCGGCACCCCCTCCCCCCTTAGGGGGAGGGGGTGCCGAGGTGAGGGGGCATGCCAGATAGATCTCTGGTCAGCTTGAAGCAAAATGTGATCAAAGTGACTGACTTTGAGCTCCTGTTTCTGGAGAACCACGTGGTGAAAACCAGCCCAAACTTTGCACACTTGTAGGGGAGACTCTTTAGCACCTATGGTGCAAATTTGGAGCCCCTATAACCTAAGGCCGAGCTGTACTGACTCCCCAAAGATGGTACCCCTAGGACATCTAATTTTTACATTGGTGCCTATGTGAAAACTGGCCATGTTTGGGACCCGATAGCTCCCCCGTTTTAGGTCCTATGGGCCCCAAACTTTGCATGCATACTCCCAAGACCCTCGACTACATGGAGCCGAAAAAAGTGAATCAATACCATCTATGGTTCAGGAAATATGACCGTTTCAAATTGAGCTCCAATTGAACCAACTTTTGAACTTTGAACTCCCATTACTGGGAAACCTTCCATACTGGTGCACCATCGAGCTGCGAGTGGACCCCCACCTCGGCACCCCCTCCCACTGAGGGGGGAGGGGGTGCCGAGGTGAGGGGGCATGCCAGATAGATCTCTGGTCAGCTTGAAGCAAAATGTGATCAAAGTGACTGACTTTGAGCTCCTGTTTCTGGAGAACCACGTGGTGAAAACCAGCCCAAACTTTGCACACTTGTAGGGGAGACTCTTTAGCACCTATGGTGCAAATTTGGAGCCCCTATAACCTAAGGCCGACCTGTACTGACTCCCCAAAGATGGTACCCCTAGGACATCTAATTTTTACATTGGTGCCTATGTGAAAACTGGCCATGTTTGGGACCCGATAGCTCCCCCGTTTTAGGTCCTATGGGCCCCAAACTTTGCATGCATACTCCCAAGACCCTCGACTACATGGAGCCGAAAAAAGTGAATCAATACCATCTATGGTTCAGGAAATATGACCGTTTCAAGTTGAGCTCCAATTGAACCAACTTTTGAACTTTGAACTCCCATTACTGGGAAACCTTCCATACTGGTGCACCATCAAGCTGCGAGTGGACCCCCACCTCGGCACCCCCTCCCACTGAGGGGGGAGGGGGTGCCGAGGTGAGGGGGCATGCCAGATAGATCTCTGGTCAGCTTGAAGCAAAATGTGATCAAAGTGACTGACTTTGAGCTCCTGTTTCTGGAGAACCACGTGGTGAAAACCAGCCCAAACTTTGCACACTTGTAGGGGAGACTCTTTAGCACCTATGGTGCAAATTTGGAGCTCCTATAACCTAAGGCCGACCTGTACTGACTCCCCAAAGATGGTACCCCTAGGACATCTAATTTTTACATTGGTGCCTATGTGAAAACTGGCCATGTTTGGGACCCGATAGCTCCCCGTTTTAGGTCCTATGGGCCCCAAACTTTGCATGCATACTCCCAAGACCCTCGACTACATGGAGCCGAAAAAAGTGAATCAATACCATCTATGGTTCAGGAAATATGACCGTTTCAAGTTGAGCTCCAATTGAACCAACTTTTGAACTTTGAACTCCCATTACTGGGAAACCTTCCATACTGGTGCACCATCGAGCTGCGAGTGGACCCCCACCTCGGCACCCCCTCCCCCTGAGGGGGGAGGGGGTGCCGAGGTGAGGGGGCATGCCAGATAGATCTCTGGTCAGCTTGAAGCAAAATGTGATCAAAGTGACTGACTTTGAGCTCCTGTTTCTGGAGAACCACGTGGTGAAAACCAGCCCAAACTTTGCACACTTGTAGGGGAGACTCTTTAGCACCTATGGTGCAAATTTGGAGCCCCTATAACCTAAGGCCGACCTGTACTGACTCCCCAAAGATGGTACCCCTAGGACATCTAATTTTTACATTGGTGCCTATGTGAAAACTGGCCATGTTTGGGACCCGATAGCTCCCCCGTTTTAGGTCCTATGGGCCCCAAACTTTGCATGCATACTCCCAAGACCCTCGACTACATGGAGCCGAAAAAAGTGAATCAATACCATCTATGGTTCAGGAAATATGACCGTTTCAAGTTGAGCTCCAATTGAACCAACTTTTGAACTTTGAACTCCCATTACTGGGGAACCTTCCATACTGGTGCACCATCGAGCAGCGAGTGGACCCCCACCTCGGCACCCCCTCCCCCTGAGGGGGGAGGGGGTGCCGAGGTGAGGGGGCATGCCAGATAGATCTCTGGTCAGCTTGAAGCAAAATGTGATCAAAGTGACTGACTTTGAGCTCCTGTTTCTGGAGAACCACGTGGTGAAAACCAGCCCAAACTTTGCACACTTGTAGGGGAGACTCTTTAGCACCTATGGTGCAAATTTGGAGCCTCTATAACCTAAGGCCGACCTGTACTGACTCCCCAAAGATGGTACCCCTAGGACATCTAATTTTTACATTGGTGCCTATGTGAAAACTGGCCATGTTTGGGACCCGATAGCTCCCCCGTTTTAGGTCCTATGGGCCCCAAACTTTGCATGCATACTCCCAAGACCCTCGACTACATGGAGCCGAAAAAAGTGAATCAATACCATCTATGGTTCAGGAAATATGACCGTTTCAAGTTGAGCTCCAATTGAACCAACTTTTGAACTTTGAACTCCCATTACTGGGAAACCTTCCATACTGGTGCACCATCGAGCTGCGAGTGGACCCCCACCTCGGCACCCCCTCCCACTGAGGGGGGAGGGGGTGCCGAGGTGAGGGGGCATGCCAGATAGATCTCTGGTCAGCTTGAAGCAAAATGTGATCAAAGTGACTGACTTTGAGCTCCTGTTTCTGGAGAACCACGTGGTGAAAACCAGCCCAAACTTTGCACACTTGTAGGGGAGACTCTTTAGCACCTATGGTGCAAATTTGGAGCCCCTATAACCTAAGGCCGACCTGTACTGACTCCCCAAAGATGGTACCCCTAGGACATCTAATTTTTACATTGGTGCCTATGTGAAAACTGGCCATGTTTGGGACCCGATAGCTCCCCCGTTTTAGGTCCTATGGGCCCCAAACTTTGCATGCATACTCCCAAGACCCTCGACTACATGGAGCCGAAAAAAGTGAATCAATACCATCTATGGTTCAGGAAATATGACCGTTTCAAGTTGAGCTCCAATTGAACCAACTTTTGAACTTTGAACTCCCATTACTGGGAAACCTTCCATACTGGTGCACCATCGAGCTGCGAGTGGACCCCCACCTCGGCACCCCCTCCCCCTGAGGGGGGAGGGGGTGCCGAGGTGAGGGGGCATGCCAGATAGATCTCTGGTCAGCTTGAAGCAAAATGTGATCAAAGTGACTGACTTTGAGCTCCTGTTTCTGGAGAACCACGTGGTGAAAACCAGCCCAAACTTTGCACACTTGTAGGGGAGACTCTTTAGCACCTATGGTGCAAATTTGGAGCCCCTATAACCTAAGGCCGACCTGTACTGACTCCCCAAAGATGGTACCCCTAGGATATCTAATTTTTACATTGGTGCCTATGTGAAAACTGGCCATGTTTGGGACCCGATAGCTCCCCCGTTTTAGGTCCTATGGGCCCCAAACTTTGCATGCATACTCCCAAGACCCTCGACTACATGGAGCCGAAAAAAGTGAATCAATACCATCTATGGTTCAGGAAATATGACCGTTTCAAGTTGAGCTCCAATTGAACCAACTTTTGAACTTTGAACTCCCATTACTGGGAAACCTTCCATACTGGTGCACCATCGAGCTGCGAGTGGACCCCCACCTCGGCACCCCCTCCCACTGAGGGGGGAGGGGGTGCCGAGGTGAGGGGGCATGCCAGATAGATCTCTGGTCAGCTTGAAGCAAAATGTGATCAAAGTGACTGACTTTGAGCTCCTGTTTCTGGAGAACCACGTGGTGAAAACCAGCCCAAACTTTGCACACTTGTAGGGGAGACTCTTTAGCACCTATGGTGCAAATTTGGAGCCCCTATAACCTAAGGCCGACCTGTACTGACTCCCCAAAGATGGTACCCCTAGGACATCTAATTTTTACATTGGTGCCTATGTGAAAACTGGCCATGTTTGGGACCCGATAGCTCCCCCGTTTTAGGTCCTATGGGCCCCAAACTTTGCATGCATACTCCCAAGACCCTCGACTACATGGAGCCGAAAAAAGTGAATCAATACCATCTATGGTTCAGGAAATATGACCGTTTCAAGTTGAGCTCCAATTGAACCAACTTTTGAACTTTGAACTCCCATTACTGGGGAACCTTCCATACTGGTGCACCATCGAGCTGCGAGTGGACCCCCACCTCGGCACCCCCTCCCCCTGAGGGGGGAGGGGGTGCCGAGGTGAGGGGGCATGCCAGATAGATCTCTGGTCAGCTTGAAGCAAAATGTGATCAAAGTGACTGACTTTGAGCTCCTGTTTCTGGAGAACCACGTGGTGAAAACCAGCCCAAACTTTGCACACTTGTAGGGGAGACTCTTTAGCACCTATGGTGCAAATTTGGAGCCCCTATAACCTAAGGCCGACCTGTACTGACTCCCCAAAGATGGTACCCCTAGGACATCTAATTTTTACATTGGTGCCTATGTGAAAACTGGCCATGTTTGGGACCCGATAGCTCCCCCGTTTTAGGTCCTATGGGCCCCAAACTTTGCATGCATACTCCCAAGACCCTCGACTACATGGAGCCGAAAAAAGTGAATCAATACCATCTATGGTTCAGGAAATATGACCGTTTCAAGTTGAGCTCCAATTGAACCAACTTTTGAACTTTGAACTCCCATTACTGGGAAACCTTCCATACTGGTGCACCATCGAGCTGCGAGTGGACCCCCACCTCGGCACCCCCTCCCCCTGAGGGGGGAGGGGGTGCCGAGGTGAGGGGGCATGCCAGATAGATCTCTGGTCAGCTTGAAGCAAAATGTGATCAAAGTGACTGACTTTGAGCTCCTGTTTCTGGAGAACCACGTGGTGAAAACCAGCCCAAACTTTGCACACTTGTAGGGGAGACTCTTTAGCACCTATGGTGCAAATTTGGAGCCCCTATAACCTAAGGCCGACCTGTACTGACTCCCCAAAGATGGTACCCCTAGGACATCTAATTTTTACATTGGTGCCTATGTGAAAACTGGCCATGTTTGGGACCCGATAGCTCCCCCGTTTTAGGTCCTATGGGCCCCAAACTTTGCATGCATACTCCCAAGACCCTCGACTACATGGAGCCGAAAAAAGTGAATCAATACCATCTATGGTTCAGGAAATATGACCGTTTCAAGTTGAGCTCCAATTGAACCAACTTTTGAACTTTGAACTCCCATTACTGGGAAACCTTCCATACTGGTGCACCATCGAGCTGCGAGTGGACCCCCACCTCGGCACCCCCTCCCACTGAGGGGGGAGGGGGTGCCGAGGTGAGGGGGCATGCCAGATAGATCTCTGGTCAGCTTGAAGCAAAATGTGATCAAAGTGACTGACTTTGAGCTCCTGTTTCTGGAGAACCACGTGGTGAAAACCAGCCCAAACTTTGCACACTTGTAGGGGAGACTCTTTAGCACCTATGGTGCAAATTTGGAGCCCCCATAACCTAAGGCCGACCTGTACTGACTCCCCAAAGATGGTACCCCTAGGACATCTAATTTTTACATTGGTGCCTATGTGAAAACTGGCCATGTTTGGGACCCGATAGCTCCCCCGTTTTAGGTCCTATGGGCCCCAAACTTTGCATGCATACTCCCAAGACCCTCGACTACATGGAGCCGAAAAAAGTGAATCAATACCATCTATGGTTCAGGAAATATGACCGTTTCAAGTTGAGCTCCAATTGAACCAACTTTTGAACTTTGAACTCCCATTACTGGGAAACCTTCCATACTGGTGCACCATCGAGCTGCGAGTGGACCCCCACCTCGGCACCCCCTCCCCCTGAGGGGGGAGGGGGTGCCGAGGTGAGGGGGCATGCCAGATAGATCTCTGGTCAGCTTGAAGCAAAATGTGATCAAAGTGACTGACTTTGAGCTCCTGTTTCTGGAGAACCACGTGGTGAAAACCAGCCCAAACTTTGCACACTTGTAGGGGAGACTCTTTAGCACCTATGGTGCAAATTTGGAGCTCCTATAACCTAAGGCCGACCTGTACTGACACCCCAAAGATGGTACCCCTAGGACATCTAATTTTTACATTGGTGCCTATGTGAAAACTGGCCATGTTTGGGACCCGATAGCTCCCCCGTTTTAGGTCCTATGGGCCCCAAACTTTGCATGCATACTCCCAAGACCCTCGACTACATGGAGCCGAAAAAAGTGAATCAATACCATCTATGGTTCAGGAAATATGACCGTTTCAAGTTGAGCTCCAATTGAACCAACTTTTGAACTTTGAACTCCCATTACTGGGAAACCTTCCATACTGGTGCACCATCGAGCTGCGAGTGGACCCCCACCTCGGCACCCCCTCCCCCTGAGGGGGGAGGGGGTGCCGAGGTGAGGGGGCATGCCAGATAGATCTCTGGTCAGCTTGAAGCAAAATGTGATCAAAGTGACTGACTTTGAGCTCCTGTTTCTGGAGAACCACGTGGTGAAAACCAGCCCAAACTTTGCACACTTGTAGGGGAGACTCTTTAGCACCTATGGTGCAAATTTGGAGCCCCTATAACCTAAGGCCGACCTGTACTGACTCCCCAAAGATGGTACCCCTAGGACATCTAATTTTTACATTGGTGCCTATGTGAAAACTGGCCATGTTTGGGACCCGATAGCTCCCCCGTTTTAGGTCCTATGGGCCCCAAACTTTGCATGCATACTCCCAAGACCCTCGACTACATGGAGCCGAAAAAAGTGAATCAATACCATCTATGGTTCAGGAAATATGACCGTTTCAAGTTGAGCTCCAATTGAACCAACTTTTGAACTTTGAACTCCCATTACTGGGGAACCTTCCATACTGGTGCACCATCGAGCTGCGAGTGGACCCCCACCTCGGCACCCCCTCCCCCTGAGGGGGGAGGGGGTGCCGAGGTGAGGGGGCATGCCAGATAGATCTCTGGTCAGCTTGAAGCAAAATGTGATCAAAGTGACTGACTTTGAGCTCCTGTTTCTGGAGAACCACGTGGTGAAAACCAGCCCAAACTTTGCACACTTGTAGGGGAGACTCTTTAGCACCTATGGTGCAAATTTGGAGCCCCTATAACCTAAGGCCGACCTGTACTGACTCCCCAAAGATGGTACCCCTAGGACATCTAATTTTTACATTGGTGCCTATGTGAAAACTGGCCATGTTTGGGACCCGATAGCTCCCCCGTTTTAGGTCCAAACTGCCCCACAATTGGCATGCATACTCACAAGACCCTGGGCTACGTGGGGCTGAAGAAAGTGAATCATTCCCATGAATGGTTCGGGAAATATGACCGTTTAAAGTTGAGCTCCAATTGAACCAACTTTGGAACTTTGAACTCCCATTACTGGGGAACCTTCCATACTGGTGCACCATCGAGCTGCGAGTGGACCCCCACCTCGGCACCCCCTCCCCCTGAACTCCTGAGGGGGGAGGGGGTGCCGAGGTGAGGGGGCATGCCAGATAGATCTCTGGTCAGCTTGAAGCAAAATGTGATCAAAGTGACTGACTTTGAGCTCCTGTTTCTGGAGAACCACGTGGTGAAAACCAGCCCAAACTTTGCACACTTGTAGGGGAGACTCTTTAGCACCTATGGTGCAAATTTGGAGCCCCTATAACCTAAGGCCGACCTGTACTGACTCCCCAAAGATGGTACCCCTAGGACATCTAATTTTTACATTGGTGCCTATGTGAAAACTGGCCATGTTTGGGACCCGATAGCTCCCCCGTTTTAGGTCCTATGGGCCCCAAACTTGGCATGCATACTCACAAGACCATGGGCTACGTGGGGCTGAAGAAAGTGAATCATTCCTATGTATGGTTCGGGAAATATGACCGTTTAAAGTTGAGCTCCAATTGAACCAACTTTGGAACTTTGAACTCCCATTACTGGGGAACCTTCCATACTGGTGCACCATCGAGCTGCGAGTGGACCCCCACCTCGGCACCCCCTCCCCCTGAGGGGGGAGGGGGTGCCGAGGTGAGGGGGCATGCCAGATAGATCTCTGGTCAGCTTGAAGCAAAATGTGATCAAAGTGACTGACTTTGAGCTCCTGTTTCTGGAGAACCACGTGGTGAAAACCAGCCCAAACTTTGCACACTTGTAGGGGAGACTCTTTAGCACCTATGGTGCAAATTTGGAGCCCCTATAACCTAAGGCCGACCTGTACTGACTCCCCAAAGATGGTACCCCTAGGACATCTAATTTTTACATTGGTGCCTATGTGAAAACTGGCCATGTTTGGGACCCGATAGCTCCCCCGTTTTAGGTCCTATGGGCCCCAAACTTTGCATGCATACTCCCAAGACCCTCGACTACATGGAGCCGAAAAAAGTGAATCAATACCATCTATGGTTCAGGAAATATGACCGTTTCAAGTTGAGCTCCAATTGAACCAACTTTTGAACTTTGAACTCCCATTACTGGGAAACCTTCCATACTGGTGCACCATCGAGCTGCGAGTGGACCCCCACCTCGGCACCCCCTCCCCCTGAGGGGGGAGGGGGTGCCGAGGTGAGGGGGCATGCCAGATAGATCTCTGGTCAGCTTGAAGCAAAATGTGATCAAAGTGACTGACTTTGAGCTCCTGTTTCTGGAGAACCACGTGGTGAAAACCAGCCCAAACTTTGCACACTTGTAGGGGAGACTCTTTAGCACCTATGGTGCAAATTTGGAGCCCCTATAACCTAAGGCCGACCTGTACTGACTCCCCAAAGATGGTACCCCTAGGACATCTAATTTTTACATTGGTGCCTATGTGAAAACTGGCCATGTTTGGGACCCGATAGCTCCCCCGTTTTAGGTCCTATGGGCCCCAAACTTTGCATGCATACTCCCAAGACCCTCGACTACATGGAGCCGAAAAAAGTGAATCAATACCATCTATGGTTCAGGAAATATGACCGTTTCAAGTTGAGCTCCAATTGAACCAACTTTTGAACTTTGAACTCCCATTACTGGGAAACCTTCCATACTGGTGCACCATCGAGCTGCGAGTGGACCCCCACCTCGATACCCCCTCCCACTGAGGGGGGAGGGGGTGCCGAGGTGAGGGGGCATGCCAGATAGATCTCTGGTCAGCTTGAAGCAAAATGTGATCAAAGTGACTGACTTTGAGCTCCTGTTTCTGGAGAACCACGTGGTGAAAACCAGCCCAAACTTTGCACACTTGTAGGGGAGACTCTTTAGCACCTATGGTGCAAATTTGGAGCCCCCATAACCTAAGGCCGACCTGTACTGACTCCCCAAAGATGGTACCCCTAGGACATCTAATTTTTACATTGGTGCCTATGTGAAAACTGGCCATGTTTGGGACCCGATAGCTCCCCCGTTTTAGGTCCTATGGGCCCCAAACTTTGCATGCATACTCCCAAGACCCTCGACTACATGGAGCCGAAAAAAGTGAATCAATACCATCTATGGTTCAGGAAATATGACCGTTTCAAGTTGAGCTCCAATTGAACCAACTTTTGAACTTTGAACTCCCATTACTGGGAAACCTTCCATACTGGTGCACCATCGAGCTGCGAGTGGACCCCCACCTCGGCACCCCCTCCCCCTGAGGGGGGAGGGGGTGCCGAGGTGAGGGGGCATGCCAGATAGATCTCTGGTCAGCTTGAAGCAAAATGTGATCAAAGTGACTGACTTTGAGCTCCTGTTTCTGGAGAACCACGTGGTGAAAACCAGCCCAAACTTTGCACACTTGTAGGGGAGACTCTTTAGCACCTATGGTGCAAATTTGGAGCTCCTATAACCTAAGGCCGACCTGTACTGACACCCCAAAGATGGTACCCCTAGGACATCTAATTTTTACATTGGTGCCTATGTAAAAACTGGCCATGTTTGGGACCCGATAGCTCCCCCGTTTTAGGTCCTATGGGCCCCAAACTTTGCATGCATACTCCCAAGACCCTCGACTACATGGAGCCGAAAAAAGTGAATCAATACCATCTATGGTTCAGGAAATATGACCGTTTCAAGTTGAGCTCCAATTGAACCAACTTTTGAACTTTGAACTCCCATTACTGGGAAACCTTCCATACTGGTGCACCATCGAGCTGCGAGTGGACCCCCACCTCGGCACCCCCTCCCCCTGAGGGGGGAGGGGGTGCCGAGGTGAGGGGGCATGCCAGATAGATCTCTGGTCAGCTTGAAGCAAAATGTGATCAAAGTGACTGACTTTGAGCTCCTGTTTCTGGAGAACCACGTGGTGAAAACCAGCCCAAACTTTGCACACTTGTAGGGGAGACTCTTTAGCACCTATGGTGCAAATTTGGAGCCCCTATAACCTAAGGCCGACCTGTACTGACTCCCCAAAGATGGTACCCCTAGGACATCTAATTTTTACATTGGTGCCTATGTGAAAACTGGCCATGTTTGGGACCCGATAGCTCCCCCGTTTTAGGTCCTATGGGCCCCAAACTTTGCATGCATACTCCCAAGACCCTCGACTACATGGAGCCGAAAAAAGTGAATCAATACCATCTATGGTTCAGGAAATATGACCGTTTCAAGTTGAGCTCCAATTGAACCAACTTTTGAACTTTGAACTCCCATTACTGGGGAACCTTCCATACTGGTGCACCATCGAGCTGCGAGTGGACCCCCACCTCGGCACCCCCTCCCCCTGAGGGGGGAGGGGGTGCCGAGGTGAGGGGGCATGCCAGATAGATCTCTGGTCAGCTTGAAGCAAAATGTGATCAAAGTGACTGACTTTGAGCTCCTGTTTCTGGAGAACCACGTGGTGAAAACCAGCCCAAACTTTGCACACTTGTAGGGGAGACTCTTTAGCACCTATGGTGCAAATTTGGAGCCCCTATAACCTAAGGCCGACCTGTACTGACTCCCCAAAGATGGTACCCCTAGGACATCTAATTTTTACATTGGTGCCTATGTGAAAACTGGCCATGTTTGGGACCCGATAGCTCCCCCGTTTTAGGTCCAAACTGCCCCACACTTGGCATGCATACTCACAAGACCCTGGGCTACGTGGGGCTGAAGAAAGTGAATCATTCCCATGAATGGTTCGGGAAATATGACCGTTTAAAGTTGAGCTCCAATTGAACCAACTTTGGAACTTTGAACTCCCATTACTGGGGAACCTTCCATACTGGTGCACCATCGAGCTGCGAGTGGACCCCCACCTCGGCACCCCCTCCCCCTGAACTCCTGAGGGGGGAGGGGGTGCCGAGGTGAGGGGGCATGCCAGATAGATCTCTGGTCAGCTTGAAGCAAAATGTGATCAAAGTGACTGACTTTGAGCTCCTGTTTCTGGAGAACCACGTGGTGAAAACCAGCCCAAACTTTGCACACTTGTAGGGGAGACTCTTTAGCACCTATGGTGCAAATTTGGAGCCCCTATAACCTAAGGCCGACCTGTACTGACTCCCCAAAGATGGTACCCCTAGGACATCTAATTTTTACATTGGTGCCTATGTGAAAACTGGCCATGTTTGGGACCCGATAGCTCCCCCGTTTTAGGTCCTATGGGCCCCAAACTTGGCATGCATACTCACAAGACCATGGGCTACGTGGGGCTGAAGAAAGTGAATCATTCCTATGTATGGTTCGGGAAATATGACCGTTTAAAGTTGAGCTCCAATTGAACCAACTTTGGAACTTTGAACTCCCATTACTGGGGAACCTTCCATACTGGTGCACCATCGAGCTGCGAGTGGACCCCCACCTCGGCACCCCCTCCCCCTGAGGGGGGAGGGGGTGCCGAGGTGAGGGGGCATGCCAGATAGATCTCTGGTCAGCTTGAAGCAAAATGTGATCAAAGTGACTGACTTTGAGCTCCTGTTTCTGGAGAACCACGTGGTGAAAACCAGCCCAAACTTTGCACACTTGTAGGGGAGACTCTTTAGCACCTATGGTGCAAATTTGGAGCCCCTATAACCTAAGGCCGACCTGTACTGACTCCCCAAAGATGGTACCCCTAGGACATCTAATTTTTACATTGGTGCCTATGTGAAAACTGGCCATGTTTGGGACCCGATAGCTCCCCCGTTTTAGGTCCTATGGGCCCCAAACTTTGCATGCATACTCCCAAGACCCTCGACTACATGGAGCCGAAAAAAGTGAATCAATACCATCTATGGTTCAGGAAATATGACCGTTTCAAGTTGAGCTCCAATTGAACCAACTTTTGAACTTTGAACTCCCATTACTGGGGAACCTTCCATACTGGTGCACCATCGAGCTGCGAGTGGACCCCCACCTCGGCACCCCCTCCCCCTGAGGGGGGAGGGGGTGCCGAGGTGAGGGGGCATGCCAGATAGATCTCTGGTCAGCTTGAAGCAAAATGTGATCAAAGTGACTGACTTTGAGCTCCTGTTTCTGGAGAACCACGTGGTGAAAACCCGCCCAAACTTTGCACACTTGTAGGGGAGACTCTTTAGCACCTATGGTGCAAATTTGGAGCCCCTATAGCCTAAGGCCGACCTGTACTGACTCCCCAAAGATGGTACCCCTAGGACATCTAATTTTTACATTGGTGCCTATGTGAAAACTGGCCATGTTTGGGACCCGATAGCTCCCCCGTTTTAGGTCCTATGGGCCCCAAACTTTGCATGCATACTCCCAAGACCCTCGACTACATGGAGCCGAAAAAAGTGAATCAATACCATCTATGGTTCAGGAAATATGACCGTTTCAAGTTGAGCTCCAATTGAACCAACTTTAGAACTTTGAACTCCCATTACTGGGGAACCTTCCATACTGGTGCACCATCGAGCTGCGAGTGGACCCCCACCTCGGCACCCCCTCCCCCTGAGGGGGGAGGGGGTGCCGAGGTGAGGGGGCATGCCAGATAGATCTCTGGTCAGCTTGAAGCAAAATGTGATCAAAGTGACTGACTTTGAGCTCCTGTTTCTGGAGAACCACGTGGTGAAAACCAGCCCAAACTTTGCACACTTGTAGGGGAGACTCTTTAGCACCTATGGTGCAAATTTGGAGCCCCTATAACCTAAGGCCGACCTGTACTGACTCCCCAAAGATGGTACCCCTAGGACATCTAATTTTTACATTGGTGCCTATGTGAAAACTGGCCATGTTTGGGACCCGATAGCTCCCCCGTTTTAGGTCCTATGGGCCCCAAACTTTGCATGCATACTCCCAAGACCCTCGACTACATGGAGCCGAAAAAAGTGAATCAATACCATCTATGGTTCAGGAAATATGACCGTTTCAAGTTGAGCTCCAATTGAACCAACTTTAGAACTTTGAACTCCCATTACTGGGGAACCTTCCATACTGGTGCACCATCGAGCTGCGAGTGGACCCCCACCTCGGCACCCCCTCCCCCTGAGGGGGGAGGGGGTGCCGAGGTGAGGGGGCATGCCAGATAGATCTCTGGTCAGCTTGAAGCAAAATGTGATCAAAGTGACTGACTTTGAGCTCCTGTTTCTGGAGAACCACGTGGTGAAAACCAGCCCAAACTTTGCACACTTGTAGGGGAGACTCTTTAGCACCTATGGTGCAAATTTGGAGCCCCTATAACCTAAGGCCGACCTGTACTGACTCCCCAAAGATGGTACCCCTAGGACATCTAATTTTTACATTGGTGCCTATGTGAAAACTGGCCATGTTTGGGACCCGATAGCTCCCCCGTTTTAGGTCCTATGGGCCCCAAACTTTGCATGCATACTCCCAAGACCCTCGACTACATGGAGCCGAAAAAAGTGAATCAATACCATCTATGGTTCAGGAAATATGACCGTTTCAAGTTGAGCTCCAATTGAACCAACTTTAGAACTTTGAACTCCCATTACTGGGGAACCTTCCATACTGGTGCACCATCGAGCTGCGAGTGGACCCCCACCTCGGCACCCCTTCCCCCTGAGGGGGGAGGGGGTGCCGAGGTGAGGGGGCATGCCAGATAGATCTCTGGTCAGCTTGAAGCAAAATGTGATCAAAGTGACTGACTTTGAGCTCCTGTTTCTGGAGAACCACGTGGTGAAAACCATCCCAAACTTTGCACACTTGTAGGGGAGACTCTTTAGCACCTATGGTGCAAATTTGGAGCCCCTATAACCTAAGGCCGACCTGTACTGACTCCCCAAAGATGGTACCCCTAGGACATCTAATTTTTACATTGGTGCCTATGTGAAAACTGGCCATGTTTGGGACCCGATAGCTCCCCCGTTTTAGGTCCTATGGGCCCCAAACTTTGCATGCATACTCCCAAGACCCTCGACTACATGGAGCCGAAAAAAATGAATCAATACCATCTATTGTTCAGGAAATATGACCGTTTCAAGTTGAGCTCCAATTGAACCAACTTTTGAACTTTGAACTCCCATTACTGGGGAACCTTCCATACTGGTGCACCATCGAGCTGCGAGTGGACCCCCACCTCGGCACCCCCTCCCCCTGAGGGGGGAGGGGGTGCCGAGGTGAGGGGGCATGCCAGATAGATCTCTGGTCAGCTTGAAGCAAAATGTGATCAAAGTGACTGACTTTGAGCTCCTGTTTCTGGAGAACCACGTGGTGAAAACCAGCCCAAACTTTGCACACTTGTAGGGGAGACTCTTTAGCACCTATGGTGCAAATTTGGAGCCCCTATAACCTAAGGCCGACCTGTACTGACTCCCCAAAGATGGTACCCCTAGGACATCTAATTTTTACATTGGTGCCTATGTGAAAACTGGCCATGTTTGGGACCCGATAGCTCCCCCGTTTTAGGTCCTATGGGCCCCAAACTTTGCATGCATACTCCCAAGACCCTCGACTACATGGAGCCGAAAAAAGTGAATCAATACCATCTATGGTTCAGGAAATATGACCGTTTCAAGTTGAGCTCCAATTGAACCAACTTTAGAACTTTGAACTCCCATTACTGGGGAACCTTCCATACTGGTGCACCATCGAGCTGCGAGTGGACCCCCACCTCGGCACCCCCTCCCCCTGAGGGGGGAGGGGGTGCCGAGGTGAGGGGGCATGCCAGATAGATCTCTGGTCAGCTTGAAGCAAAATGTGATCAAAGTGACTGACTTTGAGCTCCTGTTTCTGGAGAACCACGTGGTGAAAACCATCCCAAACTTTGCACACTTGTAGGGGAGACTCTTTAGCACCTATGGTGCAAATTTGGAGCCCCTATAACCTAAGGCCGACCTGTACTGACTCCCCAAAGATGGTACCCCTAGGACATCTAATTTTTACATTGGTGCCTATGTGAAAACTGGCCATGTTTGGGACCCGATAGCTCCCCCGTTTTAGGTCCTATGGGCCCCAAACTTTGCATGCATACTCCCAAGACCCTCGACTACATGGAGCCGAAAAAAATGAATCAATACCATCTATTGTTCAGGAAATATGACCGTTTCAAGTTGAGCTCCAATTGAACCAACTTTTGAACTTTGAACTCCCATTACTGGGGAACCTTCCATACTGGTGCACCATCGAGCTGCGAGTGGACCCCCACCTCGGCACCCCCTCCCCCTGAGGGGGGAGGGGGTGCCGAAGGTGAGGGGGCATGCCAGATAGATCTCTGGTCAGCTTGAAGCAAAATGTGATCAAAGTGACTGACTTTGAGCTCCTGTTTCTGGAGAACCACGTGGTGAAAACCAGCCCAAACTTTGCACACTTGTAGGGGAGACTCTTTAGCACCTATGGTGCAAATTTGGAGCCCCTATAACCTAAGGCCGACCTGTACTGACTCCCCAAAGATGGTACCCCTAGGACATCTAATTTTTACATTGGTGCCTATGTGAAAACTGGCCATGTTTGGGACCCGATAGCTCCCCCGTTTTAGGTCCTATGGGCCCCAAACTTTGCATGCATACTCCCAAGACCCTCGACTACATGGAGCCAAAAAAAGTGAATCAATACCATCTATGGTTCAGGAAATATGACCGTTTCAAGTTGAGCTCCAATTGAACCAACTTTTGAACTTTGAACTCCCATTACTGGGGAACCTTCCATACTGGTGCACCATCGAGCTGCGAGTGGACCCCCACCTCGGCACCCCCTCCCCCTGAGGGGGGAGGGGGTGCCGAGGTGAGGGGGCATGCCAGATAGATCTCTGGTCAGCTTGAAGCAAAATGTGATCAAAGTGACTGACTTTGAGCTCCTGTTTCTGGAGAACCACGTGGTGAAAACCAGCCCAAACTTTGCACACTTGTAGGGGAGACTCTTTAGCACCTATGGTGCAAATTTGGAGCCCCTATAACCTAAGGCCGACCTGTACTGACTCCCCAAAGATGGTACCCCTAGGACATCTAATTTTTACATTGGTGCCTATGTGAAAACTGGCCATGTTTGGGACCCGATAGCTCCCCCGTTTTAGGTCCTATGGGCCCCAAACTTTGCATGCATACTCCCAAGACCCTCGACTACATGGAGCCGAAAAAAGTGAATCAATACCATCTATGGTTCAGGAAATATGACCGTTTCAAGTTGAGCTCCAATTGAACCAACTTTTGAACTTTGAACTCCCATTACTGGGGAACCTTCCATACTGGTGCACCATCGAGCTGCGAGTGGACCCCCACCTCGGCACCCCCTCCCCCTGAGGGGGAAGGGGGTGCCGAGGTGAGGGGGCATGCCAGATAGATCTCTGGTCAGCTTGAAGCAAAATGTGATCAAAGTGACTGACTTTGAGCTCCTGTTTCTGGAGAACCACGTGGTGAAAACCAGCCCAAACTTTGCACACTTGTAGGGGAGACTCTTTAGCACCTATGGTGCAAATTTGGAGCCCCTATAACCTAAGGCCGACCTGTACTGACTCCCCAAAGATGGTACCCCTAGGACATCTAATTTTTACATTGGTGCCTATGTGAAAACTGGCCATGTTTGGGACCCGATAGCTCCCCCGTTTTAGGTCCTATGGGCCCCAAACTTTGCATGCATACTCCCAAGACCCTCGACTACATGGAGCCGAAAAAAGTGAATCAATACCATCTATGGTTCAGGAAATATGACTGTTTCAAGTTGAGCTCCAATTGAACCAACTTTTGAACTTTGAACTCCCATTACTGGGGAACCTTCCATACTGGTGCACCATCGAGCTGCGAGTGGACCCCCACCTCGGCACCCCCTCCCCCTGAGGGGGGAGGGGGTGCCGAGGTGAGGGGGCATGCCAGATAGATCTCTGGTCAGCTTGAAGCAAAATGTGATCAAAGTGACTGACTTTGAGCTCCTGTTTCTGGAGAACCACGTGGTGAAAACCAGCCCAAACTTTGCACACTTGTAGGGGAGACTCTTTAGCACCTATGGTGCAAATTTGGAGCCCCTATAACCTAAGGCCGACCTGTACTGACTCCCCAAAGATGGTACCCCTAGGACATCTAATTTTTACATTGGTGCCTATGTGAAAACTGCCCATGTTTGGGACCCGATAGCTCCCCCGTTTTAGGTCCTATGGGCCCCAAACTTTGCATGCATACTCCCAAGACCCTCGACTACATGGAGCCGAAAAAAGTGAATCAATACCATCTATGGTTCAGCAAATATGACCGTTTCAAGTTGAGCTCCAATTGAACCAACTTTAGAACTTTGAACTCCCATTACTGGGGAACCTTCCATACTGGTGCACCATCGAGCTGCGAGTGGACCCCCACCTCGGCACCCCCTCCCCCTGAGGGGGGAGGGGGTGCCGAGGTGAGGGGGCATGCCAGATAGATCTCTGGTCAGCTTGAAGCAAAATGTGATCAAAGTGACTGACTTTGAGCTCCTGTTTCTGGAGAACCACGTGGTGAAAACCATCCCAAACTTTGCACACTTGTAGGGGAGACTCTTTAGCACCTATGGTGCAAATTTGGAGCCCCTATAACCTAAGGCCGACCTGTACTGACTCCCCAAAGATGGTACCCCTAGGACATCTAATTTTTACATTGGTGCCTATGTGAAAACTGGCCATGTTTGGGACCCGATAGCTCCCCCGTTTTAGGTCCTATGGGCCCCAAACTTTGCATGCATACTCCCAAGACCCTCGACTACATGGAGCCGAAAAAAATGAATCAATACCATCTATGGTTCAGGAAATATGACCGTTTCAAGTTGAGCTCCAATTGAACCAACTTTTGAACTTTGAACTCCCATTACTGGGGAACCTTCCATACTGGTGCACCATCGAGCTGCGAGTGGACCCCCACCTCGGCACCCCCTCCCCCTGAGGGGGGAGGGGGTGCCGAGGTGAGGGGGCATGCCAGATAGATCTCTGGTCAGCTTGAAGCAAAATGTGATCAAAGTGACTGACTTTGAGCTCCTGTTTCTGGAGAACCACGTGGTGAAAACCATCCCAAACTTTGCACACTTGTAGGGGAGACTCTTTAGCACCTATGGTGCAAATTTGGAGCCCCTATAACCTAAGGCCGACCTGTACTGACTCCCCAAAGATGGTACCCCTAGGACATCTAATTTTTACATTGGTGCCTATGTGAAAACTGGCCATGTTTGGGACCCGATAGCTCCCCCGTTTTAGGTCCTATGGGCCCCAAACTTTGCATGCATACTCCCAAGACCCTCGACTACATGGAGCCGAAAAAAATGAATCAATACCATCTATGGTTCAGGAAATATGACCGTTTCAAGTTGAGCTCCAATTGAACCAACTTTTGAACTTTGAACTCCCATTACTGGGGAACCTTCCATACTGGTGCACCATCGAGCTGCGAGTGGACCCCCACCTCGGCACCCCCTCCCCCTGAGGGGGGAGGGGGTGCCGAGGTGAGGGGGCATGCCAGATAGATCTCTGGTCAGCTTGAAGCAAAATGTGATCAAAGTGACTGACTTTGAGCTCCTGTTTCTGGAGAACCACGTGGTGAAAACCAGCCCAAACTTTGCACACTTGTAGGGGAGACTCTTTAGCACCTATGGTGCAAATTTGGAGCCCCTATAACCTAAGGCCGACCTGTACTGACTCCCCAAAGATGGTACCCCTAGGACATCTAATTTTTACATTGGTGCCTATGTGAAAACTGGCCATGTTTGGGACCCGATAGCTCCCCCGTTTTAGGTCCAAACTGCCCCAAACTTTGCATGCATACTCCCAAGACCCTCGACTACATGGAGCCAAAAAAAGTGAATCAATACCATTTATGGTTCAGGAAATATGACCGTTTCAAGTTGAGCTCCAATTGAACCAACTTTTGAACTTTGAACTCCCATTACTGGGGAACCTTCCATACTGGTGCACCATCGAGCTGCGAGTGGACCCCCACCTCGGCACCCCCTCCCCCTGAGGGGGGAGGGGGTGCCGAGGTGAGGGGGCATGCCAGATAGATCTCTGGTCAGCTTGAAGCAAAATGTGATCAAAGTGACTGACTTTGAGCTCCTGTTTCTGGAGAACCACGTGGTGAAAACCAGCCCAAACTTTGCACACTTGTAGGGGAGACTCTTTAGCACCTATGGTGCAAATTTGGAGCCCCTATAACCTAAGGCCGACCTGTACTGACTCCCCAAAGATGGTACCCCTAGGACATCTAATTTTTACATTGGTGCCTATGTGAAAACTGGCCATGTTTGGGACCCGATAGCTCCCCCGTTTTAGGTCCTATGGGCCCCAAACTTTGCATGCATACTCCCAAGACCCTCGACTACATGGAGCCGAAAAAAGTGAATCAATACCATCTATGGTTCAGGAAATATGACCGTTTCAAGTTGAGCTCCAATTGAACCAACTTTTGAACTTTGAACTCCCATTACTGGGGAACCTTCCATACTGGTGCACCATCGAGCTGCGAGTGGACCCCCACCTCGGCACCCCCTCCCCCTGAGGGGGGAGGGGGTGCCGAGGTGAGGGGGCATGCCAGATAGATCTCTGGTCAGCTTGAAGCAAAATGTGATCAAAGTGACTGACTTTGAGCTCCTGTTTCTGGAGAACCACGTGGTGAAAACCAGCCCAAACTTTGCACACTTGTAGGGGAGACTCTTTAGCACCTATGGTGCAAATTTGGAGCCCCTATAACCTAAGGCCGACCTGTACTGACTCCCCAAAGATGGTACCCCTAGGACATCTAATTTTTACATTGGTGCCTATGTGAAAACTGGCCATGTTTGGGACCCAAAAGCTCCCCCGTTTTAGGTCCTATGGGCCCCAAACTTTGCATGCATACTCCCAAGACCCTCGACTACATGGAGCCGAAAAAAGTGAATCAATACCATCTATGGTTCAGGAAATATGACCGTTTCAAGTTGAGCTCCAATTGAACCAACTTTTGAACTTTGAACTCCCATTACTGGGGAACCTTCCATACTGGTGCACCATCGAGCTGCGAGTGGACCCCCACCTCGGCACCCCCTCCCCCTGAGGGGGGAGGGGGTGCCGAGGTGAGGGGGCATGCCAGATAGATCTCTGGTCAGCTTGAAGCAAAATGTGATCAAAGTGACTGACTTTGAGCTCCTGTTTCTGGAGAACCACGTGGTGAAAACCAGCCCAAACTTTGCACACTTGTAGGGGAGACTCTTTAGCACCTATGGTGCAAATTTGGAGCCCCTATAACCTAAGGCCGACCTGTACTGACTCCCCAAAGATGGTACCCCTAGGACATCTAATTTTTACATTGGTGCCTATGTGAAAACTGGCCATGTTTGGGACCCGATAGCTCCCCCGTTTTAGGTCCTATGGGCCCCAAACTTTGCATGCATACTCCCAAGACCCTCAACTACATGGAGCCGAAAAAGTGAATCAATACCATCTATGGTTCAGGAAATATGACCGTTTCAAGTTGAGCTCCAATTGAACCAACTTTTGAACTTTGAACTCCCATTACTGGGGAACCTTCCATACTGGTGCACCATCGAGCTGCGAGTGGACCCCCAGGTGAGGGGGCATGCCAGATAGATCTCTGGTCAGCTTGAAGCAAAATGTGATCAAAGTGACTGACTTTGAGCTCCTGTTTCTGGAGAACCACGTGGTGAAAACCAGCCCAAACTTTGCACACTTGTAGGGGAGACTCTTTAGCACCTATGGTGCAAATTTGGAGCCCCTATAACCTAAGGCCGACCTGTACTGACTCCCCAAAGATGGTACCCCTAGGACATCTAATTTTTACATTGGTGCCTATGTGAAAACTGGCCATGTTTGGGACCCGATAGCTCCCCCGTTTTAGGTCCTATGGGCCCCAAACTTTGCATGCATACTCCCAAGACCCTCGACTACATGGAGCCGAAAAAAGTGAATCAATACCATCTATGGTTCAGGAAATATGACCGTTTCAAGTTGAGCTCCAATTGAACCAACTTTTGAACTTTGAACTCCCATTACTGGGGAACCTTCCATACTGGTGCACCATCGAGCTGCGAGTGGACCCCCACCTCGGCACCCCCTCCCCCTGAGGGGGGAGGGGGTGCCGAGGTGAGGGGGCATGCCAGATAGATCTCTGGTCAGCTTGAAGCAAAATGTGATCAAAGTGACTGACTTTGAGCTCCTGTTTCTGGAGAACCACGTGGTGAAAACCAGCCCAAACTTTGCACACTTGTAGGGGAGACTCTTTAGCACCTATGGTGCAAATTTGGAGCCCCTATAACCTAAGGCCGACCTGTACTGACTCCCCAAAGATGGTACCCCTAGGACATCTAATTTTTACATTGGTGCCTATGTGAAAACTGGCCATGTTTGGGACCCGATAGCTCCCCCGTTTTAGGTCCTATGGGCCCCAAACTTTGCATGCATACTCCCAAGACCCTCGACTACATGGAGCCGAAAAAAATGAATCAATACCATCTATGGTTCAGGAAATATGACCGTTTCAAGTTGAGCTCCAATTGAACCAACTTTTGAACTTTGAACTCCCATTACTGGGGAACCTTCCATACTGGTGCACCATCGAGCTGCGAGTGGACCCCCACCTCGGCACCCCCTCCCCCTGAGGGGGGAGGGGGTGCCGAGGTGAGGGGGCATGCCAGATAGATCTCTGGTCAGCTTGAAGCAAAATGTGATCAAAGTGACTGACTTTGAGCTCCTGTTTCTGGAGAACCACGTGGTGAAAACCAGCCCAAACTTTGCACACTTGTAGGGGAGACTCTTTAGCACCTATGGTGCAAATTTGGAGCCCCTATAACCTAAGGCCGACCTGTACTGACTCCCCAAAGATGGTACCCCTAGGACATCTAATTTTTACATTGGTGCCTATGTGAAAACTGGCCATGTTTGGGACCCGATAGCTCCCCCGTTTTAGGTCCTATGGGCCCCAAACTTTGCATGCATACTCCCAAGACCCTCGACTACATGGAGCCGAAAAAAGTGAATCAATACCATCTATGGTTCAGGAAATATGACCGTTTCAAGTTGAGCTCCAATTGAACCAACTTTTGAACTTTGAACTCCCATTACTGGGGAACCTTCCATACTGGTGCACCATCGAGCTGCGAGTGGACCCCCACCTCGGCACCCCCTCCCCCTGAGGGGGGAGGGGGTGCCGAGGTGAGGGGGCATGCCAGATAGATCTCTGGTCAGCTTGAAGCAAAATGTGATCAAAGTGACTGACTTTGAGCTCCTGTTTCTGGAGAACCACGTGGTGAAAACCAGCCCAAACTTTGCACACTTGTAGGGGAGACTCTTTAGCACCTATGGTGCAAATTTGGAGCCCCTATAACCTAAGGCCGACCTGTACTGACTCCCCAAAGATGGTACCCCTAGGACATCTAATTTTTACATTGGTGCCTATGTGAAAACTGGCCATGTTTGGGACCCGATAGCTCCCCCGTTTTAGGTCCTATGGGCCCCAAACTTTGCATGCATACTCCCAAGACCCTCGACTACATGGAGCCGAAAAAAGTGAATCAATACCATCTATGGTTCAGGAAATATGACCGTTTCAAGTTGAGCTCCAATTGAACCAACTTTTGAACTTTGAACTCCCATTACTGGGGAACCTTCCATACTGGTGCACCATCGAGCTGCGAGTGGACCCCCAGGTGAGGGGGCATGCCAGATAGATCTCTGGTCAGCTTGAAGCAAAATGTGATCAAAGTGACTGACTTTGAGCTCCTGTTTCTGGAGAACCACGTGGTGAAAACCAGCCCAAACTTTGCACACTTGTAGGGGAGACTCTTTAGCACCTATGGTGCAAATTTGGAGCCCCTATAACCTAAGGCCGACCTGTACTGACTCCCCAAAGATGGTACCCCTAGGACATCTAATTTTTACATTGGTGCCTATGTGAAAACTGGCCATGTTTGGGACCCGATAGCTCCCCCGTTTTAGGTCCTATGGGCCCCAAACTTTGCATGCATACTCCCAAGACCCTCGACTACATGGAGCCGAAAAAAGTGAATCAATACCATCTATGGTTCAGGAAATATGACCGTTTCAAGTTGAGCTCCAATTGAACCAACTTTTGAACTTTGAACTCCCATTACTGGGGAACCTTCCATACTGGTGCACCATCGAGCTGCGAGTGGACCCCCACCTCGGCACCCCCTCCCCCTGAGGGGGGAGGGGGTGCCGAGGTGAGGGGGCATGCCAGATAGATCTCTGGTCAGCTTGAAGCAAAATGTGATCAAAGTGACTGACTTTGAGCTCCTGTTTCTGGAGAACCACGTGGTGAAAACCAGCCCAAACTTTGCACACTTGTAGGGGAGACTCTTTAGCACCTATGGTGCAAATTTGGAGCCCCTATAACCTAAGGCCGACCTGTACTGACTCCCCAAAGATGGTACCCCTAGGACATCTAATTTTTACATTGGTGCCTATGTGAAAACTGGCCATGTTTGGGACCCGATAGCTCCCCCGTTTTAGGTCCTATGGGCCCCAAACTTTGCATGCATACTCCCAAGACCATCGACTACATGGAGCCGAAAAAAGTGAATCAATACCATCTATGGTTCAGGAAATATGACCGTTTCAAGTTGAGCTCCAATTGAACCAACTTTTGAACTTTGAACTCCCATTACTGGGAAACCTTCCATACTGGTGCACCATCGAGCTGCGAGTGGACCCCCACCTCGGCACCCCCTCCCCCTGAGGGGGGAGGGGGTGCCGAGGTGAGGGGGCATGCCAGATAGATCTCTGGTCAGCTTGAAGCAAAATGTGATCAAAGTGACTGACTTTGAGCTCCTGTTTCTGGAGAACCACGTGGTGAAAACCAGCCCAAACTTTGCACACTTGTAGGGGAGACTCTTTAGCACCTATGGTGCAAATTTGGAGCCCCTATAACCTAAGGCCGACCTGTACTGACTCCCCAAAGATGGTACCCCTAGGACATCTAATTTTTACATTGGTGCCTATGTGAAAACTGGCCATGTTTGGGACCCGATAGCTCCCCCGTTTTAGGTCCTATGGGCCCCAAACTTTGCATGCATACTCCCAAGACCCTCGACTACATGGAGCCGAAAAAAATGAATCAATACCATCTATGGTTCAGGAAATATGACCGTTTCAAGTTGAGCTCCAATTGAACCAACTTTTGAACTTTGAACTCCCATTACTGGGAAACCTTCTGGTGCTGAGGTGAGGGGGCATGCCAGATAGATCTCTGGTCAGCTTGAAGCAAAATGTGATCAAAGTGACTGACTTTGAGCTCCTGTTTCTGGAGAACCACGTGGTGAAAACCAGCCCAAACTTTGCACACTTGTAGGGGAGACTCTTTAGCACCTATGGTGCAAATTTGGAGCCCCTATAACCTAAGGCCGACCTGTACTGACTCCCCAAAGATGGTACCCCTAGGACATCTAATTTTTACATTGGTGCCTATGTGAAAACTGGCCATGTTTGGGACCCGATAGCTCCCCCGTTTTAGGTCCTATGGGCCCCAAACTTTGCATGCATGCTCCCAAGACCCTCGACTACATGGAGCCGAAAAAAGTGAATCAATACCATCTATGGTTCAGGAAATATGACCGTTTCAAGTTGAGCTCCAGTTGAACCAACTTTTGAACTTTGAACTCCCATTACTGGGAAACCTTCCATACTGGTGCACCATCGAGCTGCGAGTGGACCCCCACCTCGGCACCCCCTCCCCCTGAGGGGGGAGGGGGTGCCGAGGTGAGGGGGCATGCCAGATAGATCTCTGGTCAGCTTGAAGCAAAATGTGATCAAAGTGACTGACTTTGAGCTCCTGTTTCTGGAGAACCACGTGGTGAAAACCAGCCCAAACTTTGCACACTTGTAGGGGAGACTCTTTAGCACCTATGGTGCAAATTTGGAGCCCCTATAACCTAAGGCCGACCTGTACTGACTCCCCAAAGATGGTACCCCTAGGACATCAAATTTTTACATTGGTGCCTATGTGAAAACTGGCCATGTTTGGGACCCGATAGCTCCCCCGTTTTAGGTCCTATGGGCCCCAAACTTTGCATGCATACTCCCAAGACCATCGACTACATGGAGCCGAAAAAAGTGAATCAATACCATCTATGGTTCAGGAAATATGACCGTTTCAAGTTGAGCTCCAATTGAACCAACTTTTGAACTTTGAACTCCCATTACTGGGAAACCTTCCATACTGGTGCACCATCGAGCTGCGAGTGGACCCCCACCTCGGCACCCCCTCCCCCTGAGGGGGGAGGGGGTGCCGAGGTGAGGGGGCATGCCAGATAGATCTCTGGTCAGCTTGAAGCAAAATGTGATCAAAGTGACTGACTTTGAGCTCCTGTTTCTGGAGAACCACGTGGTGAAAACCAGCCCAAACTTTGCACACTTGTAGGGGAGACTCTTTAGCACCTATGGTGCAAATTTGGAGCCCCTATAACCTAAGGCCGACCTGTACTGACTCCCCAAAGATGGTACCCCTAGGACATCTAATTTTTACATTGGTGCCTATGTGAAAACTGGCCATGTTTGGGACCCGATAGCTCCCCCGTTTTAGGTCCTATGGGCCCCAAACTTTGCATGCATACTCCCAAGACCCTCGACTACATGGAGCCGAAAAAAGTGAATCAATACCATCTATGGTTCAGGAAATATGACCGTTTCAAGTTGAGCTCCAATTGAACCAACTTTTGAACTTTGAACTCCCATTACTGGGGAACCTTCCATACTGGTGCACCATCGAGCTGCGAGTGGACCCCCACCTCGGCACCCCCTCCCCCTGAGGGGGGAGGGGGTGCCGAGGTGAGGGGGCATGCCAGATAGATCTCTGGTCAGCTTGAAGCAAAATGTGATCAAAGTGACTGACTTTGAGCTCCTGTTTCTGGAGAACCACGTGGTGAAAACCAGCCCAAACTTTGCACACTTGTAGGGGAGACTCTTTAGCACCTATGGTGCAAATTTGGAGCCCCTATAACCTAAGGCCGACCTGTACTGACTCCCCAAAGATGGTACCCCTAGGACATCTAATTTTTACATTGGTGCCTATGTGAAAACTGGCCATGTTTGGGACCCGATAGCTCCCCCGTTTTAGGTCCCATGGGCCCCAAACTTGGCATGCATACTCACAAGACCATGGGCTACGTGGGGCTGAAGAAAGTGAATCATTCCTATGTATGGTTCGGGAAATATGACCGTTTAAAGATGAGCTCCAATTGAACCAACTTTGGAAATTTGAACTCCCATTACTGGGGAACCTTCCATACTGGTGCACCATCGAGCTGCGAGTGGACCCCCACCTTGGCACCCCCTCCCCCTGAGGGGGGAGGGGGTGCCGAGGTGAGGGGGCATGCCAGATAGATCTCTGGTCAGCTTGAAGCAAAATGTGATCAAAGTGACTGACTTTGAGCTCCTGTTTCTGGAGAACCACGTGGTGAAAACCAGCCCAAACTTTGCACACTTGTAGGGGAGACTCTTTAGCACCTATGGTGCAAATTTGGAGCCCCTATAACCTAAGGCCGACCTGTACTGACTCCCCAAAGATGGTACCCCTAGGACATCTAATTTTTACATTGGTGCCTATGTGAAAACTGGCCATGTTTGGGACCCGATAGCTCCCCCGTTTTAGGTCCTATGGGCCCCAAACTTTGCATGCATACTCCCAAGACCCTCGACTACATGGAGCCGAAAAAAGTGAATCAATACCATCTATGGTTCAGGAAATATGACCGTTTCAAGTTGAGCTCCAATTGAACCAACTTTTGAACTTTGAACTCCCATTACTGGGGAACCTTCCATACTGGTGCACCATCGAGCTGCGAGTGGACCCCCAGGTGAGGGGGCATGCCAGATAGATCTCTGGTCAGCTTGAAGCAAAATGTGATCAAAGTGACTGACTTTGAGCTCCTGTTTCTGGAGAACCACGTGGTGAAAACCAGCCCAAACTTTGCACACTTGTAGGGGAGACTCTTTAGCACCTATGGTGCAAATTTGGAGCCCCTATAACCTAAGGCCGACCTGTACTGACTCCCCAAAGATGGTACCCCTAGGACATCTAATTTTTACATTGGTGCCTATGTGAAAACTGGCCATGTTTGGGACCCGATAGCTCCCCCGTTTTAGGTCCTATGGGCCCCAAACTTTGCATGCATACTCCCAAGACCCTCGACTACATGGAGCCGAAAAAAGTGAATCAATACCATCTATGGTTCAGGAAATATGACCGTTTCAAGTTGAGCTCCAATTGAACCAACTTTTGAACTTTGAACTCCCATTACTGGGGAACCTTCCATACTGGTGCACCATCGAGCTGCGAGTGGACCCCCAGGTGAGGGGGCATGCCAGATAGATCTCTGGTCAGCTTGAAGCAAAATGTGATCAAAGTGACTGACTTTGAGCTCCTGTTTCTGGAGAACCACGTGGTGAAAACCAGCCCAAACTTTGCACACTTGTAGGGGAGACTCTTTAGCACCTATGGTGCAAATTTGGAGCCCCTATAACCTAAGGCCGACCTGTACTGACTCCCCAAAGATGGTACCCCTAGGACATCTAATTTTTACATTGGTGCCTATGTGAAAACTGGCCATGTTTGGGACCCGATAGCTCCCCCGTTTTAGGTCCTATGGGCCCCAAACTTTGCATGCATACTCCCAAGACCCTCGACTACATGGAGCCGAAAAAAGTGAATCAATACCATCTATGGTTCAGGAAATATGACCGTTTCAAGTTGAGCTCCAATTGAACCAACTTTTGAACTTTGAACTCCCATTACTGGGGAACCTTCCATACTGGTGCACCATCGAGCTGCGAGTGGACCCCCACCTCGGCACCCCCTCCCCCTGAGGGGGGAGGGGGTGCCGAGGTGAGGGGGCATGCCAGATAGATCTCTGGTCAGCTTGAAGCAAAATGTGATCAAAGTGACTGACTTTGAGCTCCTGTTTCTGGAGAACCACGTGGTGAAAACCAGCCCAAACTTTGCACACTTGTAGGGGAGACTCTTTAGCACCTATGGTGCAAATTTGGAGCCCCTATAACCTAAGGCCGACCTGTACTGACTCCCCAAACTTTGCATGCATACTCCCAAGACCCTCGACTACATGGAGCCGAAAAAAGTGAATCAATACCATCTATGGTTCAGGAAATATGACCGTTTCAAGTTGAGCTCCAATTGAACCAACTTTTGAACTTTGAACTCCCATTACTGGGGAACCTTCCATACTGGTGCACCATCGAGCTGCGAGTGGACCCCCACCTCGGCACCCCCTCCCCCTGAGGGGGGAGGGGGTGCCGAGGTGAGGGGGCATGCCAGATAGATCTCTGGTCAGCTTGAAGCAAAATGTGATCAAAGTGACTGACTTTGAGCTCCTGTTTCTGGAGAACCACGTGGTGAAAACCAGCCCAAACTTTGCACACTTGTAGGGGAGACTCTTTAGCACCTATGGTGCAAATTTGGAGCCCCTATAACCTAAGGCCGACCTGTACTGACTCCCCAAAGATGGTACCCCTAGGACATCTAATTTTTACATTGGTGCCTATGTGAAAACTGGCCATGTTTGGGACCCGATAGCTCCCCCGTTTTAGGTCCTATGGGCCCCAAACTTTGCATGCATACTCCCAAGACCCTCGACTACATGGAGCCGAAAAAAGTGAATCAATACCATCTATGGTTCAGGAAATATGACCGTTTCAAGTTGAGCTCCAATTGAACCAACTTTTGAACTTTGAACTCCCATTACTGGGGAACCTTCCATACTGGTGCACCATCGAGCTGCGAGTGGACCCCCAGGTGAGGGGGCATGCCAGATAGATCTCTGGTCAGCTTGAAGCAAAATGTGATCAAAGTGACTGACTTTGAGCTCCTGTTTCTGGAGAACCACGTGGTGAAAACCAGCCCAAACTTTGCACACTTGTAGGGGAGACTCTTTAGCACCTATGGTGCAAATTTGGAGCCCCTATAACCTAAGGCCGACCTGTACTGACTCCCCAAAGATGGTACCCCTAGGACATCTAATTTTTACATTGGTGCCTATGTGAAAACTGGCCATGTTTGGGACCCGATAGCTCCCCCGTTTTAGGTCCTATGGGCCCCAAACTTTGCATGCATACTCCCAAGACCCTCGACTACATGGAGCCGAAAAAAGTTAATCAATACCATCTATGGTTCAGGAAATATGACCGTTTCAAGTTGAGCTCCAATTGAACCAACTTTTGAACTTTGAACTCCCATTACTGGGGAACCTTCCATACTGGTGCACCATCGAGCTGCGAGTGGACCCCCACCTCGGAACCCCCTCCCCCTGAGGGGGGAGGGGGTGCCGAGGTGAGGGGGCATGCCAGATAGATCTCTGGTCAGCTTGAAGCAAAATGTGATCAAAGTGACTGACTTTGAGCTCCTGTTTCTGGAGAACCACGTGGTGAAAACCAGCCCAAACTTTGCACACTTGTAGGGGAGACTCTTTAGCAACTATGGTGCAAATTTGGAGCCCCTATAACCTAAGGCCGACCTGTACTGACTCCCCAAACTTTGCATGCATACTCCCAAGACCCTCGACTACATGGAGCCGAAAAAAGTGAATCAATACCATCTATGGTTCAGGAAATATGACCGTTTCAAGTTGAGCTCCAATTGAACCAACTTTTGAACTTTGAACTCCCATTACTGGGGAACCTTCCATACTGGTGCACCATCGAGCTGCGAGTGGACCCCCACCTCGGCACCCCCTCCCCCTGAGGGGGGAGGGGGTGCCGAGGTGAGGGGGCATGCCAGATAGATCTCTGGTCAGCTTGAAGCAAAATGTGATCAAAGTGACTGACTTTGAGCTCCTGTTTCTGGAGAACCACGTGGTGAAAACCAGCCCAAACTTTGCACACTTGTAGGGGAGACTCTTTAGCACCTATGGTGCAAATTTGGAGCCCCTATAACCTAAGGCCGACCTGTACTGACTCCCCAAAGATGGTACCCCTAGGACATCTAATTTTTACATTGGTGCCTATGTGAAAACTGGCCATGTTTGGGACCCGATAGCTCCCCCGTTTTAGGTCCTATGGGCCCCAAACTTTGCATGCATACTCCCAAGACCCTCGACTACATGGAGCCGAAAAAAGTGAATCAATACCATCTATGGTTCAGGAAATATGACCGTTTCAAGTTGAGCTCCAATTGAACCAACTTTTGAACTTTGAACTCCCATTACTGGGGAACCTTCCATACTGGTGCACCATCGAGCTGCGAGTGGACCCCCACCTCGGCACCCCCTCCCCCTGAGGGGGGAGGGGGTGCCGAGGTGAGGGGGCATGCCAGATAGATCTCTGGTCAGCTTGAAGCAAAATGTGATCAAAGTGACTGACTTTGAGCTCCTGTTTCTGGAGAACCACGTGGTGAAAACCAGCCCAAACTTTGCACACTTGTAGGGGAGACTCTTTAGCACCTATGGTGCAAATTTGGAGCCCCTATAACCTAAGGCCGACCTGTACTGACTCCCCAAAGATGGTACCCCTAGGACATCTAATTTTTACATTGGTGCCTATGTGAAAACTGGCCATGTTTGGGACCCGATAGCTCCCCCGTTTTAGGTCCTATGGGCCCCAAACTTTGCATGCATACTCCCAAGACCCTCGACTACATGGAGCCGAAAAAAGTGAATCAATACCATCTATGGTTCAGGAAATATGACCGTTTCAAGTTGAGCTCCAATTGAACCAACTTTTGAACTTTGAACTCCCATTACTGGGGAACCTTCCATACTGGTGCACCATCGAGCTGCGAGTGGACCCCCACCTCGGCACCCCCTCCCCCTGAGGGGGGAGGGGGTGCCGAGGTGAGGGGGCATGCCAGATAGATCTCTGGTCAGCTTGAAGCAAAATGTGATCAAAGTGACTGACTTTGAGCTCCTGTTTCTGGAGAACCACGTGGTGAAAACCAGCCCAAACTTTGCACACTTGTAGGGGAGACTCTTTAGCACCTATGGTGCAAATTTGGAGCCCCTATAACCTAAGGCCGACCTGTACTGACTCCCCAAAGATGGTACCCCTAGGACATCTAATTTTTACATTGGTGCCTATGTGAAAACTGGCCATGTTTGGGACCCGATAGCTCCCCCGTTTTAGGTCCTATGGGCCCCAAACTTTGCATGCATACTCCCAAGACCCTCGACTACATGGAGCCGAAAAAAGTGAATCAATACCATCTATGGTTCAGGAAATATGACCGTTTCAAGTTGAGCTCCAATTGAACCAACTTTTGAACTTTGAACTCCCATTACTGGGGAACCTTCCATACTGGTGCACCATCGAGCTGCGAGTGGACCCCCAGGTGAGGGGGCATGCCAGATAGATCTCTGGTCAGCTTGAAGCAAAATGTGATCAAAGTGACTGACTTTGAGCTCCTGTTTCTGGAGAACCACGTGGTGAAAACCAGCCCAAACTTTGCACACTTGTAGGGGAGACTCTTTAGCACCTATGGTGCAAATTTGGAGCCCCTATAACCTAAGGCCGACCTGTACTGACTCCCCAAAGATGGTACCCCTAGGACATCTAATTTTTACATTGGTGCCTATGTGAAAACTGGCCATGTTTGGGACCCGATAGCTCCCCCGTTTTAGGTCCTATGGGCCCCAAACTTTGCATGCATACTCCCAAGACCCTCGACTACATGGAGCCGAAAAAAGTGAATCAATACCATCTATGGTTCAGGAAATATGACCGTTTCAAGTTGAGCTCCAATTGAACCAACTTTTGAACTTTGAACTCCCATTACTGGGGAACCTTCCATACTGGTGCACCATCGAGCTGCGAGTGGACCCCCACCTCGGCACCCCCTCCCCCTGAGGGGGGAGGGGGTGCCGAGGTGAGGGGGCATGCCAGATAGATCTCTGGTCAGCTTGAAGCAAAATGTGATCAAAGTGACTGACTTTGAGCTCCTGTTTCTGGAGAACCACGTGGTGAAAACCAGCCCAAACTTTGCACACTTGTAGGGGAGACTCTTTAGCACCTATGGTGCAAATTTGGAGCCCCTATAACCTAAGGCCGACCTGTACTGACTCCCCAAAGATGGTACCCCTAGGACATCTAATTTTTACATTGGTGCCTATGTGAAAACTGGCCATGTTTGGGACCCGATAGCTCCCCCGTTTTAGGTCCTATGGGCCCCAAACTTTGCATGCATACTCCCAAGACCCTCGACTACATGGAGCCGAAAAAAGTGAATCTATACCATCTATGGTTCAGGAAATATGACCGTTTAAAGTTGAGCTCCAATTGAACCAACTTTTGAACTTTGAACTCCCATTACTGGGGAACCTTCCATACTGGTGCACCATCGAGCTGCGAGTGGACCCCCAGGTGAGGGGGCATGCCAGATAGATCTCTGGTCAGCTTGAAGCAAAATGTGATCAAAGTGACTGACTTTGAGCTCCTGTTTCTGGAGAACCACGTGGTGAAAACCAGCCCAAACTTTGCACACTTGTAGGGGAGACTCTTTAGCACCTATGGTGCAAATTTGGAGCCCCTATAACCTAAGGCCGACCTGTACTGACTCCCCAAAGATGGTACCCCTAGGACATCTAATTTTTACATTGGTGCCTATGTGAAAACTGGCCATGTTTGGGACCCGATAGCTCCCCCGTTTTAGGTCCTATGGGCCCCAAACTTTGCATGCATACTCCCAAGACCCTCGACTACATGGAGCCGAAAAAAGTGAACCAATACCATCTATGGTTCAGGAAATATGACCGTTTCAAGTTGAGCTCCAATTGAACCAACTTTTGAACTTTGAACTCCCATTACTGGGGAACCTTCCATACTGGTGCACCATCGAGCTGCGAGTGGACCCCCAGGTGAGGGGGCATGCCAGATAGATCTCTGGTCAGCTTGAAGCAAAATGTGATCAAAGTGACTGACTTTGAGCTCCTGTTTCTGGAGAACCACGTGGTGAAAACCAGCCCAAACTTTGCACACTTGTAGGGGAGACTCTTTAGCACCTATGGTGCAAATTTGGAGCCCCTATAACCTAAGGCCGACCTGTACTGACTCCCCAAAGATGGTACCCCTAGGACATCTAATTTTTACATTGGTGCCTATGTGAAAACTGGCCATGTTTGGGACCCGATAGCTCCCCCGTTTTAGGTCCTATGGGCCCCAAACTTTGCATGCATACTCCCAAGACCCTCGACTACATGGAGCCGAAAAAAGTGAATCAATACCATCTATGGTTCAGGAAATATGACCGTTTCAAGTTGAGCTCCAATTGAACCAACTTTTGAACTTTGAACTCCCATTACTGGGGAACCTTCCATACTGGTGCACCATCGAGCTGCGAGTGGACCCCCAGGTGAGGGGGCATGCCAGATAGATCTCTGGTCAGCTTGAAGCAAAATGTGATCAAAGTGACTGACTTTGAGCTCCTGTTTCTGGAGAACCACGTGGTGAAAACCAGCCCAAACTTTGCACACTTGTAGGGGAGACTCTTTAGCACCTATGGTGCAAATTTGGAGCCCCTATAACCTAAGGCCGACCTGTACTGACTCCCCAAAGATGGTACCCCTAGGACATCTAATTTTTACATTGGTGCCTATGTGAAAACTGGCCATGTTTGGGACCCGATAGCTCCCCCGTTTTAGGTCCTATGGGCCCCAAACTTTGCATGCATACTCCCAAGACCCTCGACTACATGGAGCCGAAAAAAGTGAATCAATACCATCTATGGTTCAGGAAATATGACCGTTTCAAGTTGAGCTCCAATTGAACCAACTTTTGAACTTTGAACTCCCATTACTGGGGAACCTTCCATACTGGTGCACCATCGAGCTGCGAGTGGACCCCCAGGTGAGGGGGCATGCCAGATAGATCTCTGGTCAGCTTGAAGCAAAATGTGATCAAAGTGACTGACTTTGAGCTCCTGTTTCTGGAGAACCACGTGGTGAAAACCAGCCCAAACTTTGCACACTTGTAGGGGAGACTCTTTAGCACCTATGGTGCAAATTTGGAGCCCCTATAACCTAAGGCCGACCTGTACTGACTCCCCAAAGATGGTACCCCTAGGACATCTAATTTTTACATTGGTGCCTATGTGAAAACTGGCCATGTTTGGGACCCGATAGCTCCCCCGTTTTAGGTCCTATGGGCCCCAAACTTTGCATGCATACTCCCAAGACCCTCGACTACATGGAGCCGAAAAAAGTGAATCAATACCATCTATGGTTCAGGAAATATGACCGTTTCAAGTTGAGCTCCAATTGAACCAACTTTTGAACTTTGAACTCCCATTACTGGGGAACCTTCCATACTGGTGCACCATCGAGCTGCGAGTGGACCCCCACCTCGGCACCCCCTCCCCCTGAGGGGGGAGGGGGTGCCGAGGTGAGGGGGCATGCCAGATAGATCTCTGGTCAGCTTGAAGCAAAATGTGATCAAAGTGACTGACTTTGAGCTCCTGTTTCTGGAGAACCACGTGGTGAAAACCAGCCCAAACTTTGCACACTTGTAGGGGAGACTCTTTAGCACCTATGGTGCAAATTTGGAGCCCCTATAACCTAAGGCCGACCTGTACTGACTCCCCAAAGATGGTACCCCTAGGACATCTAATTTTTACATTGGTGCCTATGTGAAAACTGGCCATGTTTGGGACCCGATAGCTCCCCCGTTTTAGGTCCTATGGGCCCCAAACTTTGCATGCATACTCCCAAGACCCTCGACTACATGGAGCCGAAAAAAGTGAACCAATACCATCTATGGTTCAGGAAATATGACCGTTTCAAGTTGAGCTCCAATTGAACCAACTTTTGAACTTTGAACTCCCATTACTGGGGAACCTTCCATACTGGTGCACCATCGAGCTGCGAGTGGACCCCCAGGTGAGGGGGCATGCCAGATAGATCTCTGGTCAGCTTGAAGCAAAATGTGATCAAAGTGACTGACTTTGAGCTCCTGTTTCTGGAGAACCACATGGTGAAAACCAGCCCAAACTTTGCACACTTGTAGGGGAGACTCTTTAGCACCTATGGTGCAAATTTGGAGCCCCTATAACCTAAGGCCGACCTGTACTGACTCCCCAAAGATGGTACCCCTAGGACATCTAATTTTTACATTGGTGCCTATGTGAAAACTGGCCATGTTTGGGACCCGATAGCTCCCCCGTTTTAGGTCCTATGGGCCCCAAACTTTGCATGCATACTCCCAAGACCCTCGACTACATGGAGCCGAAAAAAGTGAATCAATACCATCTATGGTTCAGGAAATATGACCGTTTCAAGTTGAGCTCCAATTGAACCAACTTTTGAACTTTGAACTCCCATTACTGGGGAACCTTCCATACTGGTGCACCATCGAGCTGCGAGTGGACCCCCAGGTGAGGGGGCATGCCAGATAGATCTCTGGTCAGCTTGAAGCAAAATGTGATCAAAGTGACTGACTTTGAGCTCCTGTTTCTGGAGAACCACGTGGTGAAAACCAGCCCAAACTTTGCACACTTGTAGGGGAGACTCTTTAGCACCTATGGTGCAAATTTGGAGCCCCTATAACCTAAGGCCGACCTGTACTGACTCCCCAAAGATGGTACCCCTAGGACATCTAATTTTTACATTGGTGCCTATGTGAAAACTGGCCATGTTTGGGACCCGATAGCTCCCCCGTTTTAGGTCCTATGGGCCCCAAACTTTGCATGCATACTCCCAAGACCCTCGACTACATGGAGCCGAAAAAAGTGAATCAATACCATCTATGGTTCAGGAAATATGACCGTTTCAAGTTGAGCTCCAATTGAACCAACTTTTGAACTTTGAACTCCCATTACTGGGGAACCTTCCATACTGGTGCACCATCGAGCTGCGAGTGGACCCCCAGGTGAGGGGGCATGCCAGATAGATCTCTGGTCAGCTTGAAGCAAAATGTGATCAAAGTGACTGACTTTGAGCTCCTGTTTCTGGAGAACCACATGGTGAAAACCAGCCCAAACTTTGCACACTTGTAGGGGAGACTCTTTAGCACCTATGGTGCAAATTTGGAGCCCCTATAACCTAAGGCCGACCTGTACTGACTCCCCAAAGATGGTACCCCTAGGACATCTAATTTTTACATTGGTGCCTATGTGAAAACTGGCCATGTTTGGGACCCGATAGCTCCCCCGTTTTAGGTCCTATGGGCCCCAAACTTTGCATGCATACTCCCAAGACCCTCGACTACATGGAGCCGAAAAAAGTGAATCAATACCATCTATGGTTCAGGAAATATGACCGTTTCAAGTTGAGCTCCAATTGAACCAACTTTTGAACTTTGAACTCCCATTACTGGGGAACCTTCCATACTGGTGCACCATCGAGCTGCGAGTGGACCCCCAGGTGAGGGGGCATGCCAGATAGATCTCTGGTCAGCTTGAAGCAAAATGTGATCAAAGTGACTGACTTTGAGCTCCTGTTTCTGGAGAACCACGTGGTGAAAACCAGCCCAAACTTTGCACACTTGTAGGGGAGACTCTTTAGCACCTATGGTGCAAATTTGGAGCCCCTATAACCTAAGGCCGACCTGTACTGACTCCCCAAAGATGGTACCCCTAGGACATCTAATTTTTACATTGGTGCCTATGTGAAAACTGGCCATGTTTGGGACCCGATAGCTCCCCCGTTTTAGGTCCTATGGGCCCCAAACTTTGCATGCATACTCCCAAGTAGTGATGGACGAACTTCCGACGGGACGTTTCGCGAACGCGAAACGCGAACGGACACAAACGTTCGCGAAAACGACCGTTCGCCGCGGGCTCCATTGACTTCAATGGGAGGCGAATTTCGCAAACCTTTAGGTCGAATTTGCGGCCACGGGGTAATTATTAGGGGGTAGCACGTAGTCCCACCACCTGGACAATAGCATAATACATGTATGAGGTGAATTTGGGATCGATAACTACAAGCATTTTTTTTTTATTTGGGAAATTGTTCTGACAATTCAGGACTATGGAGCTAATGAAGGCAATGGAGGAGAGGGAAGGTCAGGGACCAGGGTAGGCAAACAAGAGGGTGCAGGAGATACAGAGCACTGACAGCAGCACCGTAATACAGAGCACTGACATCAGCACCGTGACATACAGCGCTGACAGCAGCTCCGTGACATACAGCGCTGACAGCAGCTCCGTGACATACAGCGCTGACAGCAGCTCCGTGACATACAGCGCTGACAGCAGCTCCGTGACATACAGCGCTGACAGCAGCTCCGTGACATACAGCGCTGACAGCAGCTCCGTGACATACAGCGCTGACAGCAGCACCGTGACATACAGCGCTGACAGCAGCTCCGTGACATACAGCGCTGACAGCAGCTCCGTGACATACAGCGCTGACAGCAGCTCCGTGACATACAGCACTGACAGCAGCTCCGTGACATACAGCGCTGACAGCAGCTCCGTGACATACAGCGCTGACAGCAGCACCGTGACATACAGCGCTGACAGCAGCTCCGTGACATACAGCGCTGACAGCAGCTCCGTGACATACAGCGCTGACAGCAGCTCCGTGACATACAGCGCTGACAGCAGCTCCGTGACATACAGCGCTGACAGCAGCTCCGTGACATACAGCGCTGACAGCAGCTCCGTGACATACAGCGCTGACAGCAGCTCCGTGACATACAGCGCTGACAGCAGCTCCGTGACATACAGCGCTGACAGCAGCTCCGTGACATACAGCGCTGACAGCAGCTCCGTGACATACAGCGCTGACAGCAGCACCGTAAGCAGCCCCAGGAGGAAGTCAGCACAGCACAGGGATGGTGTGATCCCCTCATAATAAGAACCCCCAGGAGGAAGTCAGCACAGCACAGGGATGGTGGGAGCCCCTCATAATAAGAACACCCAGGAGGAAGTCAGCACAGCACAGGGATGGTGGGAACCCCTCATAATAAGCAGCCCCAGTAGAAATATGACACCGCTCAACCTCTTCAAAGAGGAGGGTAGGGGCATATAGTACGGTGTGCTTTTTTGGGTCAGGGAAGTGAGCCAAATGAATTAAGAAGGTCTGTGTGCTTGATTCCAAAAATTGTTTATAGACATATACATGGTCTACTGATCACATGTGTTGAATTCCTCCGAGATCCATGCCTCATTCATTTTTAGAAATGTGAGGTAGTTAACACTGTGGTGAGCTAGGCGAGTACGCTTATCGGTCACAATCCCCCCTGCTGCGCTGAACGTCCTTTCGGACAGGACACTGGATGAGGGGCAAGCCAACAGTTCGATTGCAAATTGGGCAAGCTCTGGCCAGAGGTCAAGCCTGCCCACCCAGTAGTCTAGGGGTTCATCACTCCTCAGAGCGTCCACATCGGCCGTTAACCCAATGTAGTCGGACACCTGACGGTCTAGGCGTTCCCTGATGCTGGATCCGGATGACACCTGTCGATGGGTCGGCTGAAAGAATGACCTCATATCCGAAGTCACCAACACATCTTCAAACCGGCCTCTTCTTGCAGGCGCTGTTGGATTGGTACCCGCAAATCCTTCTCTGGGAGTGGGAATTGCTCCTCTGCCAGCGCACGCAAAAGCAGAATGCAGCATTTCTCGAAGCAAGGCCTGGAAGTGCTGCATTCTGACAGCCCTCTGCGACGGCGGTAACATTTCCGCCATTTTGTGTTTGTACCGGGGGTCTAAGTACGTTGCCACCCAGTACTGGTCCTTGACCCTCATGCTTTTTATACGGGGGTCCCTATTAAAACACTGGAGCATGAAGGCCCCCATTTGCACTAAAGTGGAAGCGGTGTGGTGGCCTGGCTCCTGCTCATCATCCAGGATAATGTCGTCCTCTTCATTCTCCTCTCCCCATCCTCGCACAACAGGGATCCCAGAAAGGTTTAAAGCATGCTCTTCTTGCTCCTGCTCATCCGCCCCGGCACCATCCTCCTCTGACTCCTCATCAGACTCCTGTTGTTGACTTGTCTCAGATAGAGTAGCCCCCCCTGGGAATTCATCCAGCATTGCGACTTCCTCATCTTCCCGCTCCTGCTCCTCCACAGCCTGATCAATGACACGACGCAATGCACGCTCCAGAAAGAAGGCATAAGGTACCATGTCACTGATGGCGCCATGGCTGCGACTGACCAGTTTGGTGATCTCCTCAAATGGCCGCAGAAGTCTGCATGTGTCGCGCATGAGCAGCCACTGGCGCGGTGAAAAAAAACCCAGCTCCCCAGAACCGTTTCTTTCGCAGAGTTCATACAGGTAGACGTTAACTGCACGTTTCTGCTGGAGCAGCCTATCAAGCATATAGAAGGTTGAGTTCCATCGCGTCGGGCAATCGCAAATAAGACGTCTGACCGGCAGATGGTGTCGCCGCTGAATGTCAGCAAGGCGAGCCATGGCCGTGTAAGATCTTCTGAAATGGGCCGAGATTTTCCTTGCCTGCCGCAAGATGTCCTGGACCCCAGGGTATTTGACAAGGAATCGCTGCACGACCAAGTTTAAGACGTGTGCCATGCACGGCACGTGCGTGATTTTGCCCTGTTTCAATGCGCTAAGCAGATTGGCACCGTTGTCACACACCACTTTACCAACTGTCAAATTGAGCGGTGTTAGCCACTCATCTGCCTGTGAACGCAAAGCTGAAAGGAGTGCCGGGCCAGTGTGGCTCTTTGCTTCCAGGCACAACAGACGCAGCACGGCATGGCAACGTCTCACCTGGCATGTGGAATAGGTTCTGGGGAGCTTGGGCGGTGCAGTGGAAGAGACGCTAGCAGCGGAAAAGGAGGAGGCAGCTGAGGAGGAGAGGGAGGAGGATGGAGTAGGAGGAGGAGAAGAAGAGTCAGGCCTGCATGCAATCCGTGGCGGTAAAACCAAATCTACACGGGTGCCACGGGTTACATGCTTGACGGCCGTCAGAAGGTTCACCCAGTGGGCAGTAAAACTGATATACCTTCCCTGCCCGTGTTTGCTAGACCACGTGTCTGTGGTCAGATGTATCTTGGCACCGACACTGTGTGCCAGAGATACATTCACTTGCCGCTGAACATGGCCATATAGCTCTGGGATGCCCTTCTCTGAGAAATACTTCCTTCCTGGGACCTTCCATTGTGGTGTTCCAATGGCCACAAATTTGCGAAAGGCCTCCGAGTCCACCAGTTTATATGGCAGTAGTTGGCGGGCTATGAGTTCTGACAAGCCAGCCGCCAACCGTTGGGCAAGAGGGTTATCCGGCGTCATCATTTTTTTACGCTCAAACATTAGGCCCACGGAAGCCTGCCTTTTTGCAGAAAAATGTGAGCTTGGCGTGATGGAAGGTGGAGTGGAGGACAATTGTGAGGAGAGAGGAGAAGGAGAAGTAGAAGACGAGGCTGGACGGTGAGAGCCTGCAGTGTGGCTTTGTGTGTTCCGTTGCTCCCACTGGGCTCGGTGATGGCTGCTCATGTGCCTTCTTAAGGCGGTCGTCCCTAGGTGAGTATTGGGCTTACCGCGACTAACGCGTTGACTGCAAAGATTGCAGATGGCAACGCTATTGTCAGCAGCGGACACGTTAAAAAAAGCCCACACTGCGGAGCCATGTGCCGGTGTCCTGGGAGCGCCAGATGTGACCGTACATGGTCGATGACTCGCTCCTGATACATTTGCAGTCTGCTTTGTCCCTGCTGTGCAATGTAAGTCATTGCTGCTTCTCCTCCCTATCTGCTGGTCCATATCTCCCTCTGAACTCCCCTCCTCTTCCTCTCTTGTGGGCACCCACGTGACATCACTAGACACGTCATCATCAACGTCACCTTCCCCACCGCTATAAGTAGAGTAGGCAGCAACACCGGGGACCAACCTCCTCCTTGGGCTGATCTGGGTACTGGCGTCAGACTGCTGAGTAGCGCTTGTTGCTACCTCCTCTTCCTGATCCAATACCAAGAGTGGCTGCGCATCAGAAATGTCCTCTTGATATGGATCGGAAAATAATTCCAGTGACTCAAGCGGAAGGTATGTGGTGGTGGTGGTGGTGGTCGTGTTGTTGGTGGTAGTGTCTTTGGGGGTGCACATAGCAGAGAGTGAAGAAGAGGGTGCAGATCGAGAGGATGAGGAGGGTGCAGAAGAGTAAGGCTGAGCGAGCCACTCAACCAAGTCTGGTGCATCCTTTAAAGTAATTGAACGCACCTTCTGCAACTTCCCACTTTGGCTCAAGCCTGTTGCTCCTGCCCTACCCCTACCACCCCTGCGGAAGGGCCTGCCTCTTCCTCTGCATGTCATTTTTTAAATGACCCTGTGACAAAACTCTTAGTCCCTATACCGCTGAAGGACTGCTGCAGTATAGGTGAGCGGTCAGCAGTGGTGCACGTCAACCCTATCTATTGTGGACCTATAGCGGTCCTTACAGAACAGCAGACTGTACCGCACTCAAGCCTATGTACCGTAGCACCCTATACCAAGTTACCAGTCCTTATAAGAACTTTTGTGGACCAAGCAGGTTGTGTATTAGTGTTTAGCAGACTGTACGTCAGTCCCTATACCGCTGAAGGACTGCTGCAGTATAGGGCAGCGGTCAGCAGTGGTGCACGTCAACCCTATCTATTGTGGACCGATAGCGGTCCTTACAGAACAGCAGACTGTACCGCACTCAAGCCTATGTACCGTAGCACCCTATACCAAGTTACCAGTCCTTATAAGAACTTTTGTGGACCAAGCAGGTTGTGTATTAGTGTTTAGCAGACTGTACGTCAGTCCCTATACCGCTGAAGGACTGCTGCAGTATAGGGCAGCGGTCAGCAGTGGTGCACGTCAACCCTATCTATTGTGGACCGATAGCGGTCCTTACAGAACAGCAGACTGTACCGCACTCAAGCCTATGTACCGTAGCACCCTATACCAAGTTACCAGTCCTTATAAGAACTTTTGTGGAACAAGCAGGTTGTGTGTTAGTGATTAGCAGACTGTACGTCAGTCCCTATACCAATGAAGGACTGCTGCAGTATAGGGCAGCGGTCAGCAGTAGTGCACGGCAACCCTATGTATTGTGGACCGATAGCGGTCCTTACAGAACAGCAGACTGTACTGCACTCAGGCCTATGTACCGTAGCACCCTATACCAAGTTACCAGTCCTTATAAAAACTTTTGTGGACCAAGCAGGTTGTGTGTTAGTGTTTAGCAGACTGTGCGTCAGTCCCTATACCGCTGAAGGACTGCTGCAGTATAGGGCAGCGGTCAGCAGTAGTGCACGGCAACCCTATGTATTGTGGACCGATAGCGGTCCTTACAGAACAGCAGACTGTAACGCACTCAGGCCTATGTACCGTAGCACCCTATACCAAGTTACCAGTCCTTATAAGAACTTTTGTGGACCAAGCAGGTTGTGTGTTAGTGATTAGCAGACTGTACGTCAGTCCCTATACCAATGAAGGACTGCTGCAGTATAGGGCAGCGGTCAGCAGTAGTGCACGGCAACCCTATGTATTGTGGACCGATAGCGGTCCTTACAGAACAGCAGACTGTAACGCACTCAGGCCTATGTACCGTAGCACCCTATACCAAGTTACCAGTCCTTATAAAAACTTTTGTGGACCAAGCAGGTTGTGTGTTAGTGTTTAGCAGACTGTGCGTCAGTCCCTATACCGCTGAAGGACTGCTGCAGTATAGGGCAGCGGTCAGCAGTAGTGCACGGCAACCCTATGTATTGTGGACCGATAGCGGTCCTTACAGAACAGCAGACTGTAACGCACTCAGGCCTATGTACCGTAGCACCCTATACCAAGTTACCAGTCCTTATAAGAACTTTTGTGGACCAAGCAGGTTGTGTGTTAGTGATTAGCAGACTGTACGTCAGTCCCTATACCAATGAAGGACTGCTGCAGTATAGGGCAGCGGTCAGCAGTAGTGCACGGCAACCCTATGTATTGTGGACCGATAGCGGTCCTTACAGAACAGCAGACTGTAACGCACTCAGGCCTATGTACCGTAGCACCCTATACCAAGTTACCAGTCCTTATAAGAACTTTTGTGGAACAAGCAGGTTGTGTGTTAGTGATTAGCAGACTGTACGTCAGTCCCTATACCAATGAAGGACTGCTGCAGTATAGGGCAGCGGTCAGCAGTAGTGCACGGCAACCCTATGTATTGTGGACCGATAGCGGTCCTTACAGAACAGCAGACTGTAACGCACTCAGGCCTATGTACCGTAGCACCCTATACCAAGTTACCAGTCCTTATAAGAACTTTTGTGGACCAAGCAGGTTGTGTGTTAGTGATTAGCAGACTGTACGTCAGTCCCTATACCAATGAAGGACTGCTGCAGTATAGGGCAGCGGTCAGCAGTAGTGCACGGCAACCCTATGTATTGTGGACCGATAGCGGTCCTTACAGAACAGCAGACTGTAACGCACTCAGGCCTATGTACCGTAGCACCCTATACCAAGTTACCAGTCCTTATAAGAACTTTTGTGGAACAAGCAGGTTGTGTGTTAGTGATTAGCAGACTGTACGTCAGTCCCTATACCAATGAAGGACTGCTGCAGTATAGGGCAGCGGTCAGCAGTAGTGCACGGCAACCCTATGTATTGTGGACCGATAGCGGTCCTTACAGAACAGCAGACTGTAACGCACTCAGGCCTATGTACCGTAGCACCCTATACCAAGTTACCAGTCCTTATAAGAACTTTTGTGGACCAAGCAGGTTGTGTGTTAGTGATTAGCAGACTGTACGTCAGTCCCTATACCAATGAAGGACTGCTGCAGTATAGGGCAGCGGTCAGCAGTAGTGCACGGCAACCCTATGTATTGTGGACCGATAGCGGTCCTTACAGAACAGCAGACTGTACTGCACTCAGGCCTATGTACCGTAGCACCCTATACCAAGTTACCAGTCCTTATAAAAACTTTTGTGGACCAAGCAGGTTGTGTGTTAGTGTTTAGCAGACTGTGCGTCAGTCCCTATACCGCTGAAGGACTGCTGCAGTATAGGGCAGCGGTCAGCAGTAGTGCACGGCAACCCTATGTATTGTGGACCGATAGCGGTCCTTACAGAACAGCAGACTGTAACGCACTCAGGCCTATGTACCGTAGCACCCTATACCAAGTTACCAGTCCTTATAAGAACTTTTGTGGACCAAGCAGGTTGTGTGTTAGTGATTAGCAGACTGTACGTCAGTCCCTATACCAATGAAGGACTGCTGCAGTATAGGGCAGCGGTCAGCAGTAGTGCACGGCAACCCTATGTATTGTGGACCGATAGCGGTCCTTACAGAACAGCAGACTGTACCGCACCCAAGCCTATGTACCGTAGCACCCTAGACAGACCAAGTTACCAGTCCTGATAAAGAGCTTTGTGGAACAAGTGAGTTGTGAATGATTAGCAGACTGCAGCAGAAGGGCAGCAGTCAAGTATAATATTCTTTCTATATTTGGAAGAAAGAATATTATACGTGTACAAGCCTATTACCGTACCACTGATACCAGTCCTGAAAAGAACCTTTGTGGAACTAATAGTAACAGCAAGTCTTTAAAATTATCCTCACTGCCTGACACACTGCTTCCTGCCTGTCCCTATACAAATTGGCAAAAAAGAGTAGGCTGGAACGATTAGCTGGAACAGCTCTTTTGTGGACCTGATAGTAACAGCTAATGATGATGATGATGATGATGATGAAGAAAGACTAATCTGGCTGAGCTGTCCCTAAAATAGCAGCATACAGCGCTCTGTCCCTTTATCTAAACTGACAAAAGAAACTCAGGCTGCTGACCTAACACCTATACCAGTCCTGAAAAGAACTTTTGTGTACCAAATAGCTAGCGTTTTCTCTGTCCCTACTCCACACAGGATCCTTTCCCTACAGTGACAGAAGAAAGAATGTAAAATGGCCACCGGATCGGGTGTATTTATAGGTTAGGGGGAATGTCCAAGTGTCCATGAGCTGTCATGTCTCAATTGGTTGTCCTGTAACACATGATAAACGTGTCACGAAAGGTTAAAGTTCTTGTATACATTAAACACGTAAGTCCGCCGGGGCGAACGACGGAAAAAGGCGTTCGAACCCGCGGACGGCGAAAGTCGGAAATTCGCCGCGAAACGACCGCCGGGCGAACCGTTCGGCCATCACTACTCCCAAGACCCTCGACTACATGGAGCCGAAAAAAGTGAATCAATACCATCTATGGTTCAGGAAATATGACCGTTTCAAGTTGAGCTCCAATTGAACCAACTTTTGAACTTTGAACTCCCATTACTGGGGAACCTTCCATACTGGTGCACCATCGAGCTGCGAGTGGACCCCCAGGTGAGGGGGCATGCCAGATAGATCTCTGGTCAGCTTGAAGCAAAATGTGATCAAAGTGACTGACTTTGAGCTCCTGTTTCTGGAGAACCACGTGGTGAAAACCATCCCAAACTTTGCACACTTGTAGGGGAGACTCTTTAGCACCTATGGTGCAAATTTGGAGCCCCTATAACCTAAGGCCGACCTGTACTGACTCCCCAAAGATGGTACCCCTAGGACATCTAATTTTTACATTGGTGCCTATGTGAAAACTGGCCATGTTTGGGACCCGATAGCTCCCCCGTTTTAGGTCCTATGGGCCCCAAACTTTGCATGCATACTCCCAAGACCCTCGACTACATGGAGCCGAAAAAAGTGAATCAATACCATCTATGGTTCAGGAAATATGACCGTTTCAAGTTGAGCTCCAATTGAACCAACTTTTGAACTTTGAACTCCCATTACTGGGGAACCTTCCATACTGGTGCACCATCGAGCTGCAAATGGACCCCCACCTCGGCACCCCCTCCCCCTGAGGGGGGAGGGGGTGCCGAGGTGAGGGGGCATGCCAGATAGATCTCTGGTCAGCTTGAAGCAAAATGTGATCAAAGTGACTGACTTTGAGCTCCTGTTTCTGGAGAACCACGTGGTGAAAACCAGCCCAAACTTTGCACACTTGTAGGGGAGACTCTTTAGCACCTATGGTGCAAATTTGGAGCCCCTATAACCTAAGGCCGACCTGTACTGACTCCCCAAAGATGGTACCCCTAGGACATCTAATTTTTACATTGGTGCCTATGTGAAAACTGGCCATGTTTGGGACCCGATAGCTCCCCCGTTTTAGGTCCTATGGGCCCCAAACTTTGCATGCATACTCCCAAGACCCTCGACTACATGGAGCCGAAAAAAGTGAATCAATACCATCTATGGTTCAGGAAATATGACCGTTTCAAGTTGAGCTCCAATTGAACCAACTTTTGAACTTTGAACTCCCATTACTGGGGAACCTTCCATACTGGTGCACCATCGAGCTGCGAGTGGACCCCCAGGTGAGGGGGCATGCCAGATAGATCTCTGGTCAGCTTGAAGCAAAATGTGATCAAAGTGACTGACTTTGAGCTCCTGTTTCTGGAGAACCACGTGGTGAAAACCAGCCCAAACTTTGCACACTTGTAGGGGAGACTCTTTAGCACCTATGGTGCAAATTTGGAGCCCCTATAACCTAAGGCCGACCTGTACTGACTCCCCAAAGATGGTACCCCTAGGACATCTAATTTTTACATTGGTGCCTATGTGAAAACTGGCCATGTTTGGGACCCGATAGCTCCCCCGTTTTAGGTCCTATGGGCCCCAAACTTTGCATGCATACTCCCAAGACCCTCGACTACATGGAGCCGAAAAAAGTGAATCAATACCATCTATGGTTCAGGAAATATGACCGTTTCAAGTTGAGCTCCAATTGAACCAACTTTTGAACTTTGAACTCCCATTACTGGGGAACCTTCCATACTGGTGCACCATCGAGCTGCGAGTGGACCCCCAGGTGAGGGGGCATGCCAGATAGATCTCTGGTCAGCTTGAAGCAAAATGTGATCAAAGTGACTGACTTTGAGCTCCTGTTTCTGGAGAACCACGTGGTGAAAACCAGCCCAAACTTTGCACACTTGTAGGGGAGACTCTTTAGCACCTATGGTGCAAATTTGGAGCCCCTATAACCTAAGGCCGACCTGTACTGACTCCCCAAAGATGGTACCCCTAGGACATCTAATTTTTACATTGGTGCCTATGTGAAAACTGGCCATGTTTGGGACCCGATAGCTCCCCCGTTTTAGGTCCTATGGGCCCCAAACTTTGCATGCATACTCCCAAGACCCTCGACTACATGGAGCCGAAAAAAGTGAATCAATACCATCTATGGTTCAGGAAATATGACCGTTTCAAGTTGAGCTCCAATTGAACCAACTTTTGAACTTTGAACTCCCATTACTGGGGAACCTTCCATACTGGTGCACCATCGAGCTGCGAGTGGACCCCCAGGTGAGGGGGCATGCCAGATAGATCTCTGGTCAGCTTGAAGCAAAATGTGATCAAAGTGACTGACTTTGAGCTCCTGTTTCTGGAGAACCACGTGGTGAAAACCAGCCCAAACTTTGCACACTTGTAGGGGAGACTCTTTAGCACCTATGGTGCAAATTTGGAGCCCCTATAACCTAAGGCCGACCTGTACTGACTCCCCAAAGATGGTACCCCTAGGACATCTAATTTTTACATTGGTGCCTATGTGAAAACTGGCCATGTTTGGGACCCGATAGCTCCCCCGTTTTAGGTCCTATGGGCCCCAAACTTTGCATGCATACTCCCAAGACCCTCGACTACATGGAGCCGAAAAAAGTGAATCAATACCATCTATGGTTCAGGAAATATGACCGTTTCAAGTTGAGCTCCAATTGAACCAACTTTTGAACTTTGAACTCCCATTACTGGGGAACCTTCCATACTGGTGCACCATCGAGCTGCGAGTGGACCCCCACCTCGGCACCCCCTCCCCCTGAGGGGGGAGGGGGTGCCGAGGTGAGGGGGCATGCCAGATAGATCTCTGGTCAGCTTGAAGCAAAATGTGATCAAAGTGACTGACTTTGAGCTCCTGTTTCTGGAGAACCACGTGGTGAAAACCAGCCCAAACTTTGCACACTTGTAGGGGAGACTCTTTAGCACCTATGGTGCAAATTTGGAGCCCCTATAACCTAAGGCCGACCTGTACTGACTCCCCAAAGATGGTACCCCTAGGACATCTAATTTTTACATTGGTGCCTATGTGAAAACTGGCCATGTTTGGGACCCGATAGCTCCCCCGTTTTAGGTCCTATGGGCCCCAAACTTTGCATGCATACTCCCAAGACCCTCGACTACATGGAGCCGAAAAAAGTGAATCAATACCATCTATGGTTCAGGAAATATGACCGTTTCAAGTTGAGCTCCAATTGAACCAACTTTTGAACTTTGAACTCCCATTACTGGGGAACCTTCCATACTGGTGCACCATCGAGCTGCGAGTGGACCCCCACCTCGGCACCCCCTCCCCCTGAGGGGGGAGGGGGTGCCGAGGTGAGGGGGCATGCCAGATAGATCTCTGGTCAGCTTGAAGCAAAATGTGATCAAAGTGACTGACTTTGAGCTCCTGTTTCTGGAGAACCACGTGGTGAAAACCAGCCCAAACTTTGCACACTTGTAGGGGAGACTCTTTAGCACCTATGGTGCAAATTTGGAGCCCCTATAACCTAAGGCCGACCTGTACTGACTCCCCAAAGATGGTACCCCTAGGACATCTAATTTTTACATTGGTGCCTATGTGAAAACTGGCCATGTTTGGGACCCGATAGCTCCCCCGTTTTAGGTCCTATGGGCCCCAAACTTTGCATGCATACTCCCAAGACCCTCGACTACATGGAGCCGAAAAAAGTGAATCAATACCATCTATGGTTCAGGAAATATGACCGTTTCAAGTTGAGCTCCAATTGAACCAACTTTTGAACTTTGAACTCCCATTACTGGGGAACCTTCCATACTGGTGCACCATCGAGCTGCGAGTGGACCCCCACCTCGGCACCCCCTCCCCCTGAGGGGGGAGGGGGTGCCGAGGTGAGGGGGCATGCCAGATAGATCTCTGGTCAGCTTGAAGCAAAATGTGATCAAAGTGACTGACTTTGAGCTCCTGTTTCTGGAGAACCACGTGGTGAAAACCAGCCCAAACTTTGCACACTTGTAGGGGAGACTCTTTAGCACCTATGGTGCAAATTTGGAGCCCCTATAACCTAAGGCCGACCTGTACTGACTCCCCAAAGATGGTACCCCTAGGACATCTAATTTTTACATTGGTGCCTATGTGAAAACTGGCCATGTTTGGGACCCGATAGCTCCCCCGTTTTAGGTCCTATGGGCCCCAAACTTGGCATGCATACTCACAAGACCATGGGCTACGTGGGGCTGAAGAAAGTGAATCATTCCTATGTATGGTTCGGGAAATATGACCGTTTAAAGTTGAGCTCCAATTGAACCAACTTTGGAAATTTGAACTCCCATTACTGGGGAACCTTCCATACTGGTGCACCATCGAGCTGCGAGTGGACCCCCACCTCGGCACCCCCTCCCCCTGAGGGGGGAGGGGGTGCCGAGGTGAGGGGGCATGCCAGATAGATCTCTGGTCAGCTTGAAGCAAAATGTGATCAAAGTGACTGACTTTGAGCTCCTGTTTCTGGAGAACCACGTGGTGAAAACCAGCCCAAACTTTGCACACTTGTAGGGGAGACTCTTTAGCACCTATGGTGCAAATTTGGAGCCCCTATAACCTAAGGCCGACCTGTACTGACTCCCCAAAGATGGTACCCCTAGGACATCTAATTTTTACATTGGTGCCTATGTGAAAACTGGCCATGTTTGGGACCCGATAGCTCCCCCGTTTTAGGTCCTATGGGCCCCAAACTTTGCATGCATACTCCCAAGACCCTCGACTACATGGAGCCGAAAAAAGTGAATCAATACCATCTATGGTTCAGGAAATATGACCGTTTCAAGTTGAGCTCCAATTGAACCAACTTTTGAACTTTGAACTCCCATTACTGGGGAACCTTCCATACTGGTGCACCATCGAGCTGCGAGTGGACCCCCACCTCGGCACCCCCTCCCCCTGAGGGGGCAGGGGGTGCCGAGGTGAGGGGGCATGCCAGATAGATCTCTGGTCAGCTTGAAGCAAAATGTGATCAAAGTGACTGACTTTGAGCTCCTGTTTCTGGAGAACCACGTGGTGAAAACCAGCCCAAACTTTGCACACTTGTAGGGGAGACTCTTTAGCACCTATGGTGCAAATTTGGAGCCCCTATAACCTAAGGCCGACCTGTACTGACTCCCCAAAGATGGTACCCCTAGAACATCTAATTTTTACATTGGTGCCTATGTGAAAACTGGCCATGTTTGGGACCCGATAGCTCCCCCGTTTTAGGTCCTATGGGCCCCAAACTTTGCATGCATACTCACAAGACCATGGGCTACGTGGGGCTGAAGAAAGTGAATCATTCCTATGTATGGTTCGGGAAATATGACCGTTTCAAGTTGAGCTCCAATTGAACCAACTTTTGAACTTTGAACTCCCATTACTGGGGAACCTTCCATACTGGTGCACCATCGAGCTGCGAGTGGACCCCCACCTCGGCACCCCCTCCCCCTGAGGGGGGAGGGGGTGCCGAGGTGAGGGGGCATGCCAGATAGATCTCTGGTCAGCTTGAAGCAAAATGTGATCAAAGTGACTGACTTTGAGCTCCTGTTTCTGGAGAACCACGTGGTGAAAACCAGCCCAAACTTTGCACACTTGTAGGGGAGACTCTTTAGCACCTATGGTGCAAATTTGGAGCCCCTATAACCTAAGGCCGACCTGTACTGACTCCCCAAAGATGGTACCCCTAGGACATCTAATTTTTACATTGGTGCCTATGTGAAAACTGGCCATGTTTGGGACCCGATAGCTCCCCCGTTTTAGGTCCTATGGGCCCCAAACTTTGCATGCATACTCCCAAGACCCTCGACTACATGGAGCCGAAAAAAGTGAATCAATACCATCTATGGTTCAGGAAATATGACCGTTTCAAGTTGAGCTCCAATTGAACCAACTTTTGAACTTTGAACTCCCATTACTGGGGAACCTTCCATACTGGTGCACCATCGAGCTGCGAGTGGACCCCCAGGTGAGGGGGCATGCCAGATAGATCTCTGGTCAGCTTGAAGCAAAATGTGATCAAAGTGACTGACTTTGAGCTCCTGTTTCTGGAGAACCACGTGGTGAAAACCAGCCCAAACTTTGCACACTTGTAGGGGAGACTCTTTAGCACCTATGGTGCAAATTTGGAGCCCCTATAACCTAAGGCCGACCTGTACTGACTCCCCAAAGATGGTACCCCTAGGACATCTAATTTTTACATTGGTGCCTATGTGAAAACTGGCCATGTTTGGGACCCGATAGCTCCCCCGTTTTAGGTCCTATGGGCCCCAAACTTTGCATGCATACTCCCAAGACCCTCGACTACATGGAGCCGAAAAAAGTGAATCAATACCATCTATGGTTCAGGAAATATGACCGTTTCAAGTTGAGCTCCAATTGAACCAACTTTTGAACTTTGAACTCCCATTACTGGGGAACCTTCCATACTGGTGCACCATCGAGCTGCGAGTGGACCCCCACCTCGGCACCCCCTCCCCCTGAGGGGGGAGGGGGTGCCGAGGTGAGGGGGCATGCCAGATAGATCTCTGGTCAGCTTGAAGCAAAATGTGATCAAAGTGACTGACTTTGAGCTCCTGTTTCTGGAGAACCACGTGGTGAAAACCAGCCCAAACTTTGCACACTTGTAGGGGAGACTCTTTAGCACCTATGGTGCAAATTTGGAGCCCCTATAACCTAAGGCCGACCTGTACTGACTCCCCAAACTTTGCATGCATACTCCCAAGACCCTCGACTACATGGAGCCGAAAAAAGTGAATCAATACCATCTATGGTTCAGGAAATATGACCGTTTCAAGTTGAGCTCCAATTGAACCAACTTTTGAACTTTGAACTCCCATTACTGGGGAACCTTCCATACTGGTGCACCATCGAGCTGCGAGTGGACCCCCACCTCGGCACCCCCTCCCCCTGAGGGGGGAGGGGGTGCCGAGGTGAGGGGGCATGCCAGATAGATCTCTGGTCAGCTTGAAGAAAAATGTGATCAAAGTGACTGACTTTGAGCTCCTGTTTCTGGAGAACCACGTGGTGAAAACCAGCCCAAACTTTGCACACTTGTAGGGGAGACTCTTTAGCACCTATGGTGCAAATTTGGAGCCCCTATAACCTAAGGCCGACCTGTACTGACTCCCCAAAGATGGTACCCCTAGGACATCTAATTTTTACATTGGTGCCTATGTGAAAACTGGCCATGTTTGGGACCCGATAGCTCCCCCGTTTTAGGTCCTATGGGCCACAAACTTGGCATGCATACTCACAAGACCATGGGCTACGTGGGGCTGAAGAAAGTGAATCATTCCTATGTATGGTTCGGGAAATATGACCGTTTCAAGTTGAGCTCCAATTGAACCAACTTTTGAACTTTGAACTCCCATTACTGGGGAACCTTCCATACTGGTGCACCATCGAGCTGCGAGTGGACCCCCAGGTGAGGGGGCATGCCAGATAGATCTCTGGTCAGCTTGAAGCAAAATGTGATCAAAGTGACTGACTTTGAGCTCCTGTTTCTGGAGAACCACGTGGTGAAAACCAGCCCAAACTTTGCACACTTGTAGGGGAGACTCTTTAGCACCTATGGTGCAAATTTGGAGCCCCTATAACCTAAGGCCGACCTGTACTGACTCCCCAAAGATGGTACCCCTAGGACATCTAATTTTTACATTGGTGCCTATGTGAAAACTGGCCATGTTTGGGACCCGATAGCTCCCCCGTTTTAGGTCCTATGGGCCCCAAACTTTGCATGCATACTCACAAGACCATGGGCTACGTGGGGCTGAAGAAAGTGAATCATTCCTATGTATGGTTCGGGAAATATGACCGTTTCAAGTTGAGCTCCAATTGAACCAACTTTTGAACTTTGAACTCCCATTACTGGGGAACCTTCCATACTGGTGCACCATCGAGCTGCGAGTGGACCCCCACCTCGGCACCCCCTCCCCCTGAGGGGGGAGGGGGTGCCGAGGTGAGGGGGCATGCCAGATAGATCTCTGGTCAGCTTGAAGCAAAATGTGATCAAAGTGACTGACTTTGAGCTCCTGTTTCTGGAGAACCACGTGGTGAAAACCAGCCCAAACTTTGCACACTTGTAGGGGAGACTCTTTAGCACCTATGGTGCAAATTTGGAGCCCCTATAACCTAAGGCCGACCTGTACTGACTCCCCAAAGATGGTACCCCTAGGACATCTAATTTTTACATTGGTGCCTATGTGAAAACTGGCCATGTTTGGGACCCGATAGCTCCCCCGTTTTAGGTCCTATGGGCCCCAAACTTTGCATGCATACTCCCAAGACCCTCGACTACATGGAGCCGAAAAAAGTGAATCAATACCATCTATGGTTCAGGAAATATGACCGTTTCAAGTTGAGCTCCAATTGAACCAACTTTTGAACTTTGAACTCCCATTACTGGGGAACCTTCCATACTGGTGCACCATCGAGCTGCGAGTGGACCCCCAGGTGAGGGGGCATGCCAGATAGATCTCTGGTCAGCTTGAAGCAAAATGTGATCAAAGTGACTGACTTTGAGCTCCTGTTTCTGGAGAACCACGTGGTGAAAACCAGCCCAAACTTTGCACACTTGTAGGGGAGACTCTTTAGCACCTATGGTGCAAATTTGGAGCCCCTATAACCTAAGGCCGACCTGTACTGACTCCCCAAAGATGGTACCCCTAGGACATCTAATTTTTACATTGGTGCCTATGTGAAAACTGGCCATGTTTGGGACCCGATAGCTCCCCCGTTTTAGGTCCTATGGGCCCCAAACTTTGCATGCATACTCCCAAGACCCTCGACTACATGGAGCCGAAAAAAGTGAATCAATACCATCTATGGTTCAGGAAATATGACCGTTTCAAGTTGAGCTCCAATTGAACCAACTTTTGAACTTTGAACTCCCATTACTGGGGAACCTTCCATACTGGTGCACCATCGAGCTGCGAGTGGACCCCCAGGTGAGGGGGCATGCCAGATAGATCTCTGGTCAGCTTGAAGCAAAATGTGATCAAAGTGACTGACTTTGAGCTCCTGTTTCTGGAGAACCACGTGGTGAAAACCAGCCCAAACTTTGCACACTTGTAGGGGAGACTCTTTAGCACCTATGGTGCAAATTTGGAGCCCCTATAACCTAAGGCCGACCTGTACTGACTCCCCAAAGATGGTACCCCTAGGACATCTAATTTTTACATTGGTGCCTATGTGAAAACTGGCCATGTTTGGGACCCGATAGCTCCCCCGTTTTAGGTCCTATGGGCCCCAAACTTTGCATGCATACTCCCAAGACCCTCGACTACATGGAGCCGAAAAAAGTGAATCAATACCATCTATGGTTCAGGAAATATGACCGTTTCAAGTTGAGCTCCAATTGAACCAACTTTTGAACTTTGAACTCCCATTACTGGGGAACCTTCCATACTGGTGCACCATCGAGCTGCGAGTGGACCCCCACCTCGGCACCCCCTCCCCCTGAGGGGGGAGGGGGTGCCGAGGTGAGGGGGCATGCCAGATAGATCTCTGGTCAGCTTGAAGAAAAATGTGATCAAAGTGACTGACTTTGAGCTCCTGTTTCTGGAGAACCACGTGGTGAAAACCAGCCCAAACTTTGCACACTTGTAGGGGAGACTCTTTAGCACCTATGGTGCAAATTTGGAGCCCCTATAACCTAAGGCCGACCTGTACTGACTCCCCAAAGATGGTACCCCTAGGACATCTAATTTTTACATTGGTGCCTATGTGAAAACTGGCCATGTTTGGGACCCGATAGCTCCCCCGTTTTAGGTCCTATGGGCCCCAAACTTGGCATGCATACTCACAAGACCATGGGCTACGTGGGGCTGAAGAAAGTGAATCATTCCTATGTATGGTTCGGGAAATATGACCGTTTCAAGTTGAGCTCCAATTGAACCAACTTTTGAACTTTGAACTCCCATTACTGGGGAACCTTCCATACTGGTGCACCATCGAGCTGCGAGTGGACCCCCAGGTGAGGGGGCATGCCAGATAGATCTCTGGTCAGCTTGAAGCAAAATGTGATCAAAGTGACTGACTTTGAGCTCCTGTTTCTGGAGAACCACGTGGTGAAAACCAGCCCAAACTTTGCACACTTGTAGGGGAGACTCTTTAGCACCTATGGTGCAAATTTGGAGCCCCTATAACCTAAGGCCGACCTGTACTGACTCCCCAAAGATGGTACCCCTAGGACATCTAATTTTTACATTGGTGCCTATGTGAAAACTGGCCATGTTTGGGACCCGATAGCTCCCCCGTTTTAGGTCCTATGGGCCCCAAACTTTGCATGCATACTCCCAAGACCCTCGACTACATGGAGCCGAAAAAAGTGAATCAATACCATCTATGGTTCAGGAAATATGACCGTTTCAAGTTGAGCTCCAATTGAACCAACTTTTGAACTTTGAACTCCCATTACTGGGGAACCTTCCATACTGGTGCACCATCGAGCTGCGAGTGGACCCCCACCTCGGCACCCCCTCCCCCTGAGGGGGGAGGGGGTGCCGAGGTGAGGGGGCATGCCAGATAGATCTCTGGTCAGCTTGAAGAAAAATGTGATCAAAGTGACTGACTTTGAGCTCCTGTTTCTGGAGAACCACGTGGTGAAAACCAGCCCAAACTTTGCACACTTGTAGGGGAGACTCTTTAGCACCTATGGTGCAAATTTGGAGCCCCTATAACCTAAGGCCGACCTGTACTGACTCCCCAAAGATGGTACCCCTAGGACATCTAATTTTTACATTGGTGCCTATGTGAAAACTGGCCATGTTTGGGACCCGATAGCTCCCCCGTTTTAGGTCCTATGGGCCCCAAACTTGGCATGCATACTCACAAGACCATGGGCTACGTGGGGCTGAAGAAAGTGAATCATTCCTATGTATGGTTCGGGAAATATGACCGTTTCAAGTTGAGCTCCAATTGAACCAACTTTTGAACTTTGAACTCCCATTACTGGGGAACCTTCCATACTGGTGCACCATCGAGCTGCGAGTGGACCCCCACCTCGGCACCCCCTCCCCCTGAGGGGGGAGGGGGTGCCGAGGTGAGGGGGCATGCCAGATAGATCTCTGGTCAGCTTGAAGCAAAATGTGATCAAAGTGACTGACTTTGAGCTCCTGTTTCTGGAGAACCACGTGGTGAAAACCAGCCCAAACTTTGCACACTTGTAGGGGAGACTCTTTAGCACCTATGGTGCAAATTTGGAGCCCCTATAACCTAAGGCCGACCTGTACTGACTCCCCAAAGATGGTACCCCTAGGACATCTAATTTTTACATTGGTGCCTATGTGAAAACTGGCCATGTTTGGGACCCGATAGCTCCCCCGTAGTGATGGACGAACTTCCGACGGGACGTTTCGCGAACGCGAAACGCGAACGGACACAAACGTTCGCGAAAACGACCGTTCGCCGCGGGCTCCATTGACTTCAATGGGAGGCGAATTTCGCAAACCTTTAGGTCGAATTTGCGGCCACGGGGTAATTATTAGGGGGTAGCACGTAGTCCCACCACCTGGACAATAGCATAATACATGTATGAGGTGAATTTGGGATCGATAACTACAAGCATTTTTTTTTTATTTGGGAAATTGTTCTGACAATTCAGGACTATGGAGCTAATGAAGGCAATGGAGGAGAGGGAAGGTCAGGGACCAGGGTAGGCAAACAAGAGGGTGCAGGAGATACAGAGCACTGACAGCAGCACCGTAATACAGAGCACTGACATCAGCACCGTGACATACAGCGCTGACAGCAGCTCCGTGACATACAGCGCTGACAGCAGCTCCGTGACATACAGCGCTGACAGCAGCTCCGTGACATACAGCGCTGACAGCAGCTCCGTGACATACAGCGCTGACAGCAGCTCCGTGACATACAGCGCTGACAGCAGCACCGTGACATACAGCGCTGACAGCAGCTCCGTGACATACAGCGCTGACAGCAGCTCCGTGACATACAGCGCTGACAGCAGCTCCGTGACATACAGCACTGACAGCAGCTCCGTGACATACAGCGCTGACAGCAGCTCCGTGACATACAGCGCTGACAGCAGCACCGTGACATACAGCGCTGACAGCAGCTCCGTGACATACAGCGCTGACAGCAGCTCCGTGACATACAGCGCTGACAGCAGCTCCGTGACATACAGCGCTGACAGCAGCTCCGTGACATACAGCGCTGACAGCAGCTCCGTGACATACAGCGCTGACAGCAGCTCCGTGACATACAGCGCTGACAGCAGCTCCGTGACATACAGCGCTGACAGCAGCTCCGTGACATACAGCGCTGACAGCAGCTCCGTGACATACAGCGCTGACAGCAGCACCGTAAGCAGCCCCAGGAGGAAGTCAGCACAGCACAGGGATGGTGTGATCCCCTCATAATAAGAACCCCCAGGAGGAAGTCAGCACAGCACAGGGATGGTGGGAGCCCCTCATAATAAGAACACCCAGGAGGAAGTCAGCACAGCACAGGGATGGTGGGAACCCCTCATAATAAGCAGCCCCAGTAGAAATATGACACCGCTCAACCTCTTCAAAGAGGAGGGTAGGGGCATATAGTACGGTGTGCTTTTTTGGGTCAGGGAAGTGAGCCAAATGAATTAAGAAGGTCTGTGTGCTTGATTCCAAAAATTGTTTATAGACATATACATGGTCTACTGATCACATGTGTTGAATTCCTCCGAGATCCATGCCTCATTCATTTTTAGAAATGTGAGGTAGTTAACACTGTGGTGAGCTAGGCGAGTACGCTTATCGGTCACAATCCCCCCTGCTGCGCTGAACGTCCTTTCGGACAGGACACTGGATGAGGGGCAAGCCAACAGTTCGATTGCAAATTGGGCAAGCTCTGGCCAGAGGTCAAGCCTGCCCACCCAGTAGTCTAGGGGTTCATCACTCCTCAGAGCGTCCACATCGGCCGTTAACCCAATGTAGTCGGACACCTGACGGTCTAGGCGTTCCCTGATGCTGGATCCGGATGACACCTGTCGATGGGTCGGCTGAAAGAATGACCTCATATCCGAAGTCACCAACACATCTTCAAACCGGCCTCTTCTTGCAGGCGCTGTTGGATTGGTACCCGCAAATCCTTCTCTGGGAGTGGGAATTGCTCCTCTGCCAGCGCACGCAAAAGCAGAATGCAGCATTTCTCGAAGCAAGGCCTGGAAGTGCTGCATTCTGACAGCCCTCTGCGACGGCGGTAACATTTCCGCCATTTTGTGTTTGTACCGGGGGTCTAAGTACGTTGCCACCCAGTACTGGTCCTTGACCCTCATGCTTTTTATACGGGGGTCCCTATTAAAACACTGGAGCATGAAGGCCCCCATTTGCACTAAAGTGGAAGCGGTGTGGTGGCCTGGCTCCTGCTCATCATCCAGGATAATGTCGTCCTCTTCATTCTCCTCTCCCCATCCTCGCACAACAGGGATCCCAGAAAGGTTTAAAGCATGCTCTTCTTGCTCCTGCTCATCCGCCCCGGCACCATCCTCCTCTGACTCCTCATCAGACTCCTGTTGTTGACTTGTCTCAGATAGAGTAGCCCCCCCTGGGAATTCATCCAGCATTGCGACTTCCTCATCTTCCCGCTCCTGCTCCTCCACAGCCTGATCAATGACACGACGCAATGCACGCTCCAGAAAGAAGGCATAAGGTACCATGTCACTGATGGCGCCATGGCTGCGACTGACCAGTTTGGTGATCTCCTCAAATGGCCGCAGAAGTCTGCATGTGTCGCGCATGAGCAGCCACTGGCGCGGTGAAAAAAAACCCAGCTCCCCAGAACCGTTTCTTTCGCAGAGTTCATACAGGTAGACGTTAACTGCACGTTTCTGCTGGAGCAGCCTATCAAGCATATAGAAGGTTGAGTTCCATCGCGTCGGGCAATCGCAAATAAGACGTCTGACCGGCAGATGGTGTCGCCGCTGAATGTCAGCAAGGCGAGCCATGGCCGTGTAAGATCTTCTGAAATGGGCCGAGATTTTCCTTGCCTGCCGCAAGATGTCCTGGACCCCAGGGTATTTGACAAGGAATCGCTGCACGACCAAGTTTAAGACGTGTGCCATGCACGGCACGTGCGTGATTTTGCCCTGTTTCAATGCGCTAAGCAGATTGGCACCGTTGTCACACACCACTTTACCAACTGTCAAATTGAGCGGTGTTAGCCACTCATCTGCCTGTGAACGCAAAGCTGAAAGGAGTGCCGGGCCAGTGTGGCTCTTTGCTTCCAGGCACAACAGACGCAGCACGGCATGGCAACGTCTCACCTGGCATGTGGAATAGGTTCTGGGGAGCTTGGGCGGTGCAGTGGAAGAGACGCTAGCAGCGGAAAAGGAGGAGGCAGCTGAGGAGGAGAGGGAGGAGGATGGAGTAGGAGGAGGAGAAGAAGAGTCAGGCCTGCATGCAATCCGTGGCGGTAAAACCAAATCTACACGGGTGCCACGGGTTACATGCTTGACGGCCGTCAGAAGGTTCACCCAGTGGGCAGTAAAACTGATATACCTTCCCTGCCCGTGTTTGCTAGACCACGTGTCTGTGGTCAGATGTATCTTGGCACCGACACTGTGTGCCAGAGATACATTCACTTGCCGCTGAACATGGCCATATAGCTCTGGGATGCCCTTCTCTGAGAAATACTTCCTTCCTGGGACCTTCCATTGTGGTGTTCCAATGGCCACAAATTTGCGAAAGGCCTCCGAGTCCACCAGTTTATATGGCAGTAGTTGGCGGGCTATGAGTTCTGACAAGCCAGCCGCCAACCGTTGGGCAAGAGGGTTATCCGGCGTCATCATTTTTTTACGCTCAAACATTAGGCCCACGGAAGCCTGCCTTTTTGCAGAAAAATGTGAGCTTGGCGTGATGGAAGGTGGAGTGGAGGACAATTGTGAGGAGAGAGGAGAAGGAGAAGTAGAAGACGAGGCTGGACGGTGAGAGCCTGCAGTGTGGCTTTGTGTGTTCCGTTGCTCCCACTGGGCTCGGTGATGGCTGCTCATGTGCCTTCTTAAGGCGGTCGTCCCTAGGTGAGTATTGGGCTTACCGCGACTAACGCGTTGACTGCAAAGATTGCAGATGGCAACGCTATTGTCAGCAGCGGACACGTTAAAAAAAGCCCACACTGCGGAGCCATGTGCCGGTGTCCTGGGAGCGCCAGATGTGACCGTACATGGTCGATGACTCGCTCCTGATACATTTGCAGTCTGCTTTGTCCCTGCTGTGCAATGTAAGTCATTGCTGCTTCTCCTCCCTATCTGCTGGTCCATATCTCCCTCTGAACTCCCCTCCTCTTCCTCTCTTGTGGGCACCCACGTGACATCACTAGACACGTCATCATCAACGTCACCTTCCCCACCGCTATAAGTAGAGTAGGCAGCAACACCGGGGACCAACCTCCTCCTTGGGCTGATCTGGGTACTGGCGTCAGACTGCTGAGTAGCGCTTGTTGCTACCTCCTCTTCCTGATCCAATACCAAGAGTGGCTGCGCATCAGAAATGTCCTCTTGATATGGATCGGAAAATAATTCCAGTGACTCAAGCGGAAGGTATGTGGTGGTGGTGGTGGTGGTCGTGTTGTTGGTGGTAGTGTCTTTGGGGGTGCACATAGCAGAGAGTGAAGAAGAGGGTGCAGATCGAGAGGATGAGGAGGGTGCAGAAGAGTAAGGCTGAGCGAGCCACTCAACCAAGTCTGGTGCATCCTTTAAAGTAATTGAACGCACCTTCTGCAACTTCCCACTTTGGCTCAAGCCTGTTGCTCCTGCCCTACCCCTACCACCCCTGCGGAAGGGCCTGCCTCTTCCTCTGCATGTCATTTTTTAAATGACCCTGTGACAAAACTCTTAGTCCCTATACCGCTGAAGGACTGCTGCAGTATAGGTGAGCGGTCAGCAGTGGTGCACGTCAACCCTATCTATTGTGGACCTATAGCGGTCCTTACAGAACAGCAGACTGTACCGCACTCAAGCCTATGTACCGTAGCACCCTATACCAAGTTACCAGTCCTTATAAGAACTTTTGTGGACCAAGCAGGTTGTGTATTAGTGTTTAGCAGACTGTACGTCAGTCCCTATACCGCTGAAGGACTGCTGCAGTATAGGGCAGCGGTCAGCAGTGGTGCACGTCAACCCTATCTATTGTGGACCGATAGCGGTCCTTACAGAACAGCAGACTGTACCGCACTCAAGCCTATGTACCGTAGCACCCTATACCAAGTTACCAGTCCTTATAAGAACTTTTGTGGACCAAGCAGGTTGTGTATTAGTGTTTAGCAGACTGTACGTCAGTCCCTATACCGCTGAAGGACTGCTGCAGTATAGGGCAGCGGTCAGCAGTGGTGCACGTCAACCCTATCTATTGTGGACCGATAGCGGTCCTTACAGAACAGCAGACTGTACCGCACTCAAGCCTATGTACCGTAGCACCCTATACCAAGTTACCAGTCCTTATAAGAACTTTTGTGGAACAAGCAGGTTGTGTGTTAGTGATTAGCAGACTGTACGTCAGTCCCTATACCGCTGAAGGACTGCTGCAGTATAGGTGAGCGGTCAGCAGTGGTGCACGTCAACCCTATCTATTGTGGACCGATAGCGGTCCTTACAGAACAGCAGACTGTACCGCACTCAAGCCTATGTACCGTAGCACCCTATACCAAGTTACCAGTCCTTATAAGAACTTTTGTGGACCAAGCAGGTTGTGTATTAGTGTTTAGCAGACTGTACGTCAGTCCCTATACCGCTGAAGGACTGCTGCAGTATAGGGCAGCGGTCAGCAGTGGTGCACGTCAACCCTATCTATTGTGGACCGATAGCGGTCCTTACAGAACAGCAGACTGTACCGCACTCAAGCCTATGTACCGTAGCACCCTATACCAAGTTACCAGTCCTTATAAGAACTTTTGTGGACCAAGCAGGTTGTGTGTTAGTGTTTAGCAGACTGTACGTCAGTCCCTATACCGCTGAAGGACTGCTGCAGTATAGGGCAGCGGTCAGCAGTGGTGCACGTCAACCCTATCTATTGTGGACCGATAGCGGTCCTTACAGAACAGCAGACTGTACCGCACTCAAGCCTATGTACCGTAGCACCCTATACCAAGTTACCAGTCCTTATAAGAACTTTTGTGGAACAAGCAGGTTGTGTGTTAGTGATTAGCAGACTGTACGTCAGTCCCTATACCGCTGAAGGACTGCTGCAGTATAGGGCAGCGGTCAGCAGTGGTGCACGTCAACCCTATCTATTGTGGACCGATAGCGGTCCTTACAGAACAGCAGACTGTACCGCACTCAAGCCTATGTACCGTAGCACCCTATACCAAGTTACCAGTCCTTATAAGAACTTTTGTGGAACAAGCAGGTTGTGTGTTAGTGATTAGCAGACTGTACGTCAGTCCCTATACCGCTGAAGGACTGCTGCAGTATAGGTGAGCGGTCAGCAGTGGTGCACGTCAACCCTATCTATTGTGGACCGATAGCGGTCCTTACAGAACAGCAGACTGTACCGCACTCAAGCCTATGTACCGTAGCACCCTATACCAAGTTACCAGTCCTTATAAGAACTTTTGTGGACCAAGCAGGTTGTGTATTAGTGTTTAGCAGACTGTACGTCAGTCCCTATACCGCTGAAGGACTGCTGCAGTATAGGGCAGCGGTCAGCAGTGGTGCACGTCAACCCTATCTATTGTGGACCGATAGCGGTCCTTACAGAACAGCAGACTGTACCGCACTCAAGCCTATGTACCGTAGCACCCTATACCAAGTTACCAGTCCTTATAAGAACTTTTGTGGACCAAGCAGGTTGTGTATTAGTGTTTAGCAGACTGTACGTCAGTCCCTATACCGCTGAAGGACTGCTGCAGTATAGGGCAGCGGTCAGCAGTGGTGCACGTCAACCCTATCTATTGTGGACCGATAGCGGTCCTTACAGAACAGCAGACTGTACCGCACTCAAGCCTATGTACCGTAGCACCCTATACCAAGTTACCAGTCCTTATAAGAACTTTTGTGGACCAAGCAGGTTGTGTGTTAGTGTTTAGCAGACTGTACGTCAGTCCCTATACCGCTGAAGGACTGCTGCAGTATAGGGCAGCGGTCAGCAGTGGTGCACGTCAACCCTATCTATTGTGGACCGATAGCGGTCCTTACAGAACAGCAGACTGTACCGCACTCAAGCCTATGTACCGTAGCACCCTATACCAAGTTACCAGTCCTTATAAGAACTTTTGTGGAACAAGCAGGTTGTGTGTTAGTGATTAGCAGACTGTACGTCAGTCCCTATACCGCTGAAGGACTGCTGCAGTATAGGGCAGCGGTCAGCAGTGGTGCACGTCAACCCTATCTATTGTGGACCGATAGCGGTCCTTACAGAACAGCAGACTGTACCGCACTCAAGCCTATGTACCGTAGCACCCTATACCAAGTTACCAGTCCTTATAAGAACTTTTGTGGAACAAGTGAGTTGTGAATGTTTAGCAGACTGCAGCAGAAGGGCAGCAGTCAAGTATAATATCCTTTCTATATTTGGAAGAAAGAATATTATACATGTACAAGCCTATTACTGTACCACTGATACCAGTCCTGAAAAGAACCTTTGTGGAACTAATAATAACAGCAAGTCTTTAAAATTACCCTCACTGCCTGACAACACTGCTTCCTTCCTGTCCCTATACAAATTGGCAAAAAAAGAGAACGATTAGTGGTTACTGGAACAGCTCTTTTGTGGACCTTGATAGTAACAGCTAATGATGATGATGATGATGATGATGATGAAAGACTAATCTGGCTGTCCCTGTAGCATACACCGTCCTTTCCCTTTCTCTAAACTAACAAAAGACACTCAGGCTGCTGCAAGAATCAGCAGCACAGCAAACCTATCAACACCTAACACCTATACCAGTCCTGAAAAGAACTTTTGTGTACCAAATAGCTAGTGGTTTATCTCTCCCTACTCCACACAGGAACCTGTCCCTATCTTAACAGAAGAAAGAATGTAAAATGGCCACCGGATCGGGTGTATTTATAGGTTAGGGGGAATGTACAAGTGTCCATGTGCTGTCATGTCTCAATTGGCTGTCCTGTATCACATGATAAACGTGTCACCAAAGGTTAAAGTTCTTGTATACATTAAACACGTAAGTCCGCCGCGGCGAACGACGGAAAAAGGCGTTCGAACGTGCGGACCGCGAATGTCGGAAATTCGCCGCGAAACGACCGCCGGGCGAACCGTTCGGCCATCACTACTCCCCCGTTTTAGGTCCTATGGGCCCCAAACTTTGCATGCATACTCCCAAGACCCTCGACTACATGGAGCCGAAAAAAGTGAATCAATACCATCTATGGTTCAGGAAATATGACCGTTTCAAGTTGAGCTCCAATTGAACCAACTTTTGAACTTTGAACTCCCATTACTGGGGAACCTTCCATACTGGTGCACCATCGAGCTGCGAGTGGACCCCCAGGTGAGGGGGCATGCCAGATAGATCTCTGGTCAGCTTGAAGCAAAATGTGATCAAAGTGACTGACTTTGAGCTCCTGTTTCTGGAGAACCACGTGGTGAAAACCAGCCCAAACTTTGCACACTTGTAGGGGAGACTCTTTAGCACCTATGGTGCAAATTTGGAGCCCCTATAACCTAAGGCCGACCTGTACTGACTCCCCAAAGATGGTACCCCTAGGACATCTAATTTTTACATTGGTGCCTATGTGAAAACTGGCCATGTTTGGGACCCGATAGCTCCCCCGTTTTAGGTCCTATGGGCCCCAAACTTTGCATGCATACTCCCAAGACCCTCGACTACATGGAGCCGAAAAAAGTGAATCAATACCATCTATGGTTCAGGAAATATGACCGTTTCAAGTTGAGCTCCAATTGAACCAACTTTTGAACTTTGAACTCCCATTACTGGGGAACCTTCCATACTGGTGCACCATCGAGCTGCGAGTGGACCCCCAGGTGAGGTGGCATGCCAGATAGATCTCTGGTCAGCTTGAAGCAAAATGTGATCAAAGTGACTGACTTTGAGCTCCTGTTTCTGGAGAACCACGTGGTGAAAACCAGCCCAAACTTTGCACACTTGTAGGGGAGACTCTTTAGCACCTATGGTGCAAATTTGGAGCCCCTATAACCTAAGGCCGACCTGTACTGACTCCCCAAAGATGGTACCCCTAGGACATCTAATTTTTACATTGGTGCCTATGTGAAAACTGGCCATGTTTGGGACCCGATAGCTCCCCCGTTTTAGGTCCTATGGGCCCCAAACTTTGCATGCATACTCCCAAGACCCTCGACTACATGGAGCCGAAAAAAGTGAATCAATACCATCTATGGTTCAGGAAATATGACCGTTTCAAGTTGAGCTCCAATTGAACCAACTTTTGAACTTTGAACTCCCATTACTGGGGAACCTTCCATACTGGTGCACCATCGAGCTGCGAGTGGACCCCCACCTCGGCACCCCCTCCCCCTGAGGGGGGAGGGGGTGCCGAGGTGAGGGGGCATGCCAGATAGATCTCTGGTCAGCTTGAAGAAAAATGTGATCAAAGTGACTGACTTTGAGCTCCTGTTTCTGGAGAACCACGTGGTGAAAACCAGCCCAAACTTTGCACACTTGTAGGGGAGACTCTTTAGCACCTATGGTGCAAATTTGGAGCCCCTATAACCTAAGGCCGACCTGTACTGACTCCCCAAAGATGGTACCCCTAGGACATCTAATTTTTACATTGGTGCCTATGTGAAAACTGGCCATGTTTGGGACCCGATAGCTCCCCCGTTTTAGGTCCTATGGGCCCCAAACTTGGCATGCATACTCACAAGACCATGGGCTACGTGGGGCTGAAGAAAGTGAATCATTCCTATGTATGGTTCGGGAAATATGACCGTTTCAAGTTGAGCTCCAATTGAACCAACTTTTGAACTTTGAACTCCCATTACTGGGGAACCTTCCATACTGGTGCACCATCGAGCTGCGAGTGGACCCCCACCTCGGCACCCCCTCCCCCTGAGGGGGGAGGGGGTGCCGAGGTGAGGGGGCATGCCAGATAGATCTCTGGTCAGCTTGAAGCAAAATGTGATCAAAGTGACTGACTTTGAGCTCCTGTTTCTGGAGAACCACGTGGTGAAAACCAGCCCAAACTTTGCACACTTGTAGGGGAGACTCTTTAGCACCTATGGTGCAAATTTGGAGCCCCTATAACCTAAGGCCGACCTGTACTGACTCCCCAAAGATGGTACCCCTAGGACATCTAATTTTTACATTGGTGCCTATGTGAAAACTGGCCATGTTTGGGACCCGATAGCTCCCCCGTTTTAGGTCCTATGGGCCCCAAACTTTGCATGCATACTCCCAAGACCCTCGACTACATGGAGCCGAAAAAAGTGAATCAATACCATCTATGGTTCAGGAAATATGACCGTTTCAAGTTGAGCTCCAATTGAACCAACTTTTGAACTTTGAACTCCCATTACTGGGGAACCTTCCATACTGGTGCACCATCGAGCTGCGAGTGGACCCCCAGGTGAGGGGGCATGCCAGATAGATCTCTGGTCAGCTTGAAGCAAAATGTGATCAAAGTGACTGACTTTGAGCTCCTGTTTCTGGAGAACCACATGGTGAAAACCAGCCCAAACTTTGCACACTTGTAGGGGAGACTCTTTAGCACCTATGGTGCAAATTTGGAGCCCCTATAACCTAAGGCCGACCTGTACTGACTCCCCAAAGATGGTACCCCTAGGACATCTAATTTTTACATTGGTGCCTATGTGAAAACTGGCCATGTTTTGGACCCGATAGCTCCCCCGTTTTAGGTCCTATGGGCCCCAAACTTTGCATGCATACTCCCAAGACCCTCGACTACATGGAGCCGAAAAAAGTGAATCAATACCATCTATGGTTCAGGAAATATGACCGTTTCAAGTTGAGCTCCAATTGAACCAACTTTTGAACTTTGAACTCCCATTACTGGGGAACCTTCCATACTGGTGCACCATCGAGCTGCGAGTGGACCCCCAGGTGAGGGGGCATGCCAGATAGATCTCTGGTCAGCTTGAAGCAAAATGTGATCAAAGTGACTGACTTTGAGCTCCTGTTTCTGGAGAACCACGTGGTGAAAACCAGCCCAAACTTTGCACACTTGTAGGGGAGACTCTTTAGCACCTATGGTGCAAATTTGGAGCCCCTATAACCTAAGGCCGACCTGTACTGACTCCCCAAAGATGGTACCCCTAGGACATCTAATTTTTACATTGGTGCCTATGTGAAAACTGGCCATGTTTGGGACCCGATAGCTCCCCCGTTTTAGGTCCTATGGGCCCCAAACTTTGCATGCATACTCCCGACTACATGGAGCCGAAAAAAGTGAATCAATACCATCTATGGTTCAGGAAATATGACCGTTTCAAGTTGAGCTCCAATTGAACCAACTTTTGAACTTTGAACTCCCATTACTGGGGAACCTTCCATACTGGTGCACCATCGAGCTGCGAGTGGACCCCCAGGTGAGGGGGCATGCCAGATAGATCTCTGGTCAGCTTGAAGCAAAATGTGATCAAAGTGACTGACTTTGCACACTTGTAGGGGAGACTCTTTAGCACCTATGGTGCAAATTTGGAGCCCCTATAACCTAAGGCCGACCTGTACTGACTCCCCAAACTTTGCATGCATACTCCCAAGACCCTCGACTACATGGAGCCGAAAAAAGTGAATCAATACCATCTATGGTTCAGGAAATATGACCGTTTCAAGTTGAGCTCCAATTGAACCAACTTTTGAACTTTGAACTCCCATTACTGGGGAACCTTCCATACTGGTGCACCATCGAGCTGCGAGTGGACCCCCACCTCGGCACCCCCTCCCCCTGAGGGGGGAGGGGGTGCCGAGGTGAGGGGGCATGCCAGATAGATCTCTGGTCAGCTTGAAGCAAAATGTGATCAAAGTGACTGACTTTGAGCTCCTGTTTCTGGAGAACCACGTGGTGAAAACCAGCCCAAACTTTGCACACTTGTAGGGGAGACTCTTTAGCACCTATGGTGCAAATTTGGAGCCCCTATAACCTAAGGCCGACCTGTACTGACTCCCCAAAGATGGTACCCCTAGGACATCTAATTTTTACATTGGTGCCTATGTGAAAACTGGCCATGTTTGGGACCCGATAGCTCCCCCGTTTTAGGTCCTATGGGCCCCAAACTTGGCATGCATACTCACAAGACCATGGGCTACGTGGGGCTGAAGAAAGTGAATCATTCCTATGTATGGTTCGGGAAATATGACCGTTTCAAGTTGAGCTCCAATTGAACCAACTTTTGAACTTTGAACTCCCATTACTGGGGAACCTTCCATACTGGTGCACCATCGAGCTGCGAGTGGACCCCCACCTCGGCACCCCCTCCCCCTGAGGGGGGAGGGGGTGCCGAGGTGAGGGGGCATGCCAGATAGATCTCTGGTCAGCTTGACCGTTTCAAGTTGAGCTCCAATTGAACCAACTTTTGAACTTTGAACTCCCATTACTGGGGAACCTTCCATACTGGTGCACCATCGAGCTGCGAGTGGACCCCCACCTCGGCACCCCCTCCCCCTGAGGGGGGAGGGGGTGCCGAGGTGAGGGGGCATGCCAGATAGATCTCTGGTCAGCTTGAAGCAAAATGTGATCAAAGTGACTGACTTTGAGCTCCTGTTTCTGGAGAACCACGTGGTGAAAACCAGCCCAAACTTTGCACACTTGTAGGGGAGACTCTTTAGCACCTATGGTGCAAATTTGGAGCCCCTATAACCTAAGGCCGACCTGTACTGACTCCCCAAAGATGGTACCCCTAGGACATCTAATTTTTACATTGGTGCCTATGTGAAAACTGGCCATGTTTGGGACCCGATAGCTCCCCCGTTTTAGGTCCTATGGGCCCCAAACTTTGCATGCATACTCCCAAGACCCTCGACTACATGGAGCCGAAAAAAGTGAATCAATACCATCTATGGTTCAGGAAATATGACCGTTTCAAGTTGAGCTCCAATTGAACCAACTTTTGAACTTTGAACTCCCATTACTGGGGAACCTTCCATACTGGTGCACCATCGAGCTGCGAGTGGACCCCCACCTCGGCACCCCCTCCCCCTGAGGGGGGAGGGGGTGCCGAGGTGAGGGGGCATGCCAGATAGATCTCTGGTCAGCTTGAAGCAAAATGTGATCAAAGTGACTGACTTTGAGCTCCTGTTTCTGGAGAACCACATGGTGAAAACCAGCCCAAACTTTGCACACTTGTAGGGGAGACTCTTTAGCACCTATGGTGCAAATTTGGAGCCCCTATAACCTAAGGCCGACCTGTACTGACTCCCCAAAGATGGTACCCCTAGGACATCTAATTTTTACATTGGTGCCTATGTGAAAACTGGCCATGTTTTGGACCCGATAGCTCCCCCGTTTTAGGTCCTATGGGCCCCAAACTTGGCATGCATACTCACAAGACCATGGGCTACGTGGGGCTGAAGAAAGTGAATCATTCCTATGTATGGTTCGGGAAATATGACCGTTTCAAGTTGAGCTCCAATTGAACCAACTTTTGAACTTTGAACTCCCATTACTGGGGAACCTTCCATACTGGTGCACCATCGAGCTGCGAGTGGACCCCCACCTCGGCACCCCCTCCCCCTGAGGGGGGAGGGGGTGCCGAGGTGAGGGGGCATGCCAGATAGATCTCTGGTCAGCTTGAAGCAAAATGTGATCAAAGTGACTGACTTTGAGCTCCTGTTTCTGGAGAACCACGTGGTGAAAACCAGCCCAAACTTTGCACACTTGTAGGGGAGACTCTTTAGCACCTATGGTGCAAATTTGGAGCCCCTATAACCTAAGGCCGACCTGTACTGACTCCCCAAAGATGGTACCCCTAGGACATCTAATTTTTACATTGGTGCCTATGTGAAAACTGGCCATGTTTGGGACCCGATAGCTCCCCCGTTTTAGGTCCTATGGGCCCCAAACTTGGCATGCATACTCACAAGACCATGGGCTACGTGGGGCTGAAGAAAGTGAATCATTCCTATGTATGGTTCGGGAAATATGACCGTTTCAAGTTGAGCTCCAATTGAACCAACTTTTGAACTTTGAACTCCCATTACTGGGGAACCTTCCATACTGGTGCACCATCGAGCTGCGAGTGGACCCCCACCTCGGCACCCCCTCCCCCTGAGGGGGGAGGGGGTGCCGAGGTGAGGGGGCATGCCAGATAGATCTCTGGTCAGCTTGAAGCAAAATGTGATCAAAGTGACTGACTTTGAGCTCCTGTTTCTGGAGAACCACGTGGTGAAAACCAGCCCAAACTTTGCACACTTGTAGGGGAGACTCTTTAGCACCTATGGTGCAAATTTGGAGCCCCTATAACCTAAGGCCGACCTGTACTGACTCCCCAAAGATGGTACCCCTAGGACATCTAATTTTTACATTGGTGCCTATGTGAAAACTGGCCATGTTTGGGACCCGATAGCTCCCCCGTTTTAGGTCCTATGGGCCCCAAACTTGGCATGCATACTCACAAGACCATGGGCTACGTGGGGCTGAAGAAAGTGAATCATTCCTATGTATGGTTCGGGAAATATGACCGTTTAAAGTTGAGCTCCAATTGAACCAACTTTGGAAATTTGAACTCCCATTACTGGGGAACCTTCCATACTGGTGCACCATCGAGCTGCGAGTGGACCCCCACCTCGGCACCCCCTCCCCCTGAGTAGTACCGTTTCAAGTTGAGCTCCAATTGAACCAACTTTTGAACTTTGAACTCCCATTACTGGGGAACCTTCCATACTGGTGCACCATCGAGCTGCGAGTGGACCCCCAGGTGAGGGGGCATGCCAGATAGATCTCTGGTCAGCTTGAAGCAAAATGTGATCAAAGTGACTGACTTTGAGCTCCTGTTTCTGGAGAACCACGTGGTGAAAACCAGCCCAAACTTTGCACACTTGTAGGGGAGACTCTTTAGCACCTATGGTGCAAATTCGGAGCCCCTATAACCTAAGGCCGACCTGTACTGACTCCCCAAACTTTGCATGCATACTCCCAAGACCCTCGACTACATGGAGCCGAAAAAAGTGAATCAATACCATCTATGGTTCAGGAAATATGACCGTTTCAAGTTGAGCTCAAATTGAACCAACTTTTGAACTTTGAACTCCCATTACTGGGGAACCTTCCATACTGGTGCACCATCGAGCTGCGAGTGGACCCCCACCTCGGCACCCCCTCCCCCGAGGTGAGGGGGCATGCCAGATAGATCTCTGGTCAGCTTGAAGCAAAATGTGATCAAAGTGACTGACTTTGAGCTCCTGTTTCTGGAGAACCACGTGGTGAAAACCAGCCCAAACTTTGCACACTTGTAGGGGAGACTCTTTAGCACCTATGGTGCAAATTTGGAGCCCCTATAACCTAAGGCCGACCTGTACTGACTCCCCAAACTTTGCATGCATACTCCCAAGACCCTCGACTACATGGAGCCGAAAAAAGTGAATCAATACCATCTATGGTTCAGGAAATATGACCGTTTCAAGTTGAGCTCCAATTGAACCAACTTTTGAACTTTGAACTCCCATTACTGGGGAACCTTCCATACTGGTGCACCATCGAGCTGCGAGTGGACCCCCACCTCGGCACCCCCTCCCCCTGAGGGGGGAGGGGGTGCCGAGGTGAGGGGGCATGCCAGATAGATCTCTGGTCAGCTTGAAGCAAAATGTGATCAAAGTGACAGACTTTGAGCTCCTGTTTCTGGAGAACCACGTGGTGAAAACCAGCCCAAACTTTGCACACTTGTAGGGGAGACTCTTTAGCACCTATGGTGCAAATTTGGAGCCCCTATAACCTAAGGCCGACCTGTACTGACTCCCCAAAGATGGTACCCCTAGGACATCTAATTTTTACATTGGTGCCTATGTGAAAACTGGCCATGTTTGGGACCCGATAGCTCCCCCGTTTTAGGTCCTATGGGCCCCAAACTTTGCATGCATACTCCCAAGACCCTCGACTACATGGAGCCGAAAAAAGTGAATCAATACCATCTATGGTTCAGGAAATATGACCGTTTCAAGTTGAGCTCCAATTGAACCAACTTTTGAACTTTGAACTCCCATTACTGGGGAACCTTCCATACTGGTGCACCATCGAGCTGCGAGTGGACCCCCAGGTGAGGGGGCATGCCAGATAGATCTCTGGTCAGCTTGAAGCAAAATGTGATCAAAGTGACTGACTTTGAGCTCCTGTTTCTGGAGAACCACGTGGTGAAAACCAGCCCAAACTTTGCACACTTGTAGGGGAGACTCTTTAGCACCTATGGTGCAAATTTGGAGCCCCTATAACCTAAGGCCGACCTGTACTGACTCCCCAAAGATGGTACCCCTAGGACATCTAATTTTTACATTGGTGCCTATGTGAAAACTGGCCATGTTTGGGACCCGATAGCTCCCCCGTTTTAGGTCCTATGGGCCCCAAACTTTGCATGCATACTCCCAAGACCCTCGACTACATGGAGCCGAAAAAAGTGAATCAATACCATCTATGGTTCAGGAAATATGACCGTTTCAAGTTGAGCTCCAATTGAACCAACTTTTGAACTTTGAACTCCCATTACTGGGGAACCTTCCATACTGGTGCACCATCGAGCTGCGAGTGGACCCCCAGGTGAGGGGGCATGCCAGATAGATCTCTGGTCAGCTTGAAGCAAAATGTGATCAAAGTGACTGACTTTGAGCTCCTGTTTCTGGAGAACCACGTGGTGAAAACCAGCCCAAACTTTGCACACTTGTAGGGGAGACTCTTTAGCACCTATGGTGCAAATTCGGAGCCCCTATAACCTAAGGCCGACCTGTACTGACTCCCCAAACTTTGCATGCATACTCCCAAGACCCTCGACTACATGGAGCCGAAAAAAGTGAATCAATACCATCTATGGTTCAGGAAATATGACCGTTTCAAGTTGAGCTCAAATTGAACCAACTTTTGAACTTTGAACTCCCATTACTGGGGAACCTTCCATACTGGTGCACCATCGAGCTGCGAGTGGACCCCCACCTCGGCACCCCCTCCCCCTGAGGGGGGAGGGGGTGCCGAGGTGAGGGGGCATGCCAGATAGATCTCTGGTCAGCTTGAAGCAAAATGTGATCAAAGTGACTGACTTTGAGCTCCTGTTTCTGGAGAACCACGTGGTGAAAACCAGCCCAAACTTTGCACACTTGTAGGGGAGACTCTTTAGCACCTATGGTGCAAATTTGGAGCCCCTATAACCTAAGGCCGACCTGTACTGACTCCCCAAAGATGGTACCCCTAGGACATCTAATTTTTACATTGGTGCCTATGTGAAAACTGGCCATGTTTGGGACCCGATAGCTCCCCCGTTTTAGGTCCTATGGGCCCCAAACTTGGCATGCATACTCACAAGACCATGGGCTACGTGGGGCTGAAGAAAGTGAATCATTCCTATGTATGGTTCGGGAAATATGACCGTTTAAAGTTGAGCTCCAATTGAACCAACTTTGGAAATTTGAACTCCCATTACTGGGGAACCTTCCATACTGGTGCACCATCGAGCTGCGATTGGACCCCCACCTCGGCACCCCCTCCCCCTGAGGGGGGAGGGGGTGCCGAGGTGAGGGGGCATGCCAGATAGCTCTCTGGTCAGCTTGAAGCAAAATGTGATCAAAGTGACTGACTTTGAGCTCCTGTTTCTGGAGAACCACGTGGTGAAAACCAGCCCAAACTTTGCACACTTGTAGGGGAGACTCTTTAGCACCTATGGTGCAAATTTGGAGCCCCTATAACCTAAGGCCGACCTGTACTGACTCCCCAAAGATGGTACCCCTAGGACATCTAATTTTTACATTGGTGCCTATGTGAAAACTGGCCATGTTTGGGACCCGATAGCTCCCCCGTTTTAGGTCCTATGGGCCCCAAACTTTGCCTGCATACTCCCAAGACCCTCGACTACATGGAGCCGAAAAAAGTGAATCAATACCATCTATGGTTCAGGAAATATGACCGTTTCAAGTTGAGCTCCAATTGAACCAACTTTTGAACTTTGAACTCCCATTACTGGGGAACCTTCCATACTGGTGCACCATCGAGCTGCGAGTGGACCCCCACCTCGGCACCCCCTCCCCCTGAGGGGGGAGGGGGTGCCGAGGTGAGGGGGCATGCCAGATAGATCTCTGGTCAGCTTGAAGCAAAATGTGATCAAAGTGACTGACTTTGAGCTCCTGTTTCTGGAGAACCACGTGGTGAAAACCAGCCCAAACTTTGCACACTTGTAGGGGAGACTCTTTAGCACCTATGGTGCAAATTTGGAGCCCCTATAACCTAAGGCCGACCTGTACTGACTCCCCAAAGATGGTACCCCTAGGACATCTAATTTTTACATTGGTGCCTATGTGAAAACTGGCCATGTTTGGGACCCGATAGCTCCCCCGTTTTAGGTCCTATGGGCCCCAAACTTTGCCTGCATACTCCCAAGACCCTCGACTACATGGAGCCGAAAAAAGTGAATCAATACCATCTATGGTTCAGGAAATATGACCGTTTCAAGTTGAGCTCCAATTGAACCAACTTTTGAACTTTGAACTCCCATTACTGGGGAACCTTCCATACTGGTGCACCATCGAGCTGCGAGTGGACCCCCAGGTGAGGGGGCATGCCAGATAGATCTCTGGTCAGCTTGAAGCAAAATGTGATCAAAGTGACTGACTTTGAGCTCCTGTTTCTGGAGAACCACGTGGTGAAAACCAGCCCAAACTTTGCACACTTGTAGGGGAGACTCTTTAGCACCTATGGTGCAAATTTGGAGCCCCTATAACCTAAGGCCGACCTGTACTGACTCCCCAAAGATGGTACCCCTAGGACATCTAATTTTTACATTGGTGCCTATGTGAAAACTGGCCATGTTTGGGACCCGATAGCTCCCCCGTTTTAGGTCCTATGGGCCCCAAACTTTGCATGCATACTCCCAAGACCCTCGACTACATGGAGCCGAAAAAAGTGAATCAATACCATCTATGGTTCAGGAAATATGACCGTTTCAAGTTGAGCTCCAATTGAACCAACTTTTGAACTTTGAACTCCCATTACTGGGGAACCTTCCATACTGGTGCACCATCGAGCTGCGAGTGGACCCCCACCTCGGCACCCCCTCCCCCTGAGGGGGGAGGGGGTGCCGAGGTGAGGGGGCATGCCAGATAGATCTCTGGTCAGCTTGAAGCAAAATGTGATCAAAGTGACTGACTTTGAGCTCCTGTTTCTGGAGAACCACGTGGTGAAAACCAGCCCAAACTTTGCACACTTGTAGGGGAGACTCTTTAGCACCTATGGTGCAAATTTGGAGCCCCTATAACCTAAGGCCGACCTGTACTGACTCCCCAAACTTTGCATGCATACTCCCAAGACCCTCGACTACATGGAGCCGAAAAAAGTGAATCAATACCATCTATGGTTCAGGAAATATGACCGTTTCAAGTTGAGCTCCAATTGAACCAACTTTTGAACTTTGAACTCCCATTACTGGGGAACCTTCCATACTGGTGCACCATCGAGCTGCGAGTGGACCCCCACCTCGGCACCCCCTCCCCCTGAGGGGGGAGGGGGTGCCGAGGTGAGGGGGCATGCCAGATAGATCTCTGGTCAGCTTGAAGCAAAATGTGATCAAAGTGACTGACTTTGAGCTCCTGTTTCTGGAGAACCACGTGGTGAAAACCAGCCCAAACTTTGCACACTTGTAGGGGAGACTCTTTAGCACCTATGGTGCAAATTTGGAGCCCCTATAACCTAAGGCCGACCTGTACTGACTCCCCAAAGATGGTACCCCTAGGACATCTAATTTTTACATTGGTGCCTATGTGAAAACTGGCCATGTTTGGGACCCGATAGCTCCCCCGTTTTAGGTCCTATGGGCCCCAAACTTGGCATGCATACTCACAAGACCATGGGCTACGTGGGGCTGAAGAAAGTGAATCATTCCTATGTATGGTTCGGGAAATATGACCGTTTAAAGTTGAGCTCCAATTGAACCAACTTTGGAAATTTGAACTCCCATTACTGGGGAACCTTCCATACTGGTGCACCATCGAGCTGCGAGTGGACCCCCACCTCGGCACCCCCTCCCCCTGAGGGGGGAGGGGGTGCCGAGGTGAGGGGGCATGCCAGATAGATCTCTGGTCAGCTTGAAGCAAAATGTGATCAAAGTGACTGACTTTGAGCTCCTGTTTCTGGAGAACCACGTGGTGAAAACCAGCCCAAACTTTGCACACTTGTAGGGGAGACTCTTTAGCACCTATGGTGCAAATTTGGAGCCCCTATAACCTAAGGCCGACCTGTACTGACTCCCCAAAGATGGTACCCCTAGGACATCTAATTTTTACATTGGTGCCTATGTGAAAACTGGCCATGTTTGGGACCCGATAGCTCCCCCGTTTTAGGTCCTATGGGCCCCAAACTTTGCCTGCATACTCCCAAGACCCTCGACTACATGGAGCCGAAAAAAGTGAATCAATACCATCTATGGTTCAGGAAATATGACCGTTTCAAGTTGAGCTCCAATTGAACCAACTTTTGAACTTTGAACTCCCATTACTGGGGAACCTTCCATACTGGTGCACCATCGAGCTGCGAGTGGACCCCCACCTCGGCACCCCCTCCCCCTGAGGGGGGAGGGGGTGCCGAGGTGAGGGGGCATGCCAGATAGATCTCTGGTCAGCTTGAAGCAAAATGTGATCAAAGTGACTGACTTTGAGCTCCTGTTTCTGGAGAACCACGTGGTGAAAACCAGCCCAAACTTTGCACACTTGTAGGGGAGACTCTTTAGCACCTATGGTGCAAATTTGGAGCCCCTATAACCTAAGGCCGACCTGTACTGACTCCCCAAAGATGGTACCCCTAGGACATCTAATTTTTACATTGGTGCCTATGTGAAAACTGGCCATGTTTGGGACCCGATAGCTCCCCCGTTTTAGGTCCTATGGGCCCCAAACTTTGCATGCATACTCCCAAGACCCTCGACTACATGGAGCCGAAAAAAGTGAATCAATACCATCTATGGTTCAGGAAATATGACCGTTTCAAGTTGAGCTCCAATTGAACCAACTTTTGAACTTTGAACTCCCATTACTGGGGAACCTTCCATACTGGTGCACCATCGAGCTGCGAGTGGACCCCCAGGTGAGGGGGCATGCCAGATAGATCTCTGGTCAGCTTGAAGCAAAATGTGATCAAAGTGACTGACTTTGAGCTCCTGTTTCTGGAGAACCACGTGGTGAAAACCAGCCCAAACTTTGCACACTTGTAGGGGAGACTCTTTAGCACCTATGGTGCAAATTTGGAGCCCCTATAACCTAAGGCCGACCTGAACTGACTCCCCAAAGATGGTACCCCTAGGACATCTAATTTTTACATTGGTGCCTATGTGAAAACTGGCCATGTTTGGGACCCGATAGCCCCCCCGTTTTAGGTCCTATGGGCCCCAAACTTTGCATGCATACTCCCAAGACCCTCGACTACATGGAGCCGAAAAAAGTGAATCAATACCATCTATGGTTCAGGAAATATGACCGTTTCAAGTTGAGCTCCAATTGAACCAACTTTTGAACTTTGAACTCCCATTACTGGGGAACCTTCCATACTGGTGCACCATCGAGCTGCGAGTGGACCCCCACCTCGGCACCCCCTCCCCCTGAGGGGGGAGGGGGTGCCGAGGTGAGGGGGCATGCCAGATAGATCTCTGGTCAGCTTGAAGCAAAATGTGATCAAAGTGACTGACTTTGAGCTCCTGTTTCTGGAGAACCACGTGGTGAAAACCAGCCCAAACTTTGCACACTTGTAGGGGAGACTCTTTAGCACCTATGGTGCAAATTTGGAGCCCCTATAACCTAAGGCCGACCTGTACTGACTCCCCAAAGATGGTACCCCTAGGACATCTAATTTTTACATTGGTGCCTATGTGAAAACTGGCCATGTTTGGGACCCGATAGCTCCCCCGTTTTAGGTCCTATGGGCCCCAAACTTTGCATGCATACTCCCAAGACCCTCGACTACATGGAGCCGAAAAAAGTGAATCAATACCATCTATGGTTCAGGAAATATGACCGTTTCAAGTTGAGCTCCAATTGAACCAACTTTTGAACTTTGAACTCCCATTACTGGGGAACCTTCCATACTGGTGCACCATCGAGCTGCGAGTGGACCCCCAGGTGAGGGGGCATGCCAGATAGATCTCTGGTCAGCTTGAAGCAAAATGTGATCAAAGTGACTGACTTTGAGCTCCTGTTTCTGGAGAACCACGTGGTGAAAACCAGCCCAAACTTTGCACACTTGTAGGGGAGACTCTTTAGCACCTATGGTGCAAATTTGGAGCCCCTATAACCTAAGGCCGACCTGTACTGACTCCCCAAATATGGTACCCCTAGGACATCTAATTTTTACATTGGTGCCTATGTGAAAACTGGCCATGTTTGGGACCCGATAGCTCCCCCGTTTTAGGTCCTATGGGCCCCAAACTTTGCATGCATACTCCCAAGACCCTCGACTACATGGAGCCGAAAAAAGTGAATCAATACCATCTATGGTTCAGGAAATATGACCGTTTCAAGTTGAGCTCCAATTGAACCAACTTTTGAACTTTGAACTCCCATTACTGGGGAACCTTCCATACTGGTGCACCATCGAGCTGCGAGTGGACCCCCACCTCGGCACCCCCTCCCCCTGAGGGGGGAGGGGGTGCCGAGGTGAGGGGGCATGCCAGATAGATCTCTGGTCAGCTTGAAGCAAAATGTGATCAAAGTGACTGACTTTGAGCTCCTGTTTCTGGAGAACCACGTGGTGAAAACCAGCCCAAACTTTGCACACTTGTAGGGGAGACTCTTTAGCACCTATGGTGCAAATTTGGAGCCCCTATAACCTAAGGCCGACCTGTACTGACTCCCCAAAGATGGTACCCCTAGGACATCTAATTTTTACATTGGTGCCTATGTGAAAACTGGCCATGTTTGGGACCCGATAGCTCCCCCGTTTTAGGTCCTATGGGCCCCAAACTTTGCATGCATACTCCCAAGACCCTCGACTACATGGAGCCGAAAAAAGTGAATCAATACCATCTATGGTTCAGGAAATATGACCGTTTCAAGTTGAGCTCCAATTGAACCAACTTTTGAACTTTGAACTCCCATTACTGGGGAACCTTCCATACTGGTGCACCATCGAGCTGCGAGTGGACCCCCAGGTGAGGGGGCATGCCAGATAGATCTCTGGTCAGCTTGAAGCAAAATGTGATCAAAGTGACTGACTTTGAGCTCCTGTTTCTGGAGAACCACGTGGTGAAAACCAGCCCAAACTTTGCACACTTGTAGGGGAGACTCTTTAGCACCTATGGTGCAAATTTGGAGCCCCTATAACCTAAGGCCGACCTGTACTGACTCCCCAAAGATGGTACCCCTAGGACATCTAATTTTTACATTGGTGCCTATGTGAAAACTGGCCATGTTTGGGACCCGATAGCTCCCCCGTTTTAGGTCCTATGGGCCCCAAACTTTGCATGCATACTCCCAAGACCCTCGACTACATGGAGCCGAAAAAAGTGAATCAATACCATCTATGGTTCAGGAAATATGACCGTTTCAAGTTGAGCTCCAATTGAACCAACTTTTGAACTTTGAACTCCCATTACTGGGGAACCTTCCATACTGGTGCACCATCGAGCTGCGAGTGGACCCCCACCTCGGCACCCCCTCCCCCTGAGGGGGGAGGGGGTGCCGAGGTGAGGGGGCATGCCAGATAGATCTCTGGTCAGCTTGAAGCAAAATGTGATCAAAGTGACTGACTTTGAGCTCCTGTTTCTGGAGAACCACGTGGTGAAAACCAGCCCAAACTTTGCACACTTGTAGGGGAGACTCTTTAGCACCTATGGTGCAAATTTGGAGCCCCTATAACCTAAGGCCGACCTGTACTGACTCCCCAAAGATGGTACCCCTAGGACATCTAATTTTTACATTGGTGCCTATGTGAAAACTGGCCATGTTTGGGACCCGATAGCTCCCCCGTTTTAGGTCCTATGGGCCCCAAACTTTGCATGCATACTCCCAAGACCCTCGACTACATGGAGCCGAAAAAAGTGAACCAATACCATCTATGGTTCAGGAAATATGACCGTTTCAAGTTGAGCTCCAATTGAACCAACTTTTGAACTTTGAACTCCCATTACTGGGGAACCTTCCATACTGGTGCACCATCGAGCTGCGAGTGGACCCCCAGGTGAGGGGGCATGCCAGATAGATCTCTGGTCAGCTTGAAGCAAAATGTGATCAAAGTGACTGACTTTGAGCTCCTGTTTCTGGAGAACCACGTGGTGAAAACCAGCCCAAACTTTGCACACTTGTAGGGGAGACTCTTTAGCACCTATGGTGCAAATTTGGAGCCCCTATAACCTAAGGCCGACCTGTACTGACTCCCCAAAGATGGTACCCCTAGGACATCTAATTTTTACATTGGTGCCTATGTGAAAACTGGCCATGTTTGGGACCCGATAGCTCCCCCGTTTTAGGTCCTATGGGCCCCAAACTTTGCATGCATACTCCCAAGACCCTCGACTACATGGAGCCGAAAAAAGTGAATCAATACCATCTATGGTTCAGGAAATATGACCGTTTCAAGTTGAGCTCCAATTGAACCAACTTTTGAACTTTGAACTCCCATTACTGGGGAACCTTCCATACTGGTGCACCATCGAGCTGCGAGTGGACCCCCAGGTGAGGGGGCATGCCAGATAGATCTCTGGTCAGCTTGAAGCAAAATGTGATCAAAGTGACTGACTTTGAGCTCCTGTTTCTGGAGAACCACGTGGTGAAAACCAGCCCAAACTTTGCACACTTGTAGGGGAGACTCTTTAGCACCTATGGTGCAAATTTGGAGCCCCTATAACCTAAGGCCGACCTGTACTGACTCCCCAAAGATGGTACCCCTAGGACATCTAATTTTTACATTGGTGCCTATGTGAAAACTGGCCATGTTTGGGACCCGATAGCTCCCCCGTTTTAGGTCCTATGGGCCCCAAACTTTGCATGCATACTCCCAAGACCCTCGACTACATGGAGCCGAAAAAAGTGAATCAATACCATCTATGGTTCAGGAAATATGACCGTTTCAAGTTGAGCTCCAATTGAACCAACTTTTGAACTTTGAACTCCCATTACTGGGGAACCTTCCATACTGGTGCACCATCGAGCTGCGAGTGGACCCCCAGGTGAGGGGGCATGCCAGATAGATCTCTGGTCAGCTTGAAGCAAAATGTGATCAAAGTGACTGACTTTGAGCTCCTGTTTCTGGAGAACCACGTGGTGAAAACCAGCCCAAACTTTGCACACTTGTAGGGGAGACTCTTTAGCACCTATGGTGCAAATTTGGAGCCCCTATAACCTAAGGCCGACCTGTACTGACTCCCCAAAGATGGTACCCCTAGGACATCTAATTTTTACATTGGTGCCTATGTGAAAACTGGCCATGTTTGGGACCCGATAGCTCCCCCGTTTTAGGTCCTATGGGCCCCAAACTTTGCATGCATACTCCCAAGACCCTCGACTACATGGAGCCGAAAAAAGTGAATCAATACCATCTATGGTTCAGGAAATATGACCGTTTCAAGTTGAGCTCCAATTGAACCAACTTTTGAACTTTGAACTCCCATTACTGGGGAACCTTCCATACTGGTGCACCATCGAGCTGCGAGTGGACCCCCAGGTGAGGGGGCATGCCAGATAGATCTCTGGTCAGCTTGAAGCAAAATGTGATCAAAGTGACTGACTTTGAGCTCCTGTTTCTGGAGAACCACGTGGTGAAAACCAGCCCAAACTTTGCACACTTGTAGGGGAGACTCTTTAGCACCTATGGTGCAAATTTGGAGCCCCTATAACCTAAGGCCGACCTGTACTGACTCCCCAAAGATGGTACCCCTAGGACATCTAATTTTTACATTGGTGCCTATGTGAAAACTGGCCATGTTTGGGACCCGATAGCTCCCCCGTTTTAGGTCCTATGGGCCCCAAACTTTGCATGCATACTCCCAAGACCCTCGACTACATGGAGCCGAAAAAAGTGAATCAATACCATCTATGGTTCAGGAAATATGACCGTTTCAAGTTGAGCTCCAATTGAACCAACTTTTGAACTTTGAACTCCCATTACTGGGGAACCTTCCATACTGGTGCACCATCGAGCTGCGAGTGGACCCCCAGGTGAGGGGGCATGCCAGATAGATCTCTGGTCAGCTTGAAGCAAAATGTGATCAAAGTGACTGACTTTGAGCTCCTGTTTCTGGAGAACCACGTGGTGAAAACCAGCCCAAACTTTGCACACTTGTAGGGGAGACTCTTTAGCACCTATGGTGCAAATTTGGAGCCCCTATAACCTAAGGCCGACCTGTACTGACTCCCCAAAGATGGTACCCCTAGGACATCTAATTTTTACATTGGTGCCTATGTGAAAACTGGCCATGTTTGGGACCCGATAGCTCCCCCGTTTTAGGTCCTATGGGCCCCAAACTTTGCATGCATACTCCCAAGACCCTCGACTACATGGAGCCGAAAAAAGTGAATCAATACCATCTATGGTTCAGGAAATATGACCGTTTCAAGTTGAGCTCCAATTGAACCAACTTTTGAACTTTGAACTCCCATTACTGGGGAACCTTCCATACTGGTGCACCATCGAGCTGCGAGTGGACCCCCAGGTGAGGGGGCATGCCAGATAGATCTCTGGTCAGCTTGAAGCAAAATGTGATCAAAGTGACTGACTTTGAGCTCCTGTTTCTGGAGAACCACGTGGTGAAAACCAGCCCAAACTTTGCACACTTGTAGGGGAGACTCTTTAGCACCTATGGTGCAAATTTGGAGCCCCTATAACCTAAGGCCGACCTGTACTGACTCCCCAAAGATGGTACCCCTAGGACATCTAATTTTTACATTGGTGCCTATGTGAAAACTGGCCATGTTTGGGACCCGATAGCTCCCCCGTTTTAGGTCCTATGGGCCCCAAACTTTGCATGCATACTCCCAAGACCCTCGACTACATGGAGCCGAAAAAAGTGAATCAATACCATCTATGGTTCAGGAAATATGACCGTTTCAAGTTGAGCTCCAATTGAACCAACTTTTGAACTTTGAACTCCCATTACTGGGGAACCTTCCATACTGGTGCACCATCGAGCTGCGAGTGGACCCCCACCTCGGCACCCCCTCCCCCTGAGGGGGGAGGGGGTGCCGAGGTGAGGGGGCATGCCAGATAGATCTCTGGTCAGCTTGAAGCAAAATGTGATCAAAGTGACTGACTTTGAGCTCCTGTTTCTGGAGAACCACGTGGTGAAAACCAGCCCAAACTTTGCACACTTGTAGGGGAGACTCTTTAGCACCTATGGTGCAAATTTGGAGCCCCTATAACCTAAGGCCGACCTGTACTGACTCCCCAAAGATGGTACCCCTAGGACATCTAATTTTTACATTGGTGCCTATGTGAAAACTGGCCATGTTTGGGACCCGATAGCTCCCCCGTTTTAGGTCCTATGGGCCCCAAACTTTGCATGCATACTCCCAAGACCCTCGACTACATGGAGCCGAAAAAAGTGAATCAATACCATCTATGGTTCAGGAAATATGACCGTTTCAAGTTGAGCTCCAATTGAACCAACTTTTGAACTTTGAACTCCCATTACTGGGGAACCTTCCATACTGGTGCACCATCGAGCTGCGAGTGGACCCCCACCTCGGCACCCCCTCCCCCTGAGGGGGGAGGGGGTGCCGAGGTGAGGGGGCATGCCAGATAGATCTCTGGTCAGCTTGAAGCAAAATGTGATCAAAGTGACTGACTTTGAGCTCCTGTTTCTGGAGAACCACGTGGTGAAAACCAGCCCAAACTTTGCACACTTGTAGGGGAGACTCTTTAGCACCTATGGTGCAAATTTGGAGCCCCTATAACCTAAGGCCGACCTGTACTGACTCCCCAAAGATGGTACCCCTAGGACATCTAATTTTTACATTGGTGCCTATGTGAAAACTGGCCATGTTTGGGACCCGATAGCTCCCCCGTTTTAGGTCCTATGGGCCCCAAACTTTGCATGCATACTCCCAAGACCCTCGACTACATGGAGCCGAAAAAAGTGAATCAATACCATCTATGGTTCAGGAAATATGACCGTTTCAAGTTGAGCTCCAATTGAACCAACTTTTGAACTTTGAACTCCCATTACTGGGGAACCTTCCATACTGGTGCACCATCGAGCTGCGAGTGGACCCCCACCTCGGCACCCCCTCCCCCTGAGGGGGCAGGGGGTGCCGAGGTGAGGGGGCATGCCAGATAGATCTCTGGTCAGCTTGAAGCAAAATGTGATCAAAGTGACTGACTTTGAGCTCCTGTTTCTGGAGAACCACGTGGTGAAAACCAGCCCAAACTTTGCACACTTGTAGGGGAGACTCTTTAGCACCTATGGTGCAAATTTGGAGCCCCTATAACCTAAGGCCGACCTGTACTGACTCCCCAAAGATGGTACCCCTAGGACATCTAATTTTTACATTGGTGCCTATGTGAAAACTGGCCATGTTTGGGACCCGATAGCTCCCCCGTTTTAGGTCCTATGGGCCCCAAACTTTGCATGCATACTCCCAAGACCCTCGACTACATGGAGCCGAAAAAAGTGAATCAATACCATCTATGGTTCAGGAAATATGACCGTTTCAAGTTGAGCTCCAATTGAACCAACTTTTGAACTTTGAACTCCCATTACTGGGGAACCTTCCATACTGGTGCACCATCGAGCTGCGAGTGGACCCCCACCTCGGCACCCCCTCCCCCTGAGGGGGGAGGGGGTGCCGAGGTGAGGGGGCATGCCAGATAGATCTCTGGTCAGCTTGAAGCAAAATGTGATCAAAGTGACTGACTTTGAGCTCCTGTTTCTGGAGAACCACGTGGTGAAAACCAGCCCAAACTTGGCACACTTGTAGGGGAGACTCTTTAGCACCTATGGTGCAAATTTGGAGCCCCTATAACCTAAGGCCGACCTGTACTGACTCCCCAAAGATGGTACCCCTAGGACATCTAATTTTTACATTGGTGCCTATGTGAAAACTGGCCATGTTTGGGACCCGATAGCTCCCCCGTTTTAGGTCCTATGGGCCCCAAACTTTGCATGCATACTCCCAAGACCCTCGACTACATGGAGCCGAAAAAAGTGAATCAATACCATCTATGGTTCAGGAAATATGACCGTTTCAAGTTGAGCTCCAATTGAACCAACTTTTGAACTTTGAACTCCCATTACTGGGGAACCTTCCATACTGGTGCACCATCGAGCTGCGAGTGGACCCCCAGGTGAGGGGGCATGCCAGATAGATCTCTGGTCAGCTTGAAGCAAAATGTGATCAAAGTGACTGACTTTGAGCTCCTGTTTCTGGAGAACCACGTGGTGAAAACCAGCCCAAACTTTGCACACTTGTAGGGGAGACTCTTTAGCACCTATGGTGCAAATTTGGAGCCCCTATAACCTAAGGCCGACCTGTACTGACTCCCCAAAGATGGTACCCCTAGGACATCTAATTTTTACATTGGTGCCTATGTGAAAACTGGCCATGTTTGGGACCCGATAGCTCCCCCGTTTTAGGTCCTATGGGCCCCAAACTTTGCATGCATACTCCCAAGACCCTCGACTACATGGAGCCGAAAAAAGTGAATCAATACCATCTATGGTTCAGGAAATATGACCGTTTCAAGTTGAGCTCCAATTGAACCAACTTTTGAACTTTGAACTCCCATTACTGGGGAACCTTCCATACTGGTGCACCATCGAGCTGCGAGTGGACCCCCACCTCGGCACCCCCTCCCCCTGAGGGGGGAGGGGGTGCCGAGGTGAGGGGGCATGCCAGATAGATCTCTGGTCAGCTTGAAGCAAAATGTGATCAAAGTGACTGACTTTGAGCTCCTGTTTCTGGAGAACCACGTGGTGAAAACCAGCCCAAACTTTGCACACTTGTAGGGGAGACTCTTTAGCACCTATGGTGCAAATTTGGAGCCCCTATAACCTAAGGCCGACCTGTACTGACTCCCCAAAGATGGTACCCCTAGGACATCTAATTTTTACATTGGTGCCTATGTGAAAACTGGCCATGTTTGGGACCCGATAGCTCCCCCGTTTTAGGTCCTATGGGCCCCAAACTTTGCATGCATACTCCCAAGACCCTCGACTACATGGAGCCGAAAAAAGTGAATCAATACCATCTATGGTTCAGGAAATATGACCGTTTCAAGTTGAGCTCCAATTGAACCAACTTTTGAACTTTGAACTCCCATTACTGGGGAACCTTCCATACTGGTGCACCATCGAGCTGCGAGTGGACCCCCACCTCGGCACCCCCTCCCCCTGAGGGGGGAGGGGGTGCCGAGGTGAGGGGGCATGCCAGATAGATCTCTGGTCAGCTTGAAGCAAAATGTGATCAAAGTGACTGACTTTGAGCTCCTGTTTCTGGAGAACCACGTGGTGAAAACCAGCCCAAACTTTGCACACTTGTAGGGGAGACTCTTTAGCACCTATGGTGCAAATTTGGAGCCCCTATAACCTAAGGCCGACCTGTACTGACTCCCCAAAGATGGTACCCCTAGGACATCTAATTTTTACATTGGTGCCTATGTGAAAACTGGCCATGTTTGGGACCCGATAGCTCCCCCGTTTTAGGTCCTATGGGCCCCAAACTTTGCATGCATACTCCCAAGACCCTCGACTACATGGAGCCGAAAAAAGTGAACCAATACCATCTATGGTTCAGGAAATATGACCGTTTCAAGTTGAGCTCCAATTGAACCAACTTTTGAACTTTGAACTCCCATTACTGGGGAACCTTCCATACTGGTGCACCATCGAGCTGCGAGTGGACCCCCAGGTGAGGGGGCATGCCAGATAGATCTCTGGTCAGCTTGAAGCAAAATGTGATCAAAGTGACTGACTTTGAGCTCCTGTTTCTGGAGAACCACGTGGTGAAAACCAGCCCAAACTTTGCACACTTGTAGGGGAGACTCTTTAGCACCTATGGTGCAAATTTGGAGCCCCTATAACCTAAGGCCGACCTGTACTGACTCCCCAAAGATGGTACCCCTAGGACATCTAATTTTTACATTGGTGCCTATGTGAAAACTGGCCATGTTTGGGACCCGATAGCTCCCCCGTTTTAGGTCCTATGGGCCCCAAACTTTGCATGCATACTCCCAAGACCCTCGACTACATGGAGCCGAAAAAAGTGAATCAATACCATCTATGGTTCAGGAAATATGACCGTTTCAAGTTGAGCTCCAATTGAACCAACTTTTGAACTTTGAACTCCCATTACTGGGGAACCTTCCATACTGGTGCACCATCGAGCTGCGAGTGGACCCCCAGGTGAGGGGGCATGCCAGATAGATCTCTGGTCAGCTTGAAGCAAAATGTGATCAAAGTGACTGACTTTGAGCTCCTGTTTCTGGAGAACCACGTGGTGAAAACCAGCCCAAACTTTGCACACTTGTAGGGGAGACTCTTTAGCACCTATGGTGCAAATTTGGAGCCCCTATAACCTAAGGCCGACCTGTACTGACTCCCCAAAGATGGTACCCCTAGGACATCTAATTTTTACATTGGTGCCTATGTGAAAACTGGCCATGTTTGGGACCCGATAGCTCCCCCGTTTTAGGTCCTATGGGCCCCAAACTTTGCATGCATACTCCCAAGACCCTCGACTACATGGAGCCGAAAAAAGTGAATCAATACCATCTATGGTTCAGGAAATATGACCGTTTCAAGTTGAGCTCCAATTGAACCAACTTTTGAACTTTGAACTCCCATTACTGGGGAACCTTCCATACTGGTGCACCATCGAGCTGCGAGTGGACCCCCAGGTGAGGGGGCATGCCAGATAGATCTCTGGTCAGCTTGAAGCAAAATGTGATCAAAGTGACTGACTTTGAGCTCCTGTTTCTGGAGAACCACGTGGTGAAAACCAGCCCAAACTTTGCACACTTGTAGGGGAGACTCTTTAGCACCTATGGTGCAAATTTGGAGCCCCTATAACCTAAGGCCGACCTGTACTGACTCCCCAAAGATGGTACCCCTAGGACATCTAATTTTTACATTGGTGCCTATGTGAAAACTGGCCATGTTTGGGACCCGATAGCTCCCCCGTTTTAGGTCCTATGGGCCCCAAACTTTGCATGCATACTCCCAAGACCCTCGACTACATGGAGCCGAAAAAAGTGAATCAATACCATCTATGGTTCAGGAAATATGACCGTTTCAAGTTGAGCTCCAATTGAACCAACTTTTGAACTTTGAACTCCCATTACTGGGGAACCTTCCATACTGGTGCACCATCGAGCTGCGAGTGGACCCCCACCTCGGCACCCCTTCCCCCTGAGGGGGGAGGGGGTGCCGAGGTGAGGGGGCATGCCAGATAGATCTCTGGTCAGCTTGAAGCAAAATGTGATCAAAGTGACTGACTTTGAGCTCCTGTTTCTGGAGAACCACGTGGTGAAAACCAGCCCAAACTTTGCACACTTGTAGGGGAGACTCTTTAGCACCTATGGTGCAAATTTGGAGCCCCTATAACCTAAGGCCGACCTGTACTGACTCCCCAAAGATGGTACCCCTAGGACATCTAATTTTTACATTGGTGCCTATGTGAAAACTGGCCATGTTTGGGACCCGATAGCTCCCCCGTTTTAGGTCCTATGGGCCCCAAACTTTGCATGCATACTCCCAAGACCCTCGACTACATGGAGCCGAAAAAAGTGAATCAATACCATCTATGGTTCAGGAAATATGACCGTTTCAAGTTGAGCTCCAATTGAACCAACTTTTGAACTTTGAACTCCCATTACTGGGGAACCTTCCATACTGGTGCACCATCGAGCTGCGAGTGGACCCCCAGGTGAGGGGGCATGCCAGATAGATCTCTGGTCAGCTTGAAGCAAAATGTGATCAAAGTGACTGACTTTGAGCTCCTGTTTCTGGAGAACCACGTGGTGAAAACCAGCCCAAACTTTGCACACTTGTAGGGGAGACTCTTTAGCACCTATGGTGCAAATTTGGAGCCCCTATAACCTAAGGCCGACCTGTACTGACTCCCCAAAGATGGTACCCCTAGGACATCTAATTTTTACATTGGTGCCTATGTGAAAACTGGCCATGTTTGGGACCCGATAGCTCCCCCGTTTTAGGTCCTATGGGCCCCAAACTTTGCATGCATACTCCCAAGACCCTCGACTACATGGAGCCGAAAAAAGTGAATCAATACCATCTATGGTTCAGGAAATATGACCGTTTCAAGTTGAGCTCCAATTGAACCAACTTTTGAACTTTGAACTCCCATTACTGGGGAACCTTCCATACTGGTGCACCATCGAGCTGCGAGTGGACCCCCAGGTGAGGGGGCATGCCAGATAGATCTCTGGTCAGCTTGAAGCAAAATGTGATCAAAGTGACTGACTTTGAGCTCCTGTTTCTGGAGAACCACGTGGTGAAAACCAGCCCAAACTTTGCACACTTGTAGGGGAGACTCTTTAGCACCTATGGTGCAAATTTGGAGCCCCTATAACCTAAGGCCGACCTGTACTGACTCCCCAAAGATGGTACCCCTAGGACATCTAATTTTTACATTGGTGCCTATGTGAAAACTGGCCATGTTTGGGACCCGATAGCTCCCCCGTTTTAGGTCCTATGGGCCCCAAACTTTGCATGCATACTCCCAAGACCCTCGACTACATGGAGCCAAAAAAAGTGAATCAATACCATCTATGGTTCAGGAAATATGACCGTTTCAAGTTGAGCTCCAATTGAACCAACTTTTGAACTTTGAACTCCCATTACTGGGGAACCTTCCATACTGGTGCACCATCGAGCTGCGAGTGGACCCCCAGGTGAGGGGGCATGCCAGATAGATCTCTGGTCAGCTTGAAGCAAAATGTGATCAAAGTGACTGACTTTGAGATCCTGTTTCTGGAGAACCACGTGGTGAAAACCAGCCCAAACTTTGCACACTTGTAGGGGAGACTCTTTAGCACCTATGGTGCAAATTTGGAGCCCCTATAACCTAAGGCCGACCTGTACTGACTCCCCAAAGATGGTACCCCTAGGACATCTAATTTTTACATTGGTGCCTATGTGAAAACTGGCCATGTTTGGGACCCGATAGCTCCCCCGTTTTAGGTCCTATGGGCCCCAAACTTTGCATGCATACTCCCAAGACCCTCGACTACATGGAGCCGAAAAAAGTGAATCAATACCATCTATGGTTCAGGAAATATGACCGTTTCAAGTTGAGCTCCAATTGAACCAACTTTTGAACTTTGAACTCCCATTACTGGGGAACCTTCCATACTGGTGCACCATCGAGCTGCGAGTGGACCCCCAGGTGAGGGGGCATGCCAGATAGATCTCTGGTCAGCTTGAAGCAAAATGTGATCAAAGTGACTGACTTTGAGCTCCTGTTTCTGGAGAACCACGTGGTGAAAACCAGCCCAAACTTTGCACACTTGTAGGGGAGACTCTTTAGCACCTATGGTGCAAATTTGGAGCCCCTATAACCTAAGGCCGACCTGTACTGACTCCCCAAAGATGGTACCCCTAGGACATCTAATTTTTACATTGGTGCCTATGTGAAAACTGGCCATGTTTGGGACCCGATAGCTCCCCCGTTTTAGGTCCAAACTGCCCCAAACTTTGCATGCATACTCCCAAGACCCTCGACTACATGGAGCCGAAAAAAGTGAATCAATACCATCTATGGTTCAGGAAATATGACCGTTTCAAGTTGAGCTCCAATTGAACCAACTTTTGAACTTTGAACTCCCATTACTGGGGAACCTTCCATACTGGTGCACCATCGAGCTGCGAGTGGACCCCCACCTCGGCACCCCCTCCCCCTGAGGGGGGAGGGGGTGCCGAGGTGAGGGGGCATGCCAGATAGATCTCTGGTCAGCTTGAAGCAAAATGTGAACAAAGTGACTGACTTTGAGCTCCTGTTTCTGGAGAACCACGTGGTGAAAACCAGCCCAAACTTTGCACACTTGTAGGGGAGACTCTTTAGCACCTATGGTGCAAATTTGGAGCCCCTATAACCTAAGGCCGACCTGTACTGACTCCCCAAAGATGGTACCCCTAGGACATCTAATTTTTACATTGGTGCCTATGTGAAAACTGGCCATGTTTGGGACCCGATAGCTCCCCCGTTTTAGGTCCTATGGGCCCCAAACTTGGCATGCATACTCACAAGACCATGGGCTACGTGGGGCTGAAGAAAGTGAATCATTCCTATGTATGGTTCGGGAAATATGACCGTTTAAAGTTGAGCTCCAATTGAACCAACTTTGGAAATTTGAACTCCCATTACTGGGGAACCTTCCATACTGGTGCACCATCGAGCTGCGAGTGGACCCCCACCTCGGCACCCCCTCCCCCTGAGGGGGGAGGGGGTGCCGAGGTGAAGGGGGCATGCCAGATAGATCTCTGGTCAGCTTGAAGCAAAATGTGATCAAAGTGACTGACTTTGAGCTCCTGTTTCTGGAGAACCACGTGGTGAAAACCAGCCCAAACTTTGCACACTTGTAGGGGAGACTCTTTAGCACCTATGGTGCAAATTTGGAGCCCCTATAACCTAAGGCCGACCTGTACTGACTCCCCAAAGATGGTACCCCTAGGACATCTAATTTTTACATTGGTGCCTATGTGAAAACTGGCCATGTTTGGGACCCGATAGCTCCCCCGTTTTAGGTCCTATGGGCCCCAAACTTTGCATGCATACTCCCAAGACCCTCGACTACATGGAGCCGAAAAAAGTGAATCAATACCATCTATGGTTCAGGAAATATGACCGTTTCAAGTTGAGCTCCAATTGAACCAACTTTTGAACTTTGAACTCCCATTACTGGGGAACCTTCCATACTGGTGCACCATCGAGCTGCGAGTGGACCCCCACCTCGGCACCCCCTCCCCCTGAGGGGGGAGGGGGTGCCGAGGTGAGGGGGCATGCCAGATAGATCTCTGGTCAGCTTGAAGCAAAATGTGATCAAAGTGACTGACTTTGAGCTCCTGTTTCTGGAGAACCACGTGGTGAAAACCAGCCCAAACTTTGCACACTTGTAGGGGAGACTCTTTAGCACCTATGGTGCAAATTTGGAGCCCCTATAACCTAAGGCCGACCTGTACTGACTCCCCAAAGATGGTACCCCTAGGACATCTAATTTTTACATTGGTGCCTATGTGAAAACTGGCCATGTTTGGGACCCGATAGCTCCCCCGTTTTAGGTCCTATGGGCCCCAAACTTTGCATGCATACTCCCAAGACCCTCGACTACATGGAGCCGAAAAAAGTGAATCAATACCATCTATTGTTCAGGAAATATGACCGTTTCAAGTTGAGCTCCAATTGAACCAACTTTTGAACTTTGAACTCCCATTACTGGGGAACCTTCCATACTGGTGCACCATCGAGCTGCGAGTGGACCCCCACCTCGGCACCCCCTCCCCCTGAGGGGGGAGGGGGTGCCGAGGTGAGGGGGCATGCCAGATAGATCTCTGGTCAGCTTGAAGCAAAATGTGATCAAAGTGACTGACTTTGAGCTCCTGTTTCTGGAGAACCACGTGGTGAAAACCAGCCCAAACTTTGCACACTTGTAGGGGAGACTCTTTAGCACCTATGGTGCAAATTTGGAGCCCCTATAACCTAAGGCCGACCTGTACTGACTCCCCAAAGATGGTACCCCTAGGACATCTAATTTTTACATTGGTGCCTATGTGAAAACTGGCCATGTTTGGGACCCGATAGCTCCCCCGTTTTAGGTCCTATGGGCCCCAAACTTTGCATGCATACTCCCAAGACCCTCGACTACATGGAGCCGAAAAAAGTGAATCAATACCATCTATGGTTCAGGAAATATGACCGTTTCAAGTTGAGCTCCAATTGAACCAACTTTTGAACTTTGAACTCCCATTACTGGGGAACCTTCCATACTGGTGCACCATCGAGCTGCGAGTGGACCCCCACCTCGGCACCCCCTCCCCCTGAGGGGGCAGGGGGTGCCGAGGTGAGGGGGCATGCCAGATAGATCTCTGGTCAGCTTGAAGCAAAATGTGATCAAAGTGACTGACTTTGAGCTCCTGTTTCTGGAGAACCACGTGGTGAAAACCAGCCCAAACTTTGCACACTTGTAGGGGAGACTCTTTAGCACCTATGGTGCAAATTTGGAGCCCCTATAACCTAAGGCCGACCTGTACTGACTCCCCAAAGATGGTACCCCTAGGACATCTAATTTTTACATTGGTGCCTATGTGAAAACTGGCCATGTTTGGGACCCGATAGCTCCCCCGTTTTAGGTCCTATGGGCCCCAAACTTTGCATGCATACTCCCAAGACCCTCGACTACATGGAGCCGAAAAAAGTGAATCAATACCATCTATGGTTCAGGAAATATGACCGTTTCAAGTTGAGCTCCAATTGAACCAACTTTTGAACTTTGAACTCCCATTACTGGGGAACCTTCCATACTGGTGCACCATCGAGCTGCGAGTGGACCCCCACCTCGGCACCCCCTCCCCCTGAGGGGGGAGGGGGTGCCGAGGTGAGGGGGCATGCCAGATAGATCTCTGGTCAGCTTGAAGCAAAATGTGATCAAAGTGACTGACTTTGAGCTCCTGTTTCTGGAGAACCACGTGGTGAAAACCAGCCCAAACTTGGCACACTTGTAGGGGAGACTCTTTAGCACCTATGGTGCAAATTTGGAGCCCCTATAACCTAAGGCCGACCTGTACTGACTCCCCAAAGATGGTACCCCTAGGACATCTAATTTTTACATTGGTGCCTATGTGAAAACTGGCCATGTTTGGGACCCGATAGCTCCCCCGTTTTAGGTCCTATGGGCCCCAAACTTTGCATGCATACTCCCAAGACCCTCGACTACATGGAGCCGAAAAAAGTGAATCAATACCATCTATGGTTCAGGAAATATGACCGTTTCAAGTTGAGCTCCAATTGAACCAACTTTTGAACTTTGAACTCCCATTACTGGGGAACCTTCCATACTGGTGCACCATCGAGCTGCGAGTGGACCCCCAGGTGAGGGGGCATGCCAGATAGATCTCTGGTCAGCTTGAAGCAAAATGTGATCAAAGTGACTGACTTTGAGCTCCTGTTTCTGGAGAACCACGTGGTGAAAACCAGCCCAAACTTTGCACACTTGTAGGGGAGACTCTTTAGCACCTATGGTGCAAATTTGGAGCCCCTATAACCTAAGGCCGACCTGTACTGACTCCCCAAAGATGGTACCCCTAGGACATCTAATTTTTACATTGGTGCCTATGTGAAAACTGGCCATGTTTGGGACCCGATAGCTCCCCCGTTTTAGGTCCTATGGGCCCCAAACTTTGCATGCATACTCCCAAGACCCTCGACTACATGGAGCCGAAAAAAGTGAATCAATACCATCTATGGTTCAGGAAATATGACCGTTTCAAGTTGAGCTCCAATTGAACCAACTTTTGAACTTTGAACTCCCATTACTGGGGAACCTTCCATACTGGTGCACCATCGAGCTGCGAGTGGACCCCCAGGTGAGGGGGCATGCCAGATAGATCTCTGGTCAGCTTGAAGCAAAATGTGATCAAAGTGACTGACTTTGAGCTCCTGTTTCTGGAGAACCACGTGGTGAAAACCAGCCCAAACTTTGCACACTTGTAGGGGAGACTCTTTAGCACCTATGGTGCAAATTTGGAGCCCCTATAACCTAAGGCCGACCTGTACTGACTCCCCAAAGATGGTACCCCTAGGACATCTAATTTTTACATTGGTGCCTATGTGAAAACTGGCCATGTTTGGGACCCGATAGCTCCCCCGTTTTAGGTCCTATGGGCCCCAAACTTTGCATGCATACTCCCAAGACCCTCGACTACATGGAGCCGAAAAAAGTGAATCAATACCATCTATGGTTCAGGAAATATGACCGTTTCAAGTTGAGCTCCAATTGAACCAACTTTTGAACTTTGAACTCCCATTACTGGGGAACCTTCCATACTGGTGCACCATCGAGCTGCGAGTGGACCCCCACCTCGGCACCCCCTCCCCCTGAGGGGGGAGGGGGTGCCGAGGTGAGGGGGCATGCCAGATAGATCTCTGGTCAGCTTGAAGAAAAATGTGATCAAAGTGACTGACTTTGAGCTCCTGTTTCTGGAGAACCACGTGGTGAAAACCAGCCCAAACTTTGCACACTTGTAGGGGAGACTCTTTAGCACCTATGGTGCAAATTTGGAGCCCCTATAACCTAAGGCCGACCTGTACTGACTCCCCAAAGATGGTACCCCTAGGACATCTAATTTTTACATTGGTGCCTATGTGAAAACTGGCCATGTTTGGGACCCGATAGCTCCCCCGTTTTAGGTCCTATGGGCCCCAAACTTGGCATGCATACTCACAAGACCATGGGCTACGTGGGGCTGAAGAAAGTGAATCATTCCTATGTATGGTTCGGGAAATATGACCGTTTCAAGTTGAGCTCCAATTGAACCAACTTTTGAACTTTGAACTCCCATTACTGGGGAACCTTCCATACTGGTGCACCATCGAGCTGCGAGTGGACCCCCACCTCGGCACCCCCTCCCCCTGAGGGGGGAGGGGGTGCCGAGGTGAGGGGGCATGCCAGATAGATCTCTGGTCAGCTTGAAGCAAAATGTGATCAAAGTGACTGACTTTGAGCTCCTGTTTCTGGAGAACCACGTGGTGAAAACCAGCCCAAACTTTGCACACTTGTAGGGGAGACTCTTTAGCACCTATGGTGCAAATTTGGAGCCCCTATAACCTAAGGCCGACCTGTACTGACTCCCCAAAGATGGTACCCCTAGGACATCTAATTTTTACATTGGTGCCTATGTGAAAACTGGCCATGTTTGGGACCCGATAGCTCCCCCGTTTTAGGTCCTATGGGCCCCAAACTTTGCATGCATACTCCCAAGACCCTCGACTACATGGAGCCGAAAAAAGTGAATCAATACCATCTATGGTTCAGGAAATATGACCGTTTCAAGTTGAGCTCCAATTGAACCAACTTTTGAACTTTGAACTCCCATTACTGGGGAACCTTCCATACTGGTGCACCATCGAGCTGCGAGTGGACCCCCAGGTGAGGGGGCATGCCAGATAGATCTCTGGTCAGCTTGAAGCAAAATGTGATCAAAGTGACTGACTTTGAGCTCCTGTTTCTGGAGAACCACGTGGTGAAAACCAGCCCAAACTTTGCACACTTGTAGGGGAGACTCTTTAGCACCTATGGTGCAAATTTGGAGCCCCTATAACCTAAGGCCGACCTGTACTGACTCCCCAAAGATGGTACCCCTAGGACATCTAATTTTTACATTGGTGCCTATGTGAAAACTGGCCATGTTTGGGACCCGATAGCTCCCCCGTTTTAGGTCCTATGGGCCCCAAACTTTGCATGCATACTCCCAAGACCCTTGACTACATGGAGCCGAAAAAAGTGAATCAATACCATCTATGGTTCAGGAAATATGACCGTTTCAAGTTGAGCTCCAATTGAACCAACTTTTGAACTTTGAACTCCCATTACTGGGGAACCTTCCATACTGGTGCACCATCGAGCTGCGAGTGGACCCCCAGGTGAGGGGGCATGCCAGATAGATCTCTGGTCAGCTTGAAGCAAAATGTGATCAAAGTGACTGACTTTGAGCTCCTGTTTCTGGAGAACCACGTGGTGAAAACCAGCCCAAACTTTGCACACTTGTAGGGGAGACTCTTTAGCACCTATGGTGCAAATTTGGAGCCCCTATAACCTAAGGCCGACCTGTACTGACTCCCCAAAGATGGTACCCCTAGGACATCTAATTTTTACATTGGTGCCTATGTGAAAACTGGCCATGTTTTGGACCCGATAGCTCCCCCGTTTTAGGTCCTATGGGCCCCAAACTTTGCATGCATACTCCCAAGACCCTCGACTACATGGAGCCGAAAAAAGTGAATCAATACCATCTATGGTTCAGGAAATATGACCGTTTCAAGTTGAGCTCCAATTGAACCAACTTTTGAACTTTGAACTCCCATTACTGGGGAACCTTCCATACTGGTGCACCATCGAGCTGCGAGTGGACCCCCAGGTGAGGGGGCATGCCAGATAGATCTCTGGTCAGCTTGAAGCAAAATGTGATCAAAGTGACTGACTTTGAGCTCCTGTTTCTGGAGAACCACGTGGTGAAAACCAGCCCAAACTTTGCACACTTGTAGGGGAGACTCTTTAGCACCTATGGTGCAAATTTGGAGCCCCTATAACCTAAGGCCGACCTGTACTGACTCCCCAAAGATGGTACCCCTAGGACATCTAATTTTTACATTGGTGCCTATGTGAAAACTGGCCATGTTTGGGACCCGATAGCTCCCCCGTTTTAGGTCCTATGGGCCCCAAACTTTGCATGCATACTCCCAAGACCCTCGACTACATGGAGCCGAAAAAAGTGAATCAATACCATCTATGGTTCAGGAAATATGACCGTTTCAAGTTGAGCTCCAATTGAACCAACTTTTGAACTTTGAACTCCCATTACTGGGGAACCTTCCATACTGGTGCACCATCGAGCTGCGAGTGGACCCCCACCTCGGCACCCCCTCCCCCTGAGGGGGGAGGGGGTGCCGAGGTGAGGGGGCATGCCAGATAGATCTCTGGTCAGCTTGAAGAAAAATGTGATCAAAGTGACTGACTTTGAGCTCCTGTTTCTGGAGAACCACGTGGTGAAAACCAGCCCAAACTTTGCACACTTGTAGGGGAGACTCTTTAGCACCTATGGTGCAAATTTGGAGCCCCTATAACCTAAGGCCGACCTGTACTGACTCCCCAAAGATGGTACCCCTAGGACATCTAATTTTTACATTGGTGCCTATGTGAAAACTGGCCATGTTTGGGACCCGATAGCTCCCCCGTTTTAGGTCCTATGGGCCCCAAACTTGGCATGCATACTCACAAGACCATGGGCTACGTGGGGCTGAAGAAAGTGAATCATTCCTATGTATGGTTCGGGAAATATGACCGTTTCAAGTTGAGCTCCAATTGAACCAACTTTTGAACTTTGAACTCCCATTACTGGGGAACCTTCCATACTGGTGCACCATCGAGCTGCGAGTGGACCCCCACCTCGGCACCCCCTCCCCCTGAGGGGGGAGGGGGTGCCGAGGTGAGGGGGCATGCCAGATAGATCTCTGGTCAGCTTGAAGCAAAATGTGATCAAAGTGACTGACTTTGAGCTCCTGTTTCTGGAGAACCACGTGGTGAAAACCAGCCCAAACTTTGCACACTTGTAGGGGAGACTCTTTAGCACCTATGGTGCAAATTTGGAGCCCCTATAACCTAAGGCCGACCTGTACTGACTCCCCAAAGATGGTACCCCTAGGACATCTAATTTTTACATTGGTGCCTATGTGAAAACTGGCCATGTTTGGGACCCGATAGCTCCCCCGTTTTAGGTCCTATGGGCCCCAAACTTTGCATGCACACTCCCAAGACCCTCGACTACATGGAGCCGAAAAAAGTGAATCAATACCATCTATGGTTCAGGAAATATGACCGTTTCAAGTTGAGCTCCAATTGAACCAACTTTTGAACTTTGAACTCCCATTACTGGGGAACCTTCCATACTGGTGCACCATCGAGCTGCGAGTGGACCCCCAGGTGAGGGGGCATGCCAGATAGATCTCTGGTCAGCTTGAAGCAAAATGTGATCAAAGTGACTGACTTTGAGCTCCTGTTTCTGGAGAACCACGTGGTGAAAACCAGCCCAAACTTTGCACACTTGTAGGGGAGACTCTTTAGCACCTATGGTGCAAATTTGGAGCCCCTATAACCTAAGGCCGACCTGTACTGACTCCCCAAAGATGGTACCCCTAGGACATCTAATTTTTACATTGGTGCCTATGTGAAAACTGGCCATGTTTGGGACCCGATAGCTCCCCCGTTTTAGGTCCTATGGGCCCCAAACTTTGCATGCATACTCCCAAGACCCTCGACTACATGGAGCCGAAAAAAGTGAATCAATACCATCTATGGTTCAGGAAATATGACCGTTTCAAGTTGAGCTCCAATTGAACCAACTTTTGAACTTTGAACTCCCATTACTGGGGAACCTTCCATACTGGTGCACCATCGAGCTGCGAGTGGACCCCCAGGTGAGGGGGCATGCCAGATAGATCTCTGGTCAGCTTGAAGCAAAATGTGATCAAAGTGACTGACTTTGAGCTCCTGTTTCTGGAGAACCACGTGGTGAAAACCAGCCCAAACTTTGCACACTTGTAGGGGAGACTCTTTAGCACCTATGGTGCAAATTTGGAGCCCCTATAACCTAAGGCCGACCTGTACTGACTCCCCAAAGATGGTACCCCTAGGACATCTAATTTTTACATTGGTGCCTATGTGAAAACTGGCCATGTTTTGGACCCGATAGCTCCCCCGTTTTAGGTCCTATGGGCCCCAAACTTTGCATGCATACTCCCAAGACCCTCGACTACATGGAGCCGAAAAAAGTGAATCAATACCATCTATGGTTCAGGAAATATGACCGTTTCAAGTTGAGCTCCAATTGAACCAACTTTTGAACTTTGAACTCCCATTACTGGGGAACCTTCCATACTGGTGCACCATCGAGCTGCGAGTGGACCCCCAGGTGAGGGGGCATGCCAGATAGATCTCTGGTCAGCTTGAAGCAAAATGTGATCAAAGTGACTGACTTTGAGCTCCTGTTTCTGGAGAACCACGTGGTGAAAACCAGCCCAAACTTTGCACACTTGTAGGGGAGACTCTTTAGCACCTATGGTGCAAATTTGGAGCCCCTATAACCTAAGGCCGACCTGTACTGACTCCCCAAAGATGGTACCCCTAGGACATCTAATTTTTACATTGGTGCCTATGTGAAAACTGGCCATGTTTTGGACCCGATAGCTCCCCCGTTTTAGGTCCTATGGGCCCCAAACTTTGCATGCATACTCCCAAGACCCTCGACTACATGGAGCCGAAAAAAGTGAATCAATACCATCTATGGTTCAGGAAATATGACCGTTTCAAGTTGAGCTCCAATTGAACCAACTTTTGAACTTTGAACTCCCATTACTGGGGAACCTTCCATACTGGTGCACCATCGAGCTGCGAGTGGACCCCCAGGTGAGGGGGCATGCCAGATAGATCTCTGGTCAGCTTGAAGCAAAATGTGATCAAAGTGACTGACTTTGAGCTCCTGTTTCTGGAGAACCACGTGGTGAAAACCAGCCCAAACTTTGCACACTTGTAGGGGAGACTCTTTAGCACCTATGGTGCAAATTTGGAGCCCCTATAACCTAAGGCCGACCTGTACTGACTCCCCAAAGATGGTACCCCTAGGACATCTAATTTTTACATTGGTGCCTATGTGAAAACTGGCCATGTTTGGGACCCGATAGCTCCCCCGTTTTAGGTCCTATGGGCCCCAAACTTTGCATGCATACTCCCAAGACCCTCGACTACATGGAGCCGAAAAAAGTGAATCAATACCATCTATGGTTCAGGAAATATGACCGTTTCAAGTTGAGCTCCAATTGAACCAACTTTTGAACTTTGAACTCCCATTACTGGGGAACCTTCCATACTGGTGCACCATCGAGCTGCGAGTGGACCCCCAGGTGAGGGGGCATGCCAGATAGATCTCTGGTCAGCTTGAAGCAAAATGTGATCAAAGTGACTGACTTTGAGCTCCTGTTTCTGGAGAACCACGTGGTGAAAACCAGCCCAAACTTTGCACACTTGTAGGGGAGACTCTTTAGCACCTATGGTGCAAATTTGGAGCCCCTATAACCTAAGGCCGACCTGTACTGACTCCCCAAAGATGGTACCCCTAGGACATCTAATTTTTACATTGGTGCCTATGTGAAAACTGGCCATGTTTGGGACCCGATAGCTCCCCCGTTTTAGGTCCTATGGGCCCCAAACTTTGCATGCATACTCCCAAGACCCTCGACTACATGGAGCCGAAAAAAGTGAATCAATACCATCTATGGTTCAGGAAATATGACCGTTTCAAGTTGAGCTCCAATTGAACCAACTTTTGAACTTTGAACTCCCATTACTGGGGAACCTTCCATACTGGTGCACCATCGAGCTGCGAGTGGACCCCCACCTCGGCACCCCCTCCCCCTGAGGGGGGAGGGGGTGCCGAGGTGAGGGGGCATGCCAGATAGATCTCTGGTCAGCTTGAAGCAAAATGTGATCAAAGTGACTGACTTTGAGCTCCTGTTTCTGGAGAACCACGTGGTGAAAACCAGCCCAAACTTTGCACACTTGTAGGGGAGACTCTTTAGCACCTATGGTGCAAATTTGGAGCCCCTATAACCTAAGGCCGACCTGTACTGACTCCCCAAAGATGGTACCCCTAGGACATCTAATTTTTACATTGGTGCCTATGTGAAAACTGGCCATGTTTGGGACCCGATAGCTCCCCCGTTTTAGGTCCAAACTGCCCCAAACTTTGCATGCATACTCCCAAGACCCTGGACTACATGGAGCCGAAAAAAGTGAATCAATACCATCTATGGTTCAGGAAATATGACCGTTTCAAGTTGAGCTCCAATTGAACCAACTTTTGAACTTTGAACTCCCATTACTGGGGAACCTTCCATACTGGTGCACCATCGAGCTGCGAGTGGACCCCCAGGTGAGGGGGCATGCCAGATAGATCTCTGGTCAGCTTGAAGCAAAATGTGATCAAAGTGACTGACTTTGAGCTCCTGTTTCTGGAGAACCACGTGGTGAAAACCAGCCCAAACTTTGCACACTTGTAGGGGAGACTCTTTAGCACCTATGGTGCAAATTTGGAGCCCCTATAACCTAAGGCCGACCTGTACTGACTCCCCAAAGATGGTACCCCTAGGACATCTAATTTTTACATTGGTGCCTATGTGAAAACTGGCCATGTTTGGGACCCGATAGCTCCCCCGTTTTAGGTCCTATGGGCCCCAAACTTTGCATGCATACTCCCAAGACCCTCGACTACATGGAGCCGAAAAAAGTGAATCAATACCATCTATGGTTCAGGAAATATGACCGTTTCAAGTTGAGCTCCAATTGAACCAACTTTTGAACTTTGAACTCCCATTACTGGGGAACCTTCCATACTGGTGCACCATCGAGCTGCGAGTGGACCCCCACCTCGGCACCCCCTCCCCCTGAGGGGGGAGGGGGTGCCGAGGTGAGGGGGCATGCCAGATAGATCTCTGGTCAGCTTGAAGCAAAATGTGATCAAAGTGACTGACTTTGAGCTCCTGTTTCTGGAGAACCACGTGGTGAAAACCAGCCCAAACTTTGCACACTTGTAGGGGAGACTCTTTAGCACCTATGGTGCAAATTTGGAGCCCCTATAACCTAAGGCCGACCTGTACTGACTCCCCAAAGATGGTACCCCTAGGACATCTAATTTTTACATTGGTGCCTATGTGAAAACTGGCCATGTTTGGGACCCGATAGCTCCCCCGTTTTAGGTCCAAACTGCCCCAAACTTTGCATGCATACTCCCAAGACCCTCGACTACATGGAGCCGAAAAAAGTGAATCAATACCATCTATGGTTCAGGAAATATGACCGTTTCAAGTTGAGCTCCAATTGAACCAACTTTTGAACTTTGAACTCCCATTACTGGGGAACCTTCCATACTGGTGCACCATCGAGCTGCGAGTGGACCCCCACCTCGGCACCCCCTCCCCCTGAGGGGGGAGGGGGTGCCGAGGTGAGGGGGCATGCCAGATAGATCTCTGGTCAGCTTGAAGCAAAATGTGAACAAAGTGACTGACTTTGAGCTCCTGTTTCTGGAGAACCACGTGGTGAAAACCAGCCCAAACTTTGCACACTTGTAGGGGAGACTCTTTAGCACCTATGGTGCAAATTTGGAGCCCCTATAACCTAAGGCCGACCTGTACTGACTCCCCAAAGATGGTACCCCTAGGACATCTAATTTTTACATTGGTGCCTATGTGAAAACTGGCCATGTTTGGGACCCGATAGCTCCCCCGTTTTAGGTCCTATGGGCCCCAAACTTGGCATGCATACTCACAAGACCATGGGCTACGTGGGGCTGAAGAAAGTGAATCATTCCTATGTATGGTTCGGGAAATATGACCGTTTAAAGTTGAGCTCCAATTGAACCAACTTTGGAAATTTGAACTCCCATTACTGGGGAACCTTCCATACTGGTGCACCATCGAGCTGCGAGTGGACCCCCACCTCGGCACCCCCTCCCCCTGAGGGGGGAGGGGGTGCCGAGGTGAGGGGGCATGCCAGATAGATCTCTGGTCAGCTTGAAGCAAAATGTGATCAAAGTGACTGACTTTGAGCTCCTGTTTCTGGAGAACCACGTGGTGAAAACCAGCCCAAACTTTGCACACTTGTAGGGGAGACTCTTTAGCACCTATGGTGCAAATTTGGAGCCCCTATAACCTAAGGCTGACCTGTACTGACTCCCCAAAGATGGTACCCCTAGGACATCTAATTTTTACATTGGTGCCTATGTGAAAACTGGCCATGTTTGGGACCCGATAGCTCCCCCGTTTTAGGTCCAAACTGCCCCAAACTTTGCATGCATACTCCCAAGACCCTCGACTACATGGAGCCGAAAAAAGTGAATCAATACCATCTATGGTTCAGGAAATATGACCGTTTCAAGTTGAGCTCCAATTGAACCAACTTTTGAACTTTGAACTCCCATTACTGGGGAACCTTCCATACTGGTGCACCATCGAGCTGCGAGTGGACCCCCACCTCGGCACCCCCTCCCCCTGAGGGGGGAGGGGGTGCCGAGGTGAGGGGGCAGGCCAGATAGATCTCTGGTCAGCTTGAAGCAAAATGTGATCAAAGTGACTGACTTTGAGCTCCTGTTTCTGGAGAACCACGTGGTGAAAACCAGCCCAAACTTTGCACACTTGTAGGGGAGACTCTTTAGCACCTATGGTGCAAATTTGGAGCCCCTATAACCTAAGGCCGACCTGTACTGACTCCCCAAAGATGGTACCCCTAGGACATCTAATTTTTACATTGGTGCCTATGTGAAAACTGGCCATGTTTGGGACCCGATAGCTCCCCCGTTTTAGGTCCAAACTGCCCCAAACTTTGCATGCATACTCCCAAGACCCTCGACTACATGGAGCCGAAAAAAGTGAATCAATACCATCTATGGTTCAGGAAATATGACCGTTTCAAGTTGAGCTCCAATTGAACCAACTTTTGAACTTTGAACTCCCATTACTGGGGAACCTTCCATACTGGTGCACCATCGAGCTGCGAGTGGACCCCCACCTCGGCACCCCCTCCCCCTGAGGGGGGAGGGGGTGCCGAGGTGAGGGGGCATGCCAGATAGATCTCTGGTCAGCTTGAAGCAAAATGTGAACAAAGTGACTGACTTTGAGCTCCTGTTTCTGGAGAACCACGTGGTGAAAACCAGCCCAAACTTTGCACACTTGTAGGGGAGACTCTTTAGCACCTATGGTGCAAATTTGGAGCCCCTATAACCTAAGGCCGACCTGTACTGACTCCCCAAAGATGGTACCCCTAGGACATCTAATTTTTACATTGGTGCCTATGTGAAAACTGGCCATGTTTGGGACCCGATAGCTCCCCCGTTTTAGGTCCTATGGGCCCCAAACTTGGCATGCATACTCACAAGACCATGGGCTACGTGGGGCTGAAGAAAGTGAATCATTCCTATGTATGGTTCGGGAAATATGACCGTTTAAAGTTGAGCTCCAATTGAACCAACTTTGGAAATTTGAACTCCCATTACTGGGGAACCTTCCATACTGGTGCACCATCGAGCTGCGAGTGGACCCCCACCTCGGCACCCCCTCCCCCTGAGGGGGGAGGGGGTGCCGAGGTGAAGGGGGCATGCCAGATAGATCTCTGGTCAGCTTGAAGCAAAATGTGATCAAAGTGACTGACTTTGAGCTCCTGTTTCTGGAGAACCACGTGGTGAAAACCAGCCCAAACTTTGCACACTTGTAGGGGAGACTCTTTAGCACCTATGGTGCAAATTTGGAGCCCCTATAACCTAAGGCCGACCTGTACTGACTCCCCAAAGATGGTACCCCTAGGACATCTAATTTTTACATTGGTGCCTATGTGAAAACTGGCCATGTTTGGGACCCGATAGCTCCCCCGTTTTAGGTCCTATGGGCCCCAAACTTTGCATGCATACTCCCAAGACCCTCGACTACATGGAGCCGAAAAAAGTGAATCAATACCATCTATGGTTCAGGAAATATGACCGTTTCAAGTTGAGCTCCAATTGAACCAACTTTTGAACTTTGAACTCCCATTACTGGGGAACCTTCCATACTGGTGCACCATCGAGCTGCGAGTGGACCCCCACCTCGGCACCCCCTCCCCCTGAGGGGGGAGGGGGTGCCGAGGTGAGGGGGCATGCCAGATAGATCTCTGGTCAGCTTGAAGCAAAATGTGATCAAAGTGACTGACTTTGAGCTCCTGTTTCTGGAGAACCACGTGGTGAAAACCAGCCCAAACTTTGCACACTTGTAGGGGAGACTCTTTAGCACCTATGGTGCAAATTTGGAGCCCCTATAACCTAAGGCCGACCTGTACTGACTCCCCAAAGATGGTACCCCTAGGACATCTAATTTTTACATTGGTGCCTATGTGAAAACTGGCCATGTTTGGGACCCGATAGCTCCCCCGTTTTAGGTCCTATGGGCCCCAAACTTGGCATGCATACTCACAAGACCATGGGCTACGTGGGGCTGAAGAAAGTGAATCATTCCTATGTATGGTTCGGGAAATATGACCGTTTAAAGTTGAGCTCCAATTGAACCAACTTTGGAAATTTGAACTCCCATTACTGGGGAACCTTCCATACTGGTGCACCATCGAGCTGCGAGTGGACCCCCACCTCGGCACCCCCTCCCCCTGAGGGGGGAGGGGGTGCCGAGGTGAGGGGGCATGCCAGATAGATCTCTGGTCAGCTTGAAGCAAAATGTGATCAAAGTGACTGACTTTGAGCTCCTGTTTCTGGAGAACCACGTGGTGAAAACCAGCCCAAACTTTGCACACTTGTAGGGGAGACTCTTTAGCACCTATGGTGCAAATTTGGAGCCCCTATAACCTAAGGCCGACCTGTACTGACTCCCCAAAGATGGTACCCCTAGGACATCTAATTTTTACATTGGTGCCTATGTGAAAACTGGCCATGTTTGGGACCCGATAGCTCCCCCGTTTTAGGTCCTATGGGCCCCAAACTTTGCATGCATACTCCCAAGACCCTCGACTACATGGAGCCGAAAAAAAGTGAATCAATACCATCTATGGTTCAGGAAATATGACCGTTTAAAGTTGAGCTCCAATTGAACCAACTTTGGAACTTTGAACTCCCATTACTGGGGAACCTTCCATACTGGTGCACCATCGAGCTGCGAGTGGACCCCCACCTCGGCACCCCCTCCCCCTGAGGGGGGAGGGGGTGCCGAGGTGAGGGGGCATGCCAGATAGATCTCTGGTCAGCTTGAAGCAAAATGTGATCAAAGTGACTGACTTTGAGCTCCTGTTTCTGGAGAACCACGTGGTGAAAACCAGCCCAAACTTTGCACACTTGTAGGGGAGACTCTTTAGCACCTATGGTGCAAATTTGGAGCCCCTATAACCTAAGGCCGACCTGTACTGACTCCCCAAAGATGGTACCCCTAGGACATCTAATTTTTACATTGGTGCCTATGTGAAAACTGGCCATGTTTGGGACCCGATAGCTCCCCCGTTTTAGGTCCAAACTGCCCCAAACTTGGCATGCATACTCACAAGACCCTGGGCTACGTGGGGCTGAAGAAAGTGAATCATTCCCATGAATGGTTCGGGAAATATGACCGTTTAAAGTTGAGCTCCAATTGAACCAACTTTGGAACTTTGAACTCCCATTACTGGGGAACCTTCCATACTGGTGCACCATCGAGCTGCGAGTGGACCCCCACCTCGACACCCCCTCCCCCTGAGGGGGGAGGGGTGCCGAGGTGAGGGGGCATGCCAGATAGATCTCTGGTCAGCTTGAAGCAAAATGTGATCAAAGTGACTGACTTTGAGCTCCTGTTTCTGGAGAACCTCGTGGTGAAAACCAGCCCAAACTTTGCACACTTGTAGGGGAGACTCTTTAGCACCTATGGTGCAAATTTGGAGCCCCTATAACCTAAGGCCGACCTGTACTGACTCCCCAAAGATGGTACCCCTAGGACATCTAATTTTTACATTGGTGCCTATGTGAAAACTGGCCATGTTTGGGACCCGATAGCTCCCCTGTTGTAGGTCCTATGGGCCCCAAACTTTGCATGCATACTCCCAAGACCCTCGACTACATGGAGCCGAAAAAAGTGAATCAATACCATCTATGGTTCAGGAAATATGACCGTTTAAAGTTGAGCTCCAATTGAACCAACTTTTGAACTTTGAACTGCCATTACTGGGGAACCTTCCATACTGGTGCACCATCGAGCTGCGAGTTGACCCCCACCTCGGCACCCCCTCCCCCTGAGGGGGGAGGGGGTGCCGAGGTGAGGGGGCATGCCAGATAGATCTCTGGTCAGCTTGAAGCAAAATGTGATCAAAGTGACTGACTTTGAGCTCCTGTTTCTGGAGAACCACGTGGTGAAAACCAGCCCAAACTTTGCACACTTGTAGGGGAGACTCTTTAGCACCTATGGTGCAAATTTGGAGCCCCTATAACCTAAGGCCGACCTGTACTGACTCCCCAAAGATGGTACCCCTAGGACATCTAATTTTTACATTGGTGCCTATGTGAAAACTGGCCATGTTTGGGACCCGATTGCTCCCCTGTTTTAGGTCCTATGGGCCCCAAACTTTGCATGCATACTCCCAAGACCATCGACTACATGGAGCCGAAAAAAGTGAATCAATACCATCTATGGTTCAGGAAATATGACCGTTTCAAGTTGAGCTCCAATTGAACCAACTTTTGAACTTTGAAGTCCCATTACTGGGAAACCTTCCATACTGGTGCACCATCGAGCTGCGAGTGGACCCCCACCTCGGCACCCCCTCCCCCTGAGGGGGGAGGGGGTGCCGAGGTGAGGGGGCATGCCAGATAGATCTCTGGTCAGCTTGAAGCAAAATGTGATCAAAGTGACTGACTTTGAGCTCCTGTTTCTGGAGAACCACGTGGTGAAAACCAGCCCAAACTTTGCACACTTGTAGGGGAGACTCTTTAGCACCTATGGTGCAAATTTGGAGCCCCTATAACCTAAGGCCGACCTGTACTGACTCCCCAAAGATGGTACCCCTAGGACATCTAATTTTTACATTGGTGCCTATGTGAAAACTGGCCATGTTTGGGACCCGATAGCTCCCCCGTTTTAGGTCCTATGGGCCCCAAACTTTGCATGCATACTCCCAAGACCCTCGACTACATGGAGCCGAAAAAAGTGAATCAATACCATCTATGGTTCAGGAAATATGACCGTTTAAAGTTGAGCTCCAATTGAACCAACTTTTGAACTTTGAACTCCCATTACTGGGGAACCTTCCATACTGGTGCACCATCGAGCTGCGAGTTGACCCCCACCTCGGCACCCCCTCCCCCTGAGGGGGGAGGGGGTGCCGAGGTGAGGGGGCATGCCAGATAGATCTCTGGTCAGCTTGAAGCAAAATGTGATCAAAGTGACTGACTTTGAGCTCCTGTTTCTGGAGAACCACGTGGTGAAAACCAGCCCAAACTTGGCACACTTGTAGGGGAGACTCTTTAGCACATATGGTGCAAATTTGGAGCCCCTATAACCTAAGGCCGACCTGTACTGACTCCCCAAAGATGGTACCCCTAGGACATCTAATTTTTACATTGGTGCCTATGTGAAAACTGGCCATGTTTGGGACCCGATAGCTCCCCCGTTTTAGGTCCTATGGGCCCCAAACTTGGCATGCATACTCACAAGACCATGGGCTACGTGGGGCTGAAGAAAGTGAATCATTCCTATGTATGGTTCGGGAAATATGACCGTTTAAAGTTGAGCTCCAATTGAACCAACTTTGGAAATTTGAACTCCCATTACTGGGGAACCTTCCATACTGGTGCACCATCGAGCTGCGAGTGGACCCCCACCTCGGCACCCCCTCCCCCTGAGGGGGGAGGGGGTGCCGAGGTGAGGGGGCATGCCAGATAGATCTCTGGTCAGCTTGAAGCAAAATGTGATCAAAGTGACTGACTTTGAGCTCCTGTTTCTGGAGAACCACGTGGTGAAAACCAGCCCAAACTTTGCACACTTGTAGGGGAGACTCTTTAGCACCTATGGTGCAAATTTGGAGCCCCTATAACCTAAGGCTGACCTGTACTGACTCCCCAAAGATGGTACCCCTAGGACATCTAATTTTTACATTGGTGCTTATGTGAAAAGTGGCCATGTTTGGGACCCGATAGCTCCCCCGTTTTAGGTCCAAACTGCCCCAAACTTTGCATGCATACTCCCAAGACCCTCGACTACATGGAGCCGAAAAAAGTGAATCAATACCATCTATGGTTCAGGAAATATGACCGTTTCAAGTTGAGCTCCAATTGAACCAACTTTTGAACTTTGAACTCCCATTACTGGGGAACCTTCCATACTGGTGCACCATCGAGCTGCGAGTGGACCCCCACCTCGGCACCCCCTCCCCCTGAGGGGGGAGGGGGTGCCGAGGTGAGGGGGCAGGCCAGATAGATCTCTGGTCAGCTTGAAGCAAAATGTGATCAAAGTGACTGACTTTGAGCTCCTGTTTCTGGAGAACCACGTGGTGAAAACCAGCCCAAACTTTGCACACTTGTAGGGGAGACTCTTTAGCACCTATGGTGCAAATTTGGAGCCCCTATAACCTAAGGCCGACCTGTACTGACTCCCCAAAGATGGTACCCCTAGGACATCTAATTTTTACATTGGTGCCTATGTGAAAACTGGCCATGTTTGGGACCCGATAGCTCCCCCGTTTTAGGTCCAAACTGCCCCAAACTTTGCATGCATACTCCCAAGACCCTCGACTACATGGAGCCGAAAAAAGTGAATCAATACCATCTATGGTTCAGGAAATATGACCGTTTCAAGTTGAGCTCCAATTGAACCAACTTTTGAACTTTGAACTCCCATTACTGGGGAACCTTCCATACTGGTGCACCATCGAGCTGCGAGTGGACCCCCACCTCGGCACCCCCTCCCCCTGAGGGGGGAGGGGGTGCCGAGGTGAGGGGGCATGCCAGATAGATCTCTGGTCAGCTTGAAGCAAAATGTGAACAAAGTGACTGACTTTGAGCTCCTGTTTCTGGAGAACCACGTGGTGAAAACCAGCCCAAACTTTGCACACTTGTAGGGGAGACTCTTTAGCACCTATGGTGCAAATTTGGAGCCCCTATAACCTAAGGCCGACCTGTACTGACTCCCCAAAGATGGTACCCCTAGGACATCTAATTTTTACATTGGTGCCTATGTGAAAACTGGCCATGTTTGGGACCCGATAGCTCCCCCGTTTTAGGTCCTATGGGCCCCAAACTTGGCATGCATACTCACAAGACCATGGGCTACGTGGGGCTGAAGAAAGTGAATCATTCCTATGTATGGTTCGGGAAATATGACCGTTTAAAGTTGAGCTCCAATTGAACCAACTTTGGAAATTTGAACTCCCATTACTGGGGAACCTTCCATACTGGTGCACCATCGAGCTGCGAGTGGACCCCCACCTCGGCACCCCCTCCCCCTGAGGGGGGAGGGGGTGCCGAGGTGAAGGGGGCATGCCAGATAGATCTCTGGTCAGCTTGAAGCAAAATGTGATCAAAGTGACTGACTTTGAGCTCCTGTTTCTGGAGAACCACGTGGTGAAAACCAGCCCAAACTTTGCACACTTGTAGGGGAGACTCTTTAGCACCTATGGTGCAAATTTGGAGCCCCTATAACCTAAGGCCGACCTGTACTGACTCCCCAAAGATGGTACCCCTAGGACATCTAATTTTTACATTGGTGCCTATGTGAAAACTGGCCATGTTTGGGACCCGATAGCTCCCCCGTTTTAGGTCCTATGGGCCCCAAACTTTGCATGCATACTCCCAAGACCCTCGACTACATGGAGCCGAAAAAAGTGAATCAATACCATCTATGGTTCAGGAAATATGACCGTTTCAAGTTGAGCTCCAATTGAACCAACTTTTGAACTTTGAACTCCCATTACTGGGGAACCTTCCATACTGGTGCACCATCGAGCTGCGAGTGGACCCCCACCTCGGCACCCCCTCCCCCTGAGGGGGGAGGGGGTGCCGAGGTGAGGGGGCATGCCAGATAGATCTCTGGTCAGCTTGAAGCAAAATGTGATCAAAGTGACTGACTTTGAGCTCCTGTTTCTGGAGAACCACGTGGTGAAAACCAGCCCAAACTTTGCACACTTGTAGGGGAGACTCTTTAGCACCTATGGTGCAAATTTGGAGCCCCTATAACCTAAGGCCGACCTGTACTGACTCCCCAAAGATGGTACCCCTAGGACATCTAATTTTTACATTGGTGCCTATGTGAAAACTGGCCATGTTTGGGACCCGATAGCTCCCCCGTTTTAGGTCCTATGGGCCCCAAACTTGGCATGCATACTCACAAGACCATGGGCTACGTGGGGCTGAAGAAAGTGAATCATTCCTATGTATGGTTCGGGAAATATGACCGTTTAAAGTTGAGCTCCAATTGAACCAACTTTGGAAATTTGAACTCCCATTACTGGGGAACCTTCCATACTGGTGCACCATCGAGCTGCGAGTGGACCCCCACCTCGGCACCCCCTCCCCCTGAGGGGGGAGGGGGTGCCGAGGTGAGGGGGCATGCCAGATAGATCTCTGGTCAGCTTGAAGCAAAATGTGATCAAAGTGACTGACTTTGAGCTCCTGTTTCTGGAGAACCACGTGGTGAAAACCAGCCCAAACTTTGCACACTTGTAGGGGAGACTCTTTAGCACCTATGGTGCAAATTTGGAGCCCCTATAACCTAAGGCCGACCTGTACTGACTCCCCAAAGATGGTACCCCTAGGACATCTAATTTTTACATTGGTGCCTATGTGAAAACTGGCCATGTTTGGGACCCGATAGCTCCCCCGTTTTAGGTCCTATGGGCCCCAAACTTTGCATGCATACTCCCAAGACCCTCGACTACATGGAGCCGAAAAAAAGTGAATCAATACCATCTATGGTTCAGGAAATATGACCGTTTAAAGTTGAGCTCCAATTGAACCAACTTTGGAACTTTGAACTCCCATTACTGGGGAACCTTCCATACTGGTGCACCATCGAGCTGCGAGTGGACCCCCACCTCGGCACCCCCTCCCCCTGAGGGGGGAGGGGGTGCCGAGGTGAGGGGGCATGCCAGATAGATCTCTGGTCAGCTTGAAGCAAAATGTGATCAAAGTGACTGACTTTGAGCTCCTGTTTCTGGAGAACCACGTGGTGAAAACCAGCCCAAACTTTGCACACTTGTAGGGGAGACTCTTTAGCACCTATGGTGCAAATTTGGAGCCCCTATAACCTAAGGCCGACCTGTACTGACTCCCCAAAGATGGTACCCCTAGGACATCTAATTTTTACATTGGTGCCTATGTGAAAACTGGCCATGTTTGGGACCCGATAGCTCCCCCGTTTTAGGTCCAAACTGCCCCAAACTTGGCATGCATACTCACAAGACCCTGGGCTACGTGGGGCTGAAGAAAGTGAATCATTCCCATGAATGGTTCGGGAAATATGACCGTTTAAAGTTGAGCTCCAATTGAACCAACTTTGGAACTTTGAACTCCCATTACTGGGGAACCTTCCATACTGGTGCACCATCGAGCTGCGAGTGGACCCCCACCTCGACACCCCCTCCCCCTGAGGGGGGAGGGGTGCCGAGGTGAGGGGGCATGCCAGATAGATCTCTGGTCAGCTTGAAGCAAAATGTGATCAAAGTGACTGACTTTGAGCTCCTGTTTCTGGAGAACCTCGTGGTGAAAACCAGCCCAAACTTTGCACACTTGTAGGGGAGACTCTTTAGCACCTATGGTGCAAATTTGGAGCCCCTATAACCTAAGGCCGACCTGTACTGACTCCCCAAAGATGGTACCCCTAGGACATCTAATTTTTACATTGGTGCCTATGTGAAAACTGGCCATGTTTGGGACCCGATAGCTCCCCTGTTGTAGGTCCTATGGGCCCCAAACTTTGCATGCATACTCCCAAGACCCTCGACTACATGGAGCCGAAAAAAGTGAATCAATACCATCTATGGTTCAGGAAATATGACCGTTTAAAGTTGAGCTCCAATTGAACCAACTTTTGAACTTTGAACTGCCATTACTGGGGAACCTTCCATACTGGTGCACCATCGAGCTGCGAGTTGACCCCCACCTCGGCACCCCCTCCCCCTGAGGGGGGAGGGGGTGCCGAGGTGAGGGGGCATGCCAGATAGATCTCTGGTCAGCTTGAAGCAAAATGTGATCAAAGTGACTGACTTTGAGCTCCTGTTTCTGGAGAACCACGTGGTGAAAACCAGCCCAAACTTTGCACACTTGTAGCGGAGACTCTTTAGCACCTATGGTGCAAATTTGGAGCCCCTATAACCTAAGGCCGACCTGTACTGACTCCCCAAAGATGGTACCCCTAGGACATCTAATTTTTACATTGGTGCCTATGTGAAAACTGGCCATGTTTGGGACCCGATTGCTCCCCTGTTTTAGGTCCTATGGGCCCCAAACTTTGCATGCATACTCCCAAGACCATCGACTACATGGAGCCGAAAAAAGTGAATCAATACCATCTATGGTTCAGGAAATATGACCGTTTCAAGTTGAGCTCCAATTGAACCAACTTTTGAACTTTGAAGTCCCATTACTGGGAAACCTTCCATACTGGTGCACCATCGAGCTGCGAGTGGACCCCCACCTCGGCACCCCCTCCCCCTGAGGGGGGAGGGGGTGCCGAGGTGAGGGGGCATGCCAGATAGATCTCTGGTCAGCTTGAAGCAAAATGTGATCAAAGTGACTGACTTTGAGCTCCTGTTTCTGGAGAACCACGTGGTGAAAACCAGCCCAAACTTTGCACACTTGTAGGGGAGACTCTTTAGCACCTATGGTGCAAATTTGGAGCCCCTATAACCTAAGGCCGACCTGTACTGACTCCCCAAAGATGGTACCCCTAGGACATCTAATTTTTACATTGGTGCCTATGTGAAAACTGGCCATGTTTGGGACCCGATAGCTCCCCCGTTTTAGGTCCTATGGGCCCCAAACTTTGCATGCATACTCCCAAGACCCTCGACTACATGGAGCCGAAAAAAGTGAATCAATACCATCTATGGTTCAGGAAATATGACCGTTTAAAGTTGAGCTCCAATTGAACCAACTTTTGAACTTTGAACTCCCATTACTGGGGAACCTTCCATACTGGTGCACCATCGAGCTGCGAGTTGACCCCCACCTCGGCACCCCCTCCCCCTGAGGGGGGAGGGGGTGCCGAGGTGAGGGGGCATGCCAGATAGATCTCTGGTCAGCTTGAAGCAAAATGTGATCAAAGTGACTGACTTTGAGCTCCTGTTTCTGGAGAACCACGTGGTGAAAACCAGCCCAAACTTGGCACACTTGTAGGGGAGACTCTTTAGCACATATGGTGCAAATTTGGAGCCCCTATAACCTAAGGCCGACCTGTACTGACTCCCCAAAGATGGTACCCCTAGGACATCTAATTTTTACATTGGTGCCTATGTGAAAACTGGCCATGTTTGGGACCCGATAGCTCCCCTGTTTTAGGTCCTATGGGCCCCAAACTTTGCATGCATACTCCCAAGACCCTTGACTACATGGAGCCGAAAAAAGTGAATCAATACCATCTATGGTTCAGGAAATATGACCGTTTCAAGTTGAGCTCCAATTGAACCAACTTTTGAACTTTGAAGTCCCATTACTGGGAAACCTTCCATACTGGTGCACCATCGAGCTGCGAGTGGACCCCCACCTCGGCACCCCCTCCCCCTGAGGGGGGAGGGGGTGCCGAGGTGAGGGGGCATGCCAGATAGATCTCTGGTCAGCTTGAAGCAAAATGTGATCAAAGTGACTGACTTTGAGCTCCTGTTTCTGGAGAACCACGTGGTGAAAACCAGCCCAAACTTTGCACACTTGTAGGGGAGACTCTTTAGCACCTATGGTGCAAATTTGGAGCCCCTATAACCTAAGGCCGACCTGTACTGACTCCCCAAAGATGGTACCCCTAGGACATCTAATTTTTACATTGGTGCCTATGTGAAAACTGGCCATGTTTGGGACCCGATTGCTCCCCTGTTTTAGGTCCTATGGGCCCCAAACTTTGCATGCATACTCCCAAGACCATCGACTACATGGAGCCGAAAAAAGTGAATCAATACCATCTATGGTTCAGGAAATATGACCGTTTCAAGTTGAGCTCCAATTGAACCAACTTTTGAACTTTGAAGTCCCATTACTGGGAAACCTTCCATACTGGTGCACCATCGAGCTGCGAGTGGATCCCCACCTCGGCACCCCCTCCCCCTGAGGGGGGAGGGGGTGCCGAGGTGAGGGGGCATGCCAGATAGATCTCTGGTCAGCTTGAAGCAAAATGTGATCAAAGTGACTGACTTTGAGCTCCTGTTTCTGGAGAACCACGTGGTGAAAACCAGCCCAAACTTTGCACACTTGTAGGGGAGACTCTTTAGCACCTATGGTGCAAATTTGGAGCCCCTATAACCTAAGGCCGACCTGTACTGACTCCCCAAAGATGGTACCCCTAGGACATCTAATTTTTACATTGGTGCCTATGTGAAAACTGGCCATGTTTGGGACCCGATAGCTCCCCCGTTTTAGGTCCTATGGGCCCCAAACTTTGCATGCATACTCCCAAGACCCTCGACTACATGGAGCCGAAAAAAGTGAATCAATACCATCTATGGTTCAGGAAATATGACCGTTTAAAGTTGAGCTCCAATTGAACCAACTTTTGAACTTTGAACTCCCATTACTGGGGAACCTTCCATACTGGTGCACCATCGAGCTGCGAGTTGACCCCCACCTCGGCACCCCCTCCCCCTTAGGGGGGAGGGGGTGCCGAGGTGAGGGGGCATGCCAGATAGATCTCTGGTCAGCTTGAAGCAAAATGTGATCAAAGTGACTGACTTTGAGCTCCTGTTTCTGGAGAACCACGTGGTGAAAACCAGCCCAAACTTTGCACACTTGTAGGGGAGACTCTTTAGCACCTATGGTGCAAATTTGGAGCCCCTATAACCTAAGGCCGACCTGTACTGACTCCCCAAAGATGGTACCCCTAGGACATCTAATTTTTACATTGGTGCCTATGTGAAAACTGGCCATGTTTGGGACCCGATAGCTCCCCTGTTTTAGGTCCTATGGGCCCCAAACTTTGCATGCATACTCCCAAGACCCTCGACTACATGGAGCCGAAAAAAGTGAATCAATACCATCTATGGTTCAGGAAATATGACCGTTTCAAGTTGAGCTCCAATTGAACCAACTTTTGAACTTTGAAGTCCCATTACTGGGAAACCTTCCATACTGGTGCACCATCGAGCTGCGAGTGGATCCCCACCTCGGCACCCCCTCCCCCTGAGGGGGGAGGGGGTGCCGAGGTGAGGGGGCATGCCAGATAGATCTCTGGTCAGCTTGAAGCAAAATGTGATCAAAGTGACTGACTTTGAGCTCCTGTTTCTGGAGAACCACGTGGTGAAAACCAGCCCAAACTTTGCACACTTGTAGGGGAGACTCTTTAGCACCTATGGTGCAAATTTGGAGCCCCTATAACCTAAGGCCGACCTGTACTGACTCCCCAAAGATGGTACCCCTAGGACATCTAATTTTTACATTGGTGCCTATGTGAAAACTGGCCATGTTTGGGACCCGATAGCTCCCCCGTTTTAGGTCCTATGGGCCCCAAACTTTGCATGCATACTCCCAAGACCCTCGACTACATGGAGCCGAAAAAAGTGAATCAATACCATCTATGGTTCAGGAAATATGACCGTTTCAAGTTGAGCTCCAATTGAACCAACTTTTGAACTTTGAAGTCCCATTACTGGGAAACCTTCCATACTGGTGCACCATCGAGCTGCGAGTGGACCCCCACCTCGGCACCCCCTCCCCCTGAGGGGGGAGGGGGTGCCGAGGTGAGGGGGCATGCCAGATAGATCTCTGGTCAGCTTGAAGCAAAATGTGATCAAAGTGACTGACTTTGAGCTCCTGTTTCTGGAGAACCACGTGGTGAAAACCAGCCCAAACTTTGCACACTTGTAGGGGAGACTCTTTAGCACCTATGGTGCAAATTTGGAGCCCCTATAACCTAAGGCCGACCTGTACTGACTCCCCAAAGATGGTACCCCTAGGACATCTAATTTTTACATTGGTGCCTATGTGAAAACTGGCCATGTTTGGGACCCGATAGCTCCCCCGTTTTAGGTCCTATGGGCCCCAAACTTTGCATGCATACTCCCAAGACCCTCGACTACATGGAGCCGAAAAAAGTGAATCAATACCATCTATGGTTCAGGAAATATGACCGTTTCAAGTTGAGCTCCAATTGAACCAACTTTTGAACTTTGAACTCCCATTACTGGGAAACCTTCCATACTGGTGCACCATCGAGCTGCGAGTGGACCCCCACCTCGGCACCCCCTCCCCCTGAGGGGGAGGGGGTGCCGAGGTGAGGGGGCATGCCAGATAGATCTCTGGTCAGCTTGAAGCAAAATGTGATCAAAGTGACTGACTTTGAGCTCCTGTTTCTGGAGAACCACGTGGTGAAAACCAGCCCAAACTTTGCACACTTGTAGGGGAGACTCTTTAGCACCTATGGTGCAAATTTGGAGCCCCTATAACCTAAGGCCGACCTGTACTGACTCCCCAAAGATGGTACCCCTAGGACATCTAATTTTTACATTGGTGCCTATGTGAAAACTGGCCATGTTTGGGACCCGATAGCTCCCCCGTTTTAGGTCCTATGGGCCCCAAACTTTGCATGCATACTCCCAAGACCCTCGACTACATGGAGCCGAAAAAAGTGAATCAATACCATCTATGGTTCAGGAAATATGACCGTTTCAAATTGAGCTCCAATTGAACCAACTTTTGAACTTTGAACTCCCATTACTGGGGAACCTTCCATACTGGTGCACCATCGAGCTGCGAGTGGACCCCCACCTCGGCACCCCCTCCCCCTGAGGGGGGAGGGGGTGCCGAGGTGAGGGGGCATGCCAGATAGATCTCTGGTCAGCTTGAAGCAAAATGTGATCAAAGTGACTGACTTTGAGCTCCTGTTTCTGGAGAACCACGTGGTGAAAACCAGCCCAAACTTTGCACACTTGTAGGGGAGACTCTTTAGCACCTATGGTGCAAATTTGGAGCCCCTATAACCTAAGGCCGACCTGTACTGACTCCCCAAAGATGGTACCCCTAGGACATCTAATTTTTACATTGGTGCCTATGTGAAAACTGGCCATGTTTGGGACCCGATAGCTCCCCCGTTTTAGGTCCTATGGGCCCCAAACTTTGCATGCATACTCCCAAGACCCTCGACTACATGGAGCCGAAAAAAGTGAATCAATACCATCTATGGTTCAGGAAATATGACCGTTTCAAGTTGAGCTCCAATTGAACCAACTTTTGAACTTTGAACTCCCATTACTGGGAAACCTTCCATACTGGTGCACCATCGAGCTGCGAGTGGACCCCCACCTCGGCACCCCCTCCCCCTGAGGGGGGAGGGGGTGCCGAGGTGAGGGGGCATGCCAGATAGATCTCTGGTCAGCTTGAAGCAAAATGTGATCAAAGTGACTGACTTTGAGCTCCTGTTTCTGGAGAACCACGTGGTGAAAACCAGCCCAAACTTTGCACACTTGTAGGGGAGACTCTTTAGCACCTATGGTGCAAATTTGGAGCCCCTATAACCTAAGGCCGACCTGTACTGACTCCCCAAAGATGGTACCCCTAGGACATCTAATTTTTACATTGGTGCCTATGTGAAAACTGGCCATGTTTGGGACCCGATAGCTCCCCCGTTTTAGGTCCAAACTGCCCCAAACTTTGCATGCATACTCCCAAGACCCTCGACTACATGGAGCCGAAAAAAGTGAATCAATACCATCTATGGTTCAGGAAATATGACCGTTTAAAGTTGAGCTCCAATTGAACCAACTTTTGAACTTTGAACTCCCATTACTGGGGAACCTTCCATACTGGTGCACCATCGAGCTGCGAGTGGACCCCCACCTCGGCACCCCCTCCCCCTGAGGGGGGAGGGGGTGCCGAGGTGAGGGGGCATGCCAGATAGATCTCTGGTCAGCTTGAAGCAAAATGTGATCAAAGTGACTGACTTTGAGCTCCTGTTTCTGGAGAACCACGTGGTGAAAACCAGCCCAAACTTTGCACACTTGTAGGGGAGACTCTTTAGCACCTATGGTGCAAATTTGGAGCCCCTATAACCTAAGGCCGACCTGTACTGACTCCCCAAAGATGGTACCCCTAGGACATCTAATTTTTACATTGGTGCCTATGTGAAAACTGGCCATGTTTGGGACCCGATAGCTCCCCCGTTTTAGGTCCAAACTGCCCCAAACTTGGCATGCATACTCACAAGACCCTGGGCTACGTGGGGCTGAAGAAAGTGAATCATTCCCATGAATGGTTCGGGAAATATGACCGTTTAAAGTTGAGCTCCAATTGAACCAACTTTTGAACTTTGAACTCCCATTACTGGGGAACCTTCCATACTGGTGCACCATCGAGCTGCGAGTTGACCCCCACCTCGGCACCCCCTCCCCCTGAGCGGGGAGGGGGTGCCGAGGTGAGGGGGCATGCCAGATAGATCTCTGGTCAGCTTGAAGCAAAATGTGATCAAAGTGACTGACTTTGAGCTCCTGTTTCTGGAGAACCACGTGGTGAAAACCAGCCCAAACTTTGCACACTTGTAGGGGAGACTCTTTAGCACCTATGGTGCAAATTTGGAGCCCCTATAACCTAAGGCCGACCTGTACTGACTCCCCAAAGATGGTACCCCTAGGACATCTAATTTTTACATTGGTGCCTATGTGAAAACTGGCCATGTTTGGGACCCGATAGCTCCCCGTTTTAGGTCCAAACTGCCCCAAACTTTGCATGCATACTCACAAGACCCTGGGCTACGTGGGGCTGAAGAAAGTGAATCATTCCCATGTATGGTTCGGGAAATATGACCGTTTAAAGTTGAGCTCCAATTGAACCAACTTTGGAACTTTGAACTCCCATTACTGGGGAACCTTCTATACTGGTGCACCATCGAGCTGCGAGTGGACCCCCACCTCGGCACCCCCTCCCCCTTAGGGGGGAGGGGGTGCCGAGGTGAGGGGGCATGCCAGATAGATCTCTGGTCAGCTTGAAGCAAAATGTGATCAAAGTGACTGACTTTGAGCTCCTGTTTCTGGAGAACCACGTGGTGAAAACCAGCCCAAACTTTGCACACTTGTAGGGGAGACTCTTTAGCACCTATGGTGCAAATTTGGAGCCCCTATAACCTAAGGCCGACCTGTACTGACTCCCCAAAGATGGTACCCCTAGGACATCTAATTTTTACATTGGTGACTATGTGAAAACTGGCCATGTTTGGGACCCGATAGCTCCCCCGTTTTAGGTCCAAACTGCCCCAAACTTGGCATGCATACTCACAAGACCCTGGGCTACGTGGGGCTGAAGAAAGTGAATCAATACCATCTATGGTTCAGGAAATATGACCGTTTAAAGTTGAGCTCCAATTGAACCAACTTTGGAACTTTGAACTCCCATTACTGGGGAACCTTCCATACTGGTGCACCATCGAGCTGCGAGTGGACCCCCACCTCGACACCCCCTCCCCCTGAGGGGGGAGGGGGTGCCGAGGTGAGGGGGCATGCCAGATAGATCTCTGGTCAGCTTGAAGCAAAATGTGATCAAAGTGACTGACTTTGAGCTCCTGTTTCTGGAGAACCACGTGGTGAAAACCAGCCCAAACTTTGCACACTTGTAGGGGAGACTCTTTAGCACCTATGGTGCAAATTTGGAGCCCCTATAACCTAAGGCCGACCTGTACTGACTCCCCAAAGATGGTACCCCTAGGACATCTAATTTTTACATTGGTGCCTATGTGAAAACTGGCCATGTTTGGGACCCGATAGCTCCCCCGTTTTAGGTCCAAACTGCCCCAAACTTGGCATGCATACTCACAAGACCCTGGGCTACGTGGGGCTGAAGAAAGTGAATCATTCCCATGAATGGTTCGGGAAATATGACCGTTTAAAGTTGAGCTCCAATTGAACCAACTTTTGAACTTTGAACTCCCATTACTGGGGAACCTTCCATACTGGTGCACCATCGAGCTGCGAGTTGACCCCCACCTCGGCACCCCCTCCCCCTGAGCGGGGAGGGGGTGCCGAGGTGAGGGGGCATGCCAGATAGATCTCTGGTCAGCTTGAAGCAAAATGTGATCAAAGTGACTGACTTTGAGCTCCTGTTTCTGGAGAACCAAGTGGTGAAAACCAGCCCAAACTTTGCACACTTGTAGGGGAGACTCTTTAGCACCTATGGTGCAAATTTGGAGCCCCTATAACCTAAGGCCGACCTGTACTGACTCCCCAAAGATGGTACCCCTAGGACATCTAATTTTTACATTGGTGACTATGTGAAAACTGGCCATGTTTGGGACCCGATAGCTCCCCCGTTTTAGGTCCAAACTGCCCCAAACTTGGCATGCATACTCACAAGACCCTGGGCTACGTGGGGCTGAAGAAAGTGAATCAATACCATCTATGGTTCAGGAAATATGACCGTTTAAAGTTGAGCTCCAATTGAACCAACTTTGGAACTTTGAACTCCCATTACTGGGGAACCTTCCATACTGGTGCACCATCGAGCTGCGAGTGGACCCCCACCTCGACACCCCCTCCCCCTGAGGGGGGAGGGGGTGCCGAGGTGAGGGGGCATGCCAGATAGATCTCTGGTCAGCTTGAAGCAAAATGTGATCAAAGTGACTGACTTTGAGCTCCTGTTTCTGGAGAACCACGTGGTGAAAACCAGCCCAAACTTTGCACACTTGTAGGGGAGACTCTTTAGCACCTATGGTGCAAATTTGGAGCCCCTATAACCTAAGGCCGACCTGTACTGACTCCCCAAAGATGGTACCCCTAGGACATCTAATTTTTACATTGGTGCCTATGTGAAAACTGGCCATGTTTGGGACCCGATAGCTCCCCCGTTTTAGGTCCAAACTGCCCCAAACTTGGCATGCATACTCACAAGACCCTGGGCTACGTGGGGCTGAAGAAAGTGAATCATTCCCATGAATGGTTCGGGAAATATGACCGTTTAAAGTTGAGCTCCAATTGAACCAACTTTTGAACTTTGAACTCCCATTACTGGGGAACCTTCCATACTGGTGCACCATCGAGCTGCGAGTTGACCCCCACCTCGGCACCCCCTCCCCCTGAGCGGGGAGGGGGTGCCGAGGTGAGGGGGCATGCCAGATAGATCTCTGGTCAGCTTGAAGCAAAATGTGATCAAAGTGACTGACTTTGAGCTCCTGTTTCTGGAGAACCAAGTGGTGAAAACCAGCCCAAACTTTGCACACTTGTAGGGGAGACTCTTTAGCACCTATGGTGCAAATTTGGAGCCCCTATAACCTAAGGCCGACCTGTACTGACTCCCCAAAGATGGTACCCCTAGGACATCTAATTTTTACATTGGTGCCTATGTGAAAACTGGCCATGTTTGGGACCCGATAGCTCCCCCGTTTTAGGTCCAAACTGCCCCAAACTTGGCATGCATACTCACAAGACCCTGGGCTACGTGGGGCTGAAGAAAGTGAATCAATACCATCTATGGTTCAGGAAATATGACCGTTTAAAGTTGAGATCCAATTGAACCAACTTTGGAACTTTGAACTCCCATTACTGGGGAACCTTCCATACTGGTGCACCATCGAGCTGCGAGTGGACCCCCACCTCGACACCCCCTCCCCCTGAGGGGGGAGGGGGTGCCGAGGTGAGGGGGCATGCCAGATAGATCTCTGGTCAGCTTGAAGCAAAATGTGATCAAAGTGACTGACTTTGAGCTCCTGTTTCTGGAGAACCACGTGGTGAAAACCAGCCCAAACTTTGCACACTTGTAGGGGAGACTCTTTAGCACCTATGGTGCAAATTTGGAGCCCCTATAACCTAAGGCCGACCTGTACTGACTCCCCAAAGATGGTACCCCTAGGACATCTAATTTTTACATTGGTGACTATGTGAAAACTGGCCATGTTTGGGACCCGATAGCTCCCCCGTTTTAGGTCCAAACTGCCCCAAACTTGGCATGCATACTCACAAGACCCCGGGCTACGTGGGGCTGAAGAAAGTGAATCAATACCATCTATGGTTCAGGAAATATGACCGTTTAAAGTTGAGCTCCAATTGAACCAACTTTGGAACTTTGAACTCCCATTACTGGGGAACCTTCCATACTGGTGCACCATCGAGCTGCGAGTGGACCCCCACCTCGACACCCCCTCCCCCTGAGGGGGGAGGGGGTGCCGAGGTGAGGGGGCATGCCAGATAGATCTCTGGTCAGCTTGAAGCAAAATGTGATCAAAGTGACTGACTTTGAGCTCCTGTTTCTGGAGAACCACGTGGTGAAAACCAGCCCAAACTTTGCACACTTGTAGGGGAGACTCTTTAGCACCTATGGTGCAAATTTGGAGCCCCTATAACCTAAGGCCGACCTGTACTGACTCCCCAAAGATGGTACCCCTAGGACATCTAATTTTTACATTGGTGCCTATGTGAAAACTGGCCATGTTTGGGACCCGATAGCTCCCCCGTTTTAGGTCCTATGGGCCCCAAACTTTGCATGCATACTCCCAAGACCCTCGACTACATGGAGCCGAAAAAAGTGAATCAATACCATCTATGGTTCAGGAAATATGACCGTTTCAAGTTGAGCTCCAATTGAACCAACTTTTGAACTTTGAACTCCCATTACTGGGAAACCTTCCATACTGGTGCACCATCGAGCTGCGAGTGGACCCCCACCTCGGCACCCCCTCCCCCTGAGGGGGGAGGGGGTGCCGAGGTGAGGGGGCATGCCAGATAGATCTCTGGTCAGCTTGAAGCAAAATGTGATCAAAGTGACTGACTTTGAGCTCCTGTTTCTGGAGAACCACGTGGTGAAAACCAGCCCAAACTTTGCACACTTGTAGGGGAGACTCTTTAGCACCTATGGTGCAAATTTGGAGCCCCTATAACCTAAGGCCGACCTGTACTGACTCCCCAAAGATGGTACCCCTAGGACATCTAATTTTTACATTGGTGCCTATGTGAAAACTGGCCATGTTTGGGACCCGATAGCTCCCCGTTTTAGGTCCAAACTGCCCCAAACTTTGCATGCATACTCACAAGACCCTGGGCTACGTGGGGCTGAAGAAAGTGAATCATTCCCATGTATGGTTCGGGAAATATGACCGTTTAAAGTTGAGCTCCAATTGAACCAACTTTGGAACTTTGAACTCCCATTACTGGGGAACCTTCCATACTGGTGCACCATCGAGCTGCGAGTGGACCCCCACCTCGGCACCCCCTCCCCCTTAGGGGGAGGGGGTGCCGAGGTGAGGGGGCATGCCAGATAGATCTCTGGTCAGCTTGAAGCAAAATGTGATCAAAGTGACTGACTTTGAGCTCCTGTTTCTGGAGAACCACGTGGTGAAAACCAGCCCAAACTTTGCACACTTGTAGGGGAGACTCTTTAGCACCTATGGTGCAAATTTGGAGCCCCTATAACCTAAGGCCGACCTGTACTGACTCCCCAAAGATGGTACCCCTAGGACATCTAATTTTTACATTGGTGCCTATGTGAAAACTGGCCATGTTTGGGACCCGATAGCTCCCCCGTTTTAGGTCCTATGGGCCCCAAACTTTGCATGCATACTCCCAAGACCCTCGACTACATGGAGCCGAAAAAGGTGAATCAATACCATCTATGGTTCAGGAAATATGACCGTTTAAAGTTGAGCTCCAATTGAACCAACTTTTGAACTTTGAACTCCCATTACTGGGGAACCTTCCATACTGGTGCACCATCGAGCTGCGAGTGGACCCCCACCTCGGCACCCCCTCCCCCTGAGGGGGGAGGGGGTGCCGAGGTGAGGGGGCATGCCAGATAGATCTCTGGTCAGCTTGAAGCAAAATGTGATCAAAGTGACTGACTTTGAGCTCCTGTTTCTGGAGAACCACGTGGTGAAAACCAGCCCAAACTTTGCACACTTGTAGGGGAGACTCTTTAGCACCTATGGTGCAAATTTGGAGCCCCTATAACCTAAGGCCGACCTGTACTGACTCCCCAAAGATGGTACCCCTAGGACATCTAATTTTTACATTGGTGCCTATGTGAAAACTGGCCATGTTTGGGACCCGATAGCTCCCCCGTTTTAGGTCCTATGGGCCCCAAACTTTGCATGCATACTCCCAAGACCCTCGACTACATGGAGCCGAAAAAAGTGAATCAATACCATCTATGGTTCAGGAAATATGACCGTTTAAAGTTGAGCTCCAATTGAACCAACTTTTGAACTTTGAACTCCCATTACTGGGGAACCTTCCATACTGGTGCACCATCGAGCTGCGAGTGGACCCCCACCTCGGCACCCCCTCCCCCTGAGGGGGGAGGGGGTGCCGAGGTGAGGGGGCATGCCAGATAGATCTCTGGTCAGCTTGAAGCAAAATGTGATCAAAGTGACTGACTTTGAGCTCCTGCTTCTGGAGAACCACGTGGTGAAAACCAGCCCAAACTTTGCACACTTGTAGGGGAGACTCTTTAGCACCTATGGTGCAAATTTGGAGCCCCTATAACCTAAGGCCGACCTGTACTGACTCCCCAAAGATGGTACCCCTAGGACATCTAATTTTTACATTGGTGCCTATGTGAAAACTGGCCATGTTTGGGACCCGATAGCTCCACCGTTTTAGGTCCAAACTGCCCCAAACTGGCATGCATACTCACAAGACCCTGGGCTACGTGGGGCTGAAGAAAGTGAATCATCCCCATGTATGGTTCGGGAAATATGACCGTTTAAAGTTGAGCTCCAATTGAACCAACTTTGGAACTTTGAACTCCCATTACTGGGGAACCTTCCATACTGGTGCACCATCGAGCTGCGAGTGGACCCCCACCTCGGCACCCCCTCCCCCTGAGGGGGGAGGGGGTGCCGAGGTGAGGGGGCATGCCAGATAGATCTCTGGTCAGCTTGAAGCAAAATGTGATCAAAGTGACTGACTTTGAGCTCCTGTTTCTGGAGAACCACGTGGTGAAAACCAGCCCAAACTTTGCACACTTGTAGGGGAGACTCTTTAGCACCTATGGTGCAAATTTGGAGCCCCTATAACCTAAGGCCAACCTGTACTGACTCCCCAAAGATGGTACCCCTAGGACATCTAATTTTTACATTGGTGCCTATGTGAAAACTGGCCATGTTTGGGACCCGATAGCTCCCCGTTTTAGGTCCAAACTGCCCCAAACTTTGCATGCATACTCACAAGACCCTGGGCTACGTGGGGCTGAAGAAAGTGAATCATTCCCATGTATGGTTCGGGAAATATGACCGTTTAAAGTTGAGCTCCAATTGAACCAACTTTGGAACTTTGAACTCCCATTACTGGGGAACCTTCTATACTGGTGCACCATCGAGCTGCGAGTGGACCCCCACCTCGGCACCCCCTCCCCCTTAGGAGGGAGGGGGTGCCGAGGTGAGGGGGCATGCCAGATAGATCTCTGGTCAGCTTGAAGCAAAATGTGATCAAAGTGACTGACTTTGAGCTCCTGTTTCTGGAGAACCACGTGGTGAAAACCAGCCCAAACTTTGCACACTTGTAGGGGAGACTCTTTAGCACCTATGGTGCAAATTTGGAGCCCCTATAACCTAAGGCCGACCTGTACTGACTCCCCAAAGATGGTACCCCTAGGACATCTAATTTTTACATTGGTGCCTATGTGAAAACTGGCCATGTTTGGGACCCGATAGCTCCCCCGTTTTAGGTCCTATGGGCCCCAAACTTTGCATGCATACTCCCAAGACCCTCGACTACATGGAGCCGAAAAAAAGTGAATCAATACCATCTATGGTTCAGGAAATATGACCGTTTAAAGTTGAGCTCCAATTGAACCAACTTTGGAACTTTGAACTCCCATTACTGGGGAACCTTCCATACTGGTGCACCATCGAGCTGCGAGTGGACCCCCACCTCGGCACCCCCTCCCCCTGAGGGGGGAGGGGGTGCCGAGGTGAGGGGGCATGCCAGATAGATCTCTGGTCAGCTTGAAGCAAAATGTGATCAAAGTGACTGACTTTGAGCTCCTGTTTCTGGAGAACTACGTGGTGAAAACCAGCCCAAACTTTGCACACTTGTAGGGGAGACTCTTTAGCACCTATGGTGCAAATTTGGAGCCCCTATAACCTAAGGCCGACCTGTACTGACTCCCCAAAGATGGTACCCCTAGGACATCTAATTTTTACATTGGTGCCTATGTGAAAACTGGCCATGTTTGGGACCCGATAGCTCCCCCGTTTTAGGTCCAAACTGCCCCAAACTTTGCATGCATACTCCCAAGACCCTCGACTACATGGAGCCGAAAAAAGTGAATCAATACCATCTATGGTTCAGGAAATATGACCGTTTAAAGTTGAGCTCCAATTGAACCAACTTTTGAACTTTGAACTCCCATTACTGGGGAACCTTCCATACTGGTGCACCATCGAGCTGCGAGTGGACCCCCACCTCGGCACCCCCTCCCCCTGAGGGGGGAGGGGGTGCCGAGGTGAGGGGGCATGCCAGATAGATCTCTGGTCAGCTTGAAGCAAAATGTGATCAAAGTGACTGACTTTGAGCTCCTGTTTCTGGAGAACCACGTGGTGAAAACCAGCCCAAACTTTGCACACTTGTAGGGGAGACTCTTTAGCACCTATGGTGCAAATTTGGAGCCCCTATAACCTAAGGCCGACCTGTACTGACTCCCCAAAGATGGTACCCCTGGGACATCTAATTTTTACATTGGTGCCTATGTGAAAACTGGCCATGTTTGGGACCCGATAGCTCCCCGTTTTAGGTCCAAACTGCCCCAAACTTTGCATGCATACTCACAAGACCCTGGGCTACGTGGGGCTGAAGAAAGTGAATCATTCCCATGTATGGTTCGGGAAATATGACAGTTTAAAGTTGAGCTCCAATTGAACCAACTTTGGAACTTTGAACTCCCATTACTGGGGAACCTTCCATACTGGTGCACCATCGAGCTGCGAGTGGACCCCCACCTCGGCACCCCCTCCCCCTGAGGGGGGAGGGGGTGCCGAGGTGAGGGGGCATGCCAGATAGATCTCTGGTCAGCTTGAAGCAAAATGTGATCAAAGTGACTGACTTTGAGCTCCTGTTTCTGGAGAACCACGTGGTGAAAACCAGCCCAAACTTTGCACACTTGTAGGGGAGACTCTTTAGCACCTATGGTGCAAATTTGGAGCCCCTATAACCTAAGGCCGACCTGTACTGACTCCCCAAAGATGGTACCCCTAGGACATCTAATTTTTACATTGGTGCCTATGTGAAAACTGGCCATGTTTGGGACCCAATAGCTCCCCCGTTTTAGGTCCTATGGGCCCCAAACTTTGCATGCATACTCCCAAGACCCTCGACTACATGGAGCCGAAAAAAGTGAATCAATACCATCTATGGTTCAGGAAATATGACCGTTTCAAGTTGAGCTCCAATTGAACCAACTTTTGAACTTTGAACTCCCATTACTGGGGAACCTTCCATACTGGTGCACCATCGAGCTGCGAGTGGACCCCCACCTCGGCACCCCCTCCCCCTGAGGGGGGAGGGGGTGCCGAGGTGAGGGGGCATGCCAGATAGATCTCTGGTCAGCTTGAAGCAAAATGTGATCAAAGTGACTGACTTTGAGCTCCTGTTTCTGGAGAACCACGTGGTGAAAACCAGCCCAAACTTTGCACACTTGTAGGGGAGACTCTTTAGCACCTATGGTGCAAATTTGGAGCCCCTATAACCTAAGGCCGACCTGTACTGACTCCCCAAAGATGGTACCCCTAGGACATCTAATTTTTACATTGGTGCCTATGTGAAAACTGGCCATGTTTGGGACCCGATAGCTCCCCGTTTTAGGTCCAAACTGCCCCAAACTTTGCATGCATACTCACAAGACCCTCGACTACATGGAGCCGAAAAAAGTGAATCAATACCATCTATGGTTCAGGAAATATGACTGTTTCAAGTTGAGCTCCAATTGAACCAACTTTTGAACTTTGAACTCCCATTACTGGGGAACCTTCCATACTGGTGCACCATCGAGCTGCGAGTGGACCCCCACCTCGGCACCCCCTCCCCCTGAGGGGGGAGGGGGTGCCGAGGTGAGGGGGCATGCCAGATAGATCTCTGGTCAGCTTGAAGCAAAATGTGATCAAAGTGACTGACTTTGAGCTCCTGTTTCTGGAGAACCACGTGGTGAAAACCAGCCCAAACTTTGCACACTTGTAGGGGAGACTCTTTAGCACATATGGTGCAAATTTGGAGCCCCTATAACCTAAGGCCGACCTGTACTGACTCCCCAAAGATGGTACCCCTAGGACATCTAATTTTTACATTGGTGCCTATGTGAAAACTGGCCATGTTTGGGACCCGATAGCTCCCCCGTTTTAGGTCCTATGGGCCCCAAAACTTTGCATGCATACTCCCAAGACCCTCGACTACATGGAGCCGAAAAAAGTGAATCAATACCATCTATGGTTCAGGAAATATGACCGTTTCAAGTTGAGCTCCAATTGAACCAACTTTTGAACTTTGAACTCCCATTACTGGGGAACCTTCCATACTGGTGCACCATCGAGCTGCGAGTGGACCCCCACCTCGGCACCCCCTCCCCCTGAGGGGGGAGGGGGTGCCGAGGTGAGGGGGCATGCCAGATAGATCTCTGGTCAGCTTGAAGCAAAATGTGATCAAAGTGACTGACTTTGAGCTCCTGTTTCTGGAGAACCACGTGGTGAAAACCAGCCCAAACTTTGCACACTTGTAGGGGAGACTCTTTAGCACCTATGGTGCAAATTTGGAGCCCCTATAACCTAAGGCCGACCTGTACTGACTCCCCAAAGATGGTACCCCTAGGACATCTAATTTTTACATTGGTGCCTATGTGAAAACTGGCCATATTTGGGACCCGATAGCTCCCCCGTTTTAGGTCCTATGGGCCCCAAAACTTTGCATGCATACTCCCAAGACCCTCGACTACATGGAGCCGAAAAAAGTGAATCAATACCATCTATGGTTAAGGAAATATGACCGTTTCAAGTTGAGCTCCAATTGAACCAACTTTTGAACTTTGAACTCCCATTACTGGGGAACCTTCCATACTGGTGCACCATCGAGCTGCGAGTGGACCCCCACCTCAGGGGGAGGGGGTGCCGAGGTGAGGGGGCATGCCAGATAGATCTCTGGTCAGCTTGAAGCAAAATGTGATCAAAGTGACTGACTTTGAGCTCCTGTTTCTGGAGAACCACGTGGTGAAAACCAGCCCAAACTTTGCACACTTGTAGGGGAGACTCTTTAGCACATATGGTGCAAATTTGGAGCCCCTATAACCTAAGGCCGACCTGTACTGACTCCCCAAAGATGGTACCCCTAGGACATCTAATTTTTACATTGGTGCCTATGTGAAAACTGGCCATGTTTGGGACCCGATAGCTCCCCCGTTTTAGGTCCTATGGGCCCCAAACTTTGCATGCATACTCCCAAGACCCTCGACTACATGGAGCCGAAAAAAGTGAATCAATACCATCTATGGTTCAGGAAATATGACCGTTTCAAGTTGAGCTCCAATTGAACCAACTTTTGAACTTTGAACTCCCATTACTGGGGAACCTTCCATACTGGTGCACCATCGAGCTGCGAGTGGACCCCCACCTCGGCACCCCCTCCCCCTGAGGGGGGAGGGGGTGCCGAGGTGAGGGGGCATGCCAGATAGATCTCTGGTCAGCTTGAAGCAAAATGTGATCAAAGTGACTGACTTTGAGCTCCTGTTTCTGGAGAACCACGTGGTGAAAACCAGCCCAAACTTTGCACACTTGTAGGGGAGACTCTTTAGCACCTATGGTGCAAATTTGGAGCCCCTATAACCTAAGGCCGACCTGTACTGACTCCCCAAAGATGGTACCCCTAGGACATCTAATTTTTACATTGGTGCCTATGTGAAAACTGGCCATGTTTGGGACCCGATAGCTCCCCCGTTTTAGGTCCAAACTGCCCCAAACTTAGCATGCATACTCACAAGACCCTGGGATACGTGGGGCTGAAGAAAGTGAATCATTCCCATGAATGGTTCGGGAAATATGACCGTTTAAAGTTGAGCTCCAATTGAACCAACTTTGGAACTTTGAACTCCCATTACTGGGGAACCTTCCATACTGGTGCACCATCGAGCTGTGAGTGGACCCCCACCTCGGCACCCCCTCCCCCTGAGGGGGGAGGGGGTGCCGAGGTGAGGGGGCATGCCAGATAGATCTCTGGTCAGCTTGAAGCAAAATGTGATCAAAGTGACTGACTTTGAGCTCCTGTTTCTGGAGAACCACGTGGTGAAAACCAGCCCAAACTTTGCACACTTGTAGGGGAGACTCTTTAGCACCTATGGTGCAAATTTGGAGCCCCTATAACCTAAGGCCGACCTGTACTGACTCCCCAAAGATGGTACCCCTAGGACATCTAATTTTTACATTGGTGCCTATGTGAAAACTGGCCATGTTTGGGACCCGATAGCTCCCCCGTTTTAGGTCCTATGGGCCCCAAACTTGGCATGCATACTCACAAGACCATGGGCTACGTGGGGCTGAAGAAAGTGAATCATTCCTATGTATGGTTCGGGAAATATGACCATTTAAAGTTGAGCTCCAATTGAACCAACTTTGGAACTTTGAACTCCCATTACTGGGGAACCTTCCATACTGGTGCACCATCGAGCTGCGAGTGGACCCCCACCTCGGCACCCCCTCCCCCTGAGGGGGGAGGGGGTGCCGAGGTGAGGGGGCATGCCAGATAGATCTCTGGTCAGCTTGAAGCAAAATGTGATCAAAGTGACTGACTTTGAGCTCCTGTTTCTGGAGAACCACGTGGTGAAAACCAGCCCAAACTTTGCACACTTGTAGGGGAGACTCTTTAGCACATATGGTGCAAATTTGGAGCCCCTATAACCTAAGGCCGACCTGTACTGACTCCCCAAAGATGGTACCCCTAGGACATCTAATTTTTACATTGGTGCCTATGTGAAAACTGGCCATGTTTGGGACCCGATAGCTCCCCCGTTTTAGGTCCTATGGGCCCCAAAACTTTGCATGCATACTCCCAAGACCCTCGACTACATGGAGCCGAAAAAAGTGAATCAATACCATCTATGGTTCAGGAAATATGACCGTTTCAAGTTGAGCTCCAATTGAACCAACTTTTGAACTTTGAACTCCCATTACTGGGGAACCTTCCATACTGGTGCACCATCGAGCTGCGAGTGGACCCCCACCTCGGCACCCCCTCCCCCTGAGGGGGGAGGGGGTGCCGAGGTGAGGGGGCATGCCAGATAGATCTCTGGTCAGCTTGAAGCAAAATGTGATCAAAGTGACTGACTTTGAGCTCCTGTTTCTGGAGAACCACGTGGTGAAAACCAGCCCAAACTTTGCACACTTGTAGGGGAGACTCTTTAGCACCTATGGTGCAAATTTGGAGCCCCTATAACCTAAGGCCGACCTGTACTGACTCCCCAAAGATGGTACCCCTAGGACATCTAATTTTTACATTGGTGCCTATGTGAAAACTGGCCATATTTGGGACCCGATAGCTCCCCGTTTTAGGTCCTATGGGCCCCAAAACTTTGCATGCATACTCCCAAGACCCTCGACTACATGGAGCCGAAAAAAGTGAATCAATACCATCTATGGTTCAGGAAATATGACCGTTTCAAGTTGAGCTCCAATTGAACCAACTTTTGAACTTTGAACTCCCATTACTGGGGAACCTTCCATACTGGTGCACCATCGAGCTGCGAGTGGACCCCCACCTCGGCACCCCCTCCCCCTGAGGGGGGAGGGGGTGCCGAGGTGAGGGGGCATGCCAGATAGATCTCTGGTCAGCTTGAAGCAAAATGTGATCAAAGTGACTGACTTTGAGCTCCTGTTTCTGGAGAACCACGTGGTGAAAACCAGCCCAAACTTTGCACACTTGTAGGGGAGACTCTTTAGCACCTATGGTGCAAATTTGGAGCCCCTATAACCTAAGGCCGACCTGTACTGACTCCCCAAAGATGGTACCCCTAGGACATCTAATTTTTACATTGGTGCCTATGTGAAAACTGGCCATATTTGGGACCCGATAGCTCCCCCGTTTTAGGTCCTATGGGCCCCAAAACTTTGCATGCATACTCCCAAGACCCTCGACTACATGGAGCCGAAAAAAGTGAATCAATACCATCTATGGTTAAGGAAATATGACCGTTTCAAGTTGAGCTCCAATTGAACCAACTTTTGAACTTTGAACTCCCATTACTGGGGAACCTTCCATACTGGTGCACCATCGAGCTGCGAGTGGACCCCCACCTCGGCACCCCCTCCCCCTGAGGGGGGAGGGGGTGCCGAGGTGAGGGGGCATGCCAGATAGATCTCTGGTCAGCTTGAAGCAAAATGTGATCAAAGTGACTGACTTTGAGCTCCTGTTTCTGGAGAACCACGTGGTGAAAACCAGCCCAAACTTTGCACACTTGTAGGGGAGACTCTTTAGCACATATGGTGCAAATTTGGAGCCCCTATAACCTAAGGCCGACCTGTACTGACTCCCCAAAGATGGTACCCCTAGGACATCTAATTTTTACATTGGTGCCTATGTGAAAACTGGCCATGTTTGGGACCCGATAGCTCCCCCGTTTTAGGTCCAAACTGCCCCAAACTTTGCATGCATACTCCCAAGACCCTCGACTACATGGAGCCAAAAAAAGTGAATCAATACCATCTATGGTTCAGGAAATATGACCGTTTCAAGTTGAGCTCCAATTGAACCAACTTTTGAACTTTGAACTCCCATTACTGGGGAACCTTCCATACTGGTGCACCATCGAGCTGAGGGGGGAGGGGGTGCCGAGGTGAGGGGGCATGCCAGATAGATCTCTGGTCAGCTTGAAGCAAAATGTGATCAAAGTGACTGACTTTGAGCTCCTGTTTCTGGAGAACCACGTGGTGAAAACCAGCCCAAACTTTGCACACTTGTAGGGGAGACTCTTTAGCACCTATGGTGCAAATTTGGAGCCCCTATAACCTAAGGCCGACCTGTACTGACTCCCCAAAGATGGTACCCCTAGGACATCTAATTTTTACATTGGTGCCTATGTGAAAACTGGCCATGTTTGGGACCCGATAGCTCCCCCGTTTTAGGTCCTATGGGCCCCAAACTTTGCATGCATACTCCCAAGACCCTCGACTACATGGAGCCGAAAAAAGTGAATCAATACCATCTATGGTTCAGGAAATATGACCGTTTCAAGTTGAGCTCCAATTGAACCAACTTTTGAACTTTGAACTCCCATTACTGGGGAACCTTCCATACTGGTGCACCATCGAGCTGCGAGTGGACCCCCACCTCGGCACCCCCTCCCCCTGAGGGGGGAGGGGTGCCGAGGTGAGGGGGCATGCCAGATAGATCTCTGGTCAGCTTGAAGCAAAATGTGATCAAAGTGACTGACTTTGAGCACCTGTTTCTGGAGAACCACGTGGTGAAAACCAGCCCAAACTTTGCACACTTGTAGGGGAGACTCTTTAGCACCTATGATGCAAATTTGGAGCCCCTATAACCTAAGGCCGACCTGTACTGACTCCCCAAAGATGGTACCCCTAGGACATCTAATTTTTACATTGGTGCCTATGTGAAAACTGGCCATGTTTGGGACCCGATAGCTCCCCCGTTTTAGGTCCTATGGGCCCCAAACTTTGCATGCATACTCCCAAGACCCTCGACTACATGGAGCAGAAAAAGTGAATCAATACCATCTATGGTTCAGGAAATATGACCGTTTCAAGTTGAGCTCCAATTGAACCAACTTTTGAACTTTGAACTCCCATTACTGGGGAACCTTCCATACTGGTGCACCATCGAGCTGCGAGTGGACCCCCACCTCGGCACCCCCTCCCCCTGAGGGGGGAGGGGGTGCCGAGGTGAGGGGGCATGCCAGATAGATCTCTGGTCAGCTTGAAGCAAAATGTGATCAAAGTGACTGACTTTGAGCTCCTGTTTCTGGAGAACCACGTGGTGAAAACCAGCCCAAACTTTGCACACTTGTAGGGGAGACTCTTTAGCACCTATGGTGCAAATTTGGAGCCCCTATAACCTAAGGCCGACCTGTACTGACTCCCCAAAGATGGAACCCCTAGGACATCTAATTTTTACATTGGTGCCTATGTGAAAACTGGCCATGTTTGGGACCCGATAGCTCCCCCGTTTTAGGTCCTATGGGCCCCAAACTTTGCATGCATACTCCCAAGACCCTCGACTACATGGAGCCGAAAAAAGTGAATCAATACCATCTATGGTTCAGGAAATATGACCGTTTCAAGTTGAGCTCCAATTGAACCAACTTTTGAACTTTGAACTCCCATTACTGGGGAACCTTCCATACTGGTGCACCATCGAGCTGCGAGTGGACCCCCACCTCGGCACCCCCTCCCCCTGAGGGGGGAGGGGGTGCCGAGGTGAGGGGGCATGCCAGATAGATCTCTGGTCAGCTTGAAGCAAAATGTGATCAAAGTGACTGACTTTGAGCTCCTGTTTCTGGAGAACCACGTGGTGAAAACCAGCCCAAACTTTGCACACTTGTAGGGGAGACTCTTTAGCACCTATGGTGCAAATTTGGAGCCCCTATAACCTAAGGCCGACCTGTACTGACTCCCCAAAGATGGTACCCCTAGGACATCTAATTTTTACATTGGTGCCTATGTGAAAACTGGCCATGTTTGGGACCCGATAGCTCCCCCGTTTTAGGTCCTATGGGCCCCAAACTTTGCATGCATACTCCCAAGACCCTCGACTACATGGAGCAGAAAAAAGTGAATCAATACCATCTATGGTTCAGGAAATATGACCGTTTCAAGTTGAGCTCCAATTGAACCAACTTTTGAACTTTGAACTCCCATTACTGGGGAACCTTCCATACTGGTGCACCATCGAGCTGCGAGTGGACCCCCACCTCGGCACCCCCTTCCCCTGAGGGGGGAGGGGGTGCCGAGGTGAGGGGGCATGCCAGATAGATCTCTGGTCACCTTGAAGCAAAATGTGATCAAAGTGACTGACTTTGAGCTCCTGTTTCTGGAGAACCACGTGGTGAAAACCAGCCCAAACTTTGCACACTTGTAGGGGAGACTCTTTAGCACCTATGGTGCAAATTTGGAGCCCCTATAACCTAAGGCCGACCTGTACTGACTCCCCAAAGATGGTACCCCTAGGACATCTAATTTTTACATTGGTGCCTATGTGAAAACTGGCCATGTTTGGGACCCGATAGCTCCCCCGTTTTAGGTCCTATGGGCCCCAAACTTTGCATGCATACTCCCAAGACCCTCGACTACATGGAGCCGAAAAAAGTGAATCAATACCATCTATGGTTCAGGAAATATGACCGTTTCAAGTTGAGCTCCAATTGAACCAACTTTTGAACTTTGAACTCCCATTACTGGGGAACCTTCCATACTGGTGCACCATCGAGCTGCGAGTGGACCCCCACCTCGGCACCCCCTCCCCCTGAGGGGGGAGGGGGTGCCGAGGTGAGGGGGCATGCCAGATAGATCTCTGGTCAGCTTGAAGCAAAATGTGATCAAAGTGACTGACTTTGAGCTCCTGTTTCTGGAGAACCACGTGGTGAAAACCAGCCCAAACTTTGCACACTTGTAGGGGAGACTCTTTAGCACCTATGGTGCAAATTTGGAGCCCCTATAACCTAAGGCCGACCTGTACTGACTCCCCAAAGATGGTACCCCTAGGACATCTAATTTTTACATTGGTGCCTATGTGAAAACTGGCCATGTTTGGGACCTGATAGCTCCCCCGTTTTAGGTCCTATGGGCCCCAAACTTTGCATGCATACTCCCAAGACCCTCGACTACATGGAGCCGAAAAAAGTGAATCAATACCATCTATGGTTCAGGAAATATGACCGTTTAAAGTTGAGCTCCAATTGAACCAACTTTGGAACTTTGAACTCCCATTACTGGGGAACCTTCCATACTGGTGCACCATCGAGCTGCGAGTGGACCCCCACCTCGGCACCCCCTCCCCCCTCAGGGGGAGGGGGTGCCGAGGTGAGGGGGCATGCCAGATAGATCTCTGGTCAGCTTGAAGCAAAATGTGATCAAAGTGACTGACTTTGAGCTCCTGTTTCTGGAGAACCACGTGGTGAAAACCAGCCCAAACTTTGCACACTTGTAGGGGAGACTCTTTAGCACCTATGATGCAAATTTGGAGCCCCTATAACCTAAGGCCGACCTGTACTGACTCCCCAAAGATGATACCCCTAGGACATCTAATTTTTACATTGGTGCCTATGTGAAAACTGGCCATGTTTGGGACCCGATAGCTCCCCCGTTTTAGGTCCTATGGGCCCCAAACTTTGCATGCATACTCCCAAGACCCTCGACTACATGGAGCAGAAAAAAGTGAATCAATACCATCTATGGTTCAGGAAATATGACCGTTTCAAGTTGAGCTCCAATTGAACCAACTTTTGAACTTTGAACTCCCATTACTGGGGAACCTTCCATACTGGTGCACCATCGAGCTGCGAGTGGACCCCCACCTCGGCACCCCCTCCCCCTGAGGGGGGAGGGGGTGCCGAGGTGAGGGGGCATGCCAGATAGATCTCTGGTCAGCTTGAAGCAAAATGTGATCAAAGTGACTGACTTTGAGCTCCTGTTTCTGGAGAACCACGTGGTGAAAACCAGCCCAAACTTTGCACACTTGTAGGGGAGACTCTTTAGCACCTATGGTGCAAATTTGGAGCCCCTATAACCTAAGGCCGACCTGTACTGACTCCCCAAAGATGGAACCCCTAGGACATCTAATTTTTACATTGGTGCCTATGTGAAAACTGGCCATGTTTGGGACCCGATAGCTCCCCCGTTTTAGGTCCTATGGGCCCCAAACTTTGCATGCATACTCCCAAGACCCTCGACTACATGGAGCCGAAAAAAGTGAATCAATACCATCTATGGTTCAGGAAATATGACCGTTTCAAGTTGAGCTCCAATTGAACCAACTTTTGAACTTTGAACTCCCATTACTGGGGAACCTTCCATACTGGTGCACCATCGAGCTGCGAGTGGACCCCCACCTCGGCACCCCCTCCCCCTGAGGGGGGAGGGGGTGCCGAGGTGAGGGGGCATGCCAGATAGATCTCTGGTCAGCTTGAAGCAAAATGTGATCAAAGTGACTGACTTTGAGCTCCTGTTTCTGGAGAACCACGTGGTGAAAACCAGCCCAAACTTTGCACACTTGTAGGGGAGACTCTTTAGCACCTATGGTGCAAATTTGGAGCCCCTATAACCTAAGGCCGACCTGTACTGACTCCCCAAAGATGGTACCCCTAGGACATCTAATTTTTACATTGGTGCCTATGTGAAAACTGGCCATGTTTGGGACCCGATAGCTCCCCCGTTTTAGGTCCTATGGGCCCCAAACTTTGCATGCATACTCCCAAGACCCTCGACTACATGGAGCCGAAAAAAGTGAATCAATACCATCTATGGTTCAGGAAATATGACCGTTTCAAGTTGAGCTCCAATTGAACCAACTTTTGAACTTTGAACTCCCATTACTGGGGAACCTTCCATACTGGTGCACCATCGAGCTGCGAGTGGACCCCCACCTCGGCACCCCCTCCCCCTGAGGGGGGAGGGGGTGCCGAGGTGAGGGGGCATGCCAGATAGATCTCTGGTCAGCTTGAAGCAAAATGTGATCAAAGTGACTGACTTTGAGCTCCTGTTTCTGGAGAACCACGTGGTGAAAACCAGCCCAAACTTTGCACACTTGTAGGGGAGACTCTTTAGCACCTATGGTGCAAATTTGGAGCCCCTATAACCTAAGGCCGACCTGTACTGACTCCCCAAAGATGGTACCCCTAGGACATCTAATTTTTACATTGGTGCCTATGTGAAAACTGGCCATGTTTGGGACCCGATAGCTCCCCCGTTTTAGGTCCTATGGGCCCCAAACTTTGCATGCATACTCCCAAGACCCTCGACTACATGGAGCCGAAAAAAGTGAATCAATACCATCTATGGTTCAGGAAATATGACCGTTTCAAGTTGAGCTCCAATTGAACCAACTTTGGAACTTTGAACTCCCATTACTGGGGAACCTTCCATACTGGTGCACCATCGAGCTGCGAGTGGACCCCCACCTCGGCACCCCCTCCCCCTGAGGGGGGAGGGGGTGCCGAGGTGAGGGGGCATGCCAGATAGATCTCTGGTCAGCTTGAAGCAAAATGTGATCAAAGTGACTGACTTTGAGCTCCTGTTTCTGGAGAACCACGTGGTGAAAACCAGCCCAAACTTTGCACACTTGTAGGGGAGACTCTTTAGCACCTATGGTGCAAATTTGGAGCCCCTATAACCTAAGGCCGACCTGTACTGACTCCCCAAAGATGGTACCCCTAGGACATCTAATTTTTACATTGGTGCCTATGTGAAAACTGGCCATGTTTGGGACCCGATAGCTCCCCCGTTTTAGGTCCTATGGGCCCCAAACTTTGCATGCATACTCCCAAGACCCTCGACTACATGGAGCCGAAAAAAGTGAATCAATACCATCTATGGTTCAGGAAATATGACCGTTTCAAGTTGAGCTCCAATTGAACCAACTTTTGAACTTTGAACTCCCATTACTGGGGAACCTTCCATACTGGTGCACCATCGAGCTGCGAGTGGACCCCCACCTCGGCACCCCCTCCCCCTGAGGGGGGAGGGGGTGCCGAGGTGAGGGGGCATGCCAGATAGATCTCTGGTCAGCTTGAAGCAAAATGTGATCAAAGTGACTGACTTTGAGCTCCTGTTTCTGGAGAACCACGTGGTGAAAACCAGCCCAAACTTTGCACACTTGTAGGGGAGACTCTTTAGCACCTATGGTGCAAATTTGGAGCCCCTATAACCTAAGGCCGACCTGTACTGACTCCCCAAAGATGGTACCCCCTAGGACATCTAATTTTTACATTGGTGCCTATGTGAAAACTGGCCATGTTTGGGACCCGATAGCTCCCCCGTTTTAGGTCCTATGGGCCCCAAACTTTGCATGCATACTCCCAAGACCCTCGACTACATGGAGCCGAAAAAAGTGAATCAATACCATCTATGGTTCAGGAAATATGACCGTTTCAAGTTGAGCTCCAATTGAACCAACTTTGGAACTTTGAACTCCCATTACTGGGGAACCTTCCATACTGGTGCACCATCGAGCTGCGAGTGGACCCCCACCTCGGCACCCCCTCCCCCTGAGGGGGGAGGGGGTGCCGAGGTGAGGGGGCATGTCAGATAGATCTCTGGTCAGCTTGAAGCAAAATGTGATCAAAGTGACTGACTTTGAGCTCCTGTTTCTGGAGAACCACGTGGTGAAAACCAGCCCAAACTTTGCACACTTGTAGGGGAGACTCTTTAGCACCTATGGTGCAAATTTGGAGCCCCTATAACCTAAGGCCGACCTGTACTGACTCCCCAAAGATGGTACCCCTAGGACATCTAATTTTTACATTGGTGCCTATGTGAAAACTGGCCATGTTTGGGACCCGATAGCTCCCCCGTTTTAGGTCCTATGGGCCCCAAACTTTGCATGCATACTCCCAAGACCCTCGACTACATGGAGCCGAAAAAAGTGAATCAATACCATCTATGGTTCAGGAAATATGACCGTTTCAAGTTGAGCTCCAATTGAACCAACTTTTGAACTTTGAACTCCCATTACTGGGGAACCTTCCATACTGGTGCACCATCGAGCTGCGAGTGGACCCCCACCTCGGCACCCCTTCCCCCTGAGGGGGGAGGGGGTGCCGAGGTGAGGGGGCATGCCAGATAGATCTCTGGTCAGCTTGAAGCAAAATGTGATCAAAGTGACTGACTTTGAGCTCCTGTTTCTGGAGAACCACGTGGTGAAAACCAGCCCAAACTTTGCACACTTGTAGGGGAGACTCTTTAGCACCTATGGTGCAAATTTGGAGCCCCTATAACCTAAGGCCGACCTGTACTGACTCCCCAAAGATGGTACCCCTAGGACATCTAATTTTTACATTGGTGCCTATGTGAAAACTGGCCATGTTTGGGACCCGATAGCTCCCCCGTTTTAGGTCCTATGGGCCCCAAACTTTGCATGCATACTCCCAAGACCCTCGACTACATGGAGCCGAAAAAAGTGAATCAATACCATCTATGGTTCAGGAAATATGACCGTTTCAAGTTGAGCTCCAATTGAACCAACTTTTGAACTCCCATTACTGGGGAACCTTCCATACTGGTGCACCATCGAGCTGCGAGTGGACCCCCACCTCGGCACCCCCTCCCCCTGAGGGGGGAGGGGGTGCCGAGGTGAGGGGGCATGCCAGATAGATCTCTGGTCAGCTTGAAGCAAAATGTGATCAAAGTGACTGACTTTGAGCTCCTGTTTCTGGAGACCCACGTGGTGAAAACCAGCCCAAACTTTGCACACTTGTAGGGGAGACTCTTTAGCACCTATGGTGCAAATTTGGAGCCCCTATAACCTAAGGCCGACCTGTACTGACTCCCCAAAGATGGTACCCCTAGGACATCTAATTTTTACATTGGTGCCTATGTGAAAACTGGCCATGTTTGGGACCCGATAGCTCCCCCGTTTTAGGTCCTATGGGCCCCAAACTTGGCATGCATACTCACAAGACCATGGGCTACGTGGGGCTGAAGAAAGTGAATCATTCCTATGTATGGTTCGGGAAATATGACCGTTTAAAGTTGAGCTCCAATTGAACCAACTTTTGAACTTTGAACTCCCATTACTGGGGAACCTTCCATACTGGTGCACCATCGAGCTGCGAGTGGACCCCCACCTCGGCACCCCTTCCCCCTGAGGGGGGAGGGGGTGCCGAGGTGAGGGGGCATGCCAGATAGATCTCTGGTCAGCTTGAAGCAAAATGTGATCAAAGTGACTGACTTTGAGCTCCTGTTTCTGGAGAACCACGTGGTGAAAACCAGCCCAAACTTTGCACACTTGTAGGGGAGACTCTTTAGCACCTATGGTGCAAATTTGGAGCCCCTATAACCTAAGGCCGACCTGTACTGACTCCCCAAAGATGGTACCCCTAGGACATCTAATTTTTACATTGGTGCCTATGTGAAAACTGGCCATGTTTGGGACCCGATAGCTCCCCCGTTTTAGGTCCAAACTGCCCCAAACTTTGCATGCATACTCCCAAGACCCTCGACTACATGGAGCCAAAAAAAGTGAATCAATACCATCTATGGTTCAGGAAATATGACCGTTTCAAGTTGAGCTCCAATTGAACCAACTTTTGAACTTTGAACTCCCATTACTGGGGAACCTTCCATACTGGTGCACCATCGAGCTGAGGGGGGAGGGGGTGCCGAGGTGAGGGGGCATGCCAGATAGATCTCTGGTCAGCTTGAAGCAAAATGTGATCAAAGTGACTGACTTTGAGCTCCTGTTTCTGGAGAACCACGTGGTGAAAACCAGCCCAAACTTTGCACACTTGTAGGGGAGACTCTTTAGCACCTATGGTGCAAATTTGGAGCCCCTATAACCTAAGGCCGACCTGTACTGACTCCCCAAAGATGGTACCCCTAGGACATCTAATTTTTACATTGGTGCCTATGTGAAAACTGGCCATGTTTGGGACCCGATAGCTCCCCCGTTTTAGGTCCTATGGGCCCCAAACTTTGCATGCATACTCCCAAGACCCTCGACTACATGGAGCCGAAAAAAGTGAATCAATACCATCTATGGTTCAGGAAATATGACCGTTTCAAGTTGAGCTCCAATTGAACCAACTTTTGAACTTTGAACTCCCATTACTGGGGAACCTTCCATACTGGTGCACCATCGAGCTGCGAGTGGACCCCCACCTCGGCACCCCCTCCCCCTGAGGGGGGAGGGGGTGCCGAGGTGAGGGGGCATGCCAGATAGATCTCTGGTCAGCTTGAAGCAAAATGTGATCAAAGTGACTGACTTTGAGCTCCTGTTTCTGGAGAACCACGTGGTGAAAACCAGCCCAAACTTTGCACACTTGTAGGGGAGACTCTTTAGCACCTATGGTGCAAATTTGGAGCCCCTATAACCTAAGGCCGACCTGTACTGACTCCCCAAAGATGGTACCCCTAGGACATCTAATTTTTACATTGGTGCCTATGTGAAAACTGGCCATGTTTGGGACCCGATAGCTCCCCCGTTTTAGGTCCAAACTGCCCCAAACTTTGCATGCATACTCCCAAGACCCTCGACTACATGGAGCCAAAAAAAGTGAATCAATACCATCTATGGTTCAGGAAATATGACCGTTTCAAGTTGAGCTCCAATTGAACCAACTTTTGAACTTTGAACTCCCATTACTGGGGAACCTTCCATACTGGTGCACCATCGAGCTGAGGGGGGAGGGGGTGCCGAGGTGAGGGGGCATGCCAGATAGATCTCTGGTCAGCTTGAAGCAAAATGTGATCAAAGTGACTGACTTTGAGCTCCTGTTTCTGGAGAACCACGTGGTGAAAACCAGCCCAAACTTTGCACACTTGTAGGGGAGACTCTTTAGCACCTATGGTGCAAATTTGGAGCCCCTATAACCTAAGGCCGACCTGTACTGACTCCCCAAAGATGGTACCCCTAGGACATCTAATTTTTACATTGGTGCCTATGTGAAAACTGGCCATGTTTGGGACCCGATAGCTCCCCCGTTTTAGGTCCTATGGGCCCCAAACTTTGCATGCATACTCCCAAGACCCTCGACTACATGGAGCCAAAAAAAGTGAATCAATACCATCTATGGTTCAGGAAATATGACCGTTTCAAGTTGAGCTCCAATTGAACCAACTTTTGAACTTTGAACTCCCATTACTGGGGAACCTTCCATACTGGTGCACCATCGAGCTGCGAGTGGACCCCCACCTCGGCACCCCCTCCCCCTGAGGGGGGAGGGGGTGCCGAGGTGAGGGGGCATGCCAGATAGATCTCTGGTCAGCTTGAAGCAAAATGTGATCAAAGTGACTGACTTTGAGCTCCTGTTTCTGGAGAACCACGTGGTGAAAACCAGCCCAAACTTTGCACACTTGTAGGGGAGACTCTTTAGCACCTATGGTGCAAATTTGGAGCCCCTATAACCTAAGGCCGACCTGTACTGACTCCCCAAAGATGGTACCCCTAGGACATCTAATTTTTACATTGGTGCCTATGTGAAAACTGGCCATGTTTGGGACCCGATAGCTCCCCCGTTTTAGGTCCTATGGGCCCCAAACTTTGCATGCATACTCCCAAGACCCTCGACTACATGGAGCCGAAAAAAGTGAATCAATACCATCTATGGTTCAGGAAATATGACCGTTTCAAGTTGAGCTCCAATTGAACCAACTTTTGAACTTTGAACTCCCATTACTGGGGAACCTTCCATACTGGTGCACCATCGAGCTGCGAGTGGACCCCCACCTCGGCACCCCTTCCCCCTGAGGGGGGAGGGGGTGCCGAGGTGAGGGGGCATGCCAGATAGATCTCTGGTCAGCTTGAAGCAAAATGTGATCAAAGTGACTGACTTTGAGCTCCTGTTTCTGGAGAACCACGTGGTGAAAACCAGCCCAAACTTTGCACACTTGTAGGGGAGACTCTTTAGCACCTATGGTGCAAATTTGGAGCCCCTATAACCTAAGGCCGACCTGTACTGACTCCCCAAAGATGGTACCCCTAGGACATCTAATTTTTACATTGGTGCCTATGTGAAAACTGGCCATGTTTGGGACCCGATAGCTCCCCCGTTTTAGGTCCTATGGGCCCCAAACTTTGCATGCATACTCCCAAGACCCTCGACTACATGGAGCCGAAAAAAGTGAATCAATACCATCTATGGTTCAGGAAATATGACCGTTTCAAGTTGAGCTCCAATTGAACCAACTTTTGAACTTTGAACTCCCATTACTGGGGAACCTTCCATACTGGTGCACCATCGAGCTGCGAGTGGACCCCCACCTCGGCACCCCCTCCCCCTAAGGGGGGAGGGGGTGCCGAGGTGAGGGGGCATGCCAGATAGATCTCTGGTCAGCTTGAAGCAAAATGTGATCAAAGTGACTGACTTTGAGCTCCTGTTTCTGGAGAACCACGTGGTGAAAACCAGCCCAAACTTTGCACACTTGTAGGGGAGACTCTTTAGCACCTATGGTGCAAATTTGGAGCCCCTATAACCTAAGGCCGACCTGTACTGACTCCCCAAAGATGGTACCCCTAGGACATCTAATTTTTACATTGGTGCCTATGTGAAAACTGGCCATGTTTGGGACCCGATAGCTCCCCCGTTTTAGGTCCTATGGGCCCCAAACTTTGCATGCATACTCCCAAGACCCTCGACTACATGGAGCCGAAAAAAAGTGAATCAATACCATCTATGGTTCAGGAAATATGACCGTTTCAAGTTGAGCTCCAATTGAACCAACTTTTGAACTTTGAACTCCCATTACTGGGGAACCTTCCATACTGGTGCACCATCGAGCTGCGAGTGGACCCCCACCTCGGCACCCCCTCCCCCTGAGGGGGGAGGGGGTGCCGAGGTGAGGGGGCATGCCAGATAGATCTCTGGTCAGCTTGAAGCAAAATGTGATCAAAGTGACTGACTTTGAGCTCCTGTTTCTGGAGAACCACGTGGTGAAAACCAGCCCAAACTTTGCACACTTGTAGGGGAGACTCTTTAGCACCTATGGTGCAAATTTGGAGCCCCTATAACCTAAGGCCGACCTGTACTGACTCCCCAAAGATGGTACCCCTAGGACATCTAATTTTTACATTGGTGCCTATGTGAAAACTGGCCATGTTTGGGACCCGATAGCTCCCCCGTTTTAGGTCCTATGGGCCCCAAACTTTGCATGCATACTCCCAAGACCCTCGACTACATGGAGCCAAAAAAAGTGAATCAATACCATCTATGGTTCAGGAAATATGACCGTTTCAAGTTGAGCTCCAATTGAACCAACTTTTGAACTTTGAACTCCCATTACTGGGGAACCTTCCATACTGGTGCACCATCGAGCTGCGAGTGGACCCCCACCTCGGCACCCCCTCCCCCTGAGGGGGGAGGGGGTGCCGAGGTGAGGGGGCATGCCAGATAGATCTCTGGTCAGCTTGAAGCAAAATGTGATCAAAGTGACTGACTTTGAGCTCCTGTTTCTGGAGAACCACGTGGTGAAAACCAGCCCAAACTTTGCACACTTGTAGGGGAGACTCTTTAGCACCTATGGTGCAAATTTGGAGCCCCTATAACCTAAGGCCGACCTGTACTGACTCCCCAAAGATGGTACCCCTAGGACATCTAATTTTTACATTGGTGCCTATGTGAAAACTGGCCATGTTTGGGACCCGATAGCTCCCCCGTTTTAGGTCCTATGGGCCCCAAACTTTGCATGCATACTCCCAAGACCCTCGACTACATGGAGCCGAAAAAAGTGAATCAATACCATCTATGGTTCAGGAAATATGACCGTTTCAAGTTGAGCTCCAATTGAACCAACTTTTGAACTTTGAACTCCCATTACTGGGGAACCTTCCATACTGGTGCACCATCGAGCTGCGAGTGGACCCCCACCTCGGCACCCCTGCCCCTGAGGGGGGAGGGGGTGCCGAGGTGAGGGGGCATGCCAGATAGATCTCTGGTCAGCTTGAAGCAAAATGTGATCAAAGTGACTGACTTTGAGCTCCTGTTTCTGGAGAACCACGTGGTGAAAACCAGCCCAAACTTTGCACACTTGTAGGGGAGACTCTTTAGCACCTATGGTGCAAATTTGGAGCCCCTATAACCTAAGGCCGACCTGTACTGACTCCCCAAAGATGGTACCCCTAGGACATCTAATTTTTACATTGGTGCCTATGTGAAAACTGGCCATGTTTGGGACCCGATAGCTCCCCCGTTTTAGGTCCTATGGGCCCCAAACTTTGCATGCATACTCCCAAGACCCTCGACTACATGGAGCCAAAAAAAGTGAATCAATACCATCTATGGTTCAGGAAATATGACCGTTTCAAGTTGAGCTCCAATTGAACCAACTTTTGAACTTTGAACTCCCATTACTGGGGAACCTTCCATACTGGTGCACCATCGAGCTGCGAGTGGACCCCCACCTCGGCACCCCCTCCCCCTGAGGGGGGAGGGGGTGCCGAGGTGAGGGGGCATGCCAGATAGATCTCTGGTCAGCTTGAAGCAAAATGTGATCAAAGTGACTGACTTTGAGCTCCTGTTTCTGGAGAACCACGTGGTGAAAACCAGCCCAAACTTTGCACACTTGTAGGGGAGACTCTTTAGCACCTATGGTGCAAATTTGGAGCCCCTATAACCTAAGGCCGACCTGTACTGACTCCCCAAAGATGGTACCCCTAGGACATCTAATTTTTACATTGGTGCCTATGTGAAAACTGGCCATGTTTGGGACCCGATAGCTCCCCCGTTTTAGGTCCTATGGGCCCCAAACTTTGCATGCATACTCCCAAGACCCTCGACTACATGGAGCCGAAAAAAGTGAATCAATACCATCTATGGTTCAGGAAATATGACCGTTTCAAGTTGAGCTCCAATTGAACCAACTTTTGAACTTTGAACTCCCATTACTGGGGAACCTTCCATACTGGTGCACCATCGAGCTGCGAGTGGACCCCCACCTCGGCACCCCTGCCCCTGAGGGGGGAGGGGGTGCCGAGGTGAGGGGGCATGCCAGATAGATCTCTGGTCAGCTTGAAGCAAAATGTGATCAAAGTGACTGACTTTGAGCTCCTGTTTCTGGAGAACCACGTGGTGAAAACCAGCCCAAACTTTGCACACTTGTAGGGGAGACTCTTTAGCACCTATGGTGCAAATTTGGAGCCCCTATAACCTAAGGCCGACCTGTACTGACTCCCCAAAGATGGTACCCCTAGGACATCTAATTTTTACATTGGTGCCTATGTGAAAACTGGCCATGTTTGGGACCCGATAGCTCCCCCGTTTTAGGTCCTATGGGCCCCAAACTTTGCATGCATACTCCCAAGACCCTCGACTACATGGAGCCGAAAAAAGTGAATCAATACCATCTATGGTTCAGGAAATATGACCGTTTCAAGTTGAGCTCCAATTGAACCAACTTTTGAACTCCCATTACTGGGGAACCTTCCATACTGGTGCACCATCGAGCTGCGAGTGGACCCCCACCTCGGCACCCCCTCCCCCTGAGGGGGGAGGGGGTGCCGAGGTGAGGGGGCATGCCAGATAGATCTCTGGTCAGCTTGAAGCAAAATGTGATCAAAGTGACTGACTTTGAGCTCCTGTTTCTGGAGAACCACGTGGTGAAAACCAGCCCAAACTTTGCACACTTGTAGGGGAGACTCTTTAGCACCTATGGTGCAAATTTGGAGCCCCTATAACCTAAGGCCGACCTGTACTGACTCCCCAAAGATGGTACCCCTAGGACATCTAATTTTTACATTGGTGCCTATGTGAAAACTGGCCATGTTTGGGACCCGATAGCTCCCCCGTTTTAGGTCCAAACTGCCCCAAACTTTGCATGCATACTCCCAAGACCCTCGACTACATGGAGCCAAAAAAAGTGAATCAATACCATCTATGGTTCAGGAAATATGACCGTTTCAAGTTGAGCTCCAATTGAACCAACTTTTGAACTTTGAACTCCCATTACTGGGGAACCTTCCATACTGGTGCACCATCGAGCTGCGAGTGGACCCCCACCTCGGCACCCCCTCCCCCTGAGGGGGGAGGGGGTGCCGAGGTGAGGGGGCATGCCAGATAGATCTCTGGTCAGCTTGAAGCAAAATGTGATCAAAGTGACTGACTTTGAGCTCCTGTTTCTGGAGAACCACGTGGTGAAAACCAGCCCAAACTTTGCACACTTGTAGGGGAGACTCTTTAGCACCTATGGTGCAAATTTGGAGCCCCTATAACCTAAGGCCGACCTGTACTGACTCCCCAAAGATGGTACCCCTAGGACATCTAATTTTTACATTGGTGCCTATGTGAAAACTGGCCATGTTTGGGACCCGATAGCTCCCCCGGTTTAGGTCCAAACTGCCCCAAACTTTGCATGCATACTCCCAAGACCCTCGACTACATGGAGCCAAAAAAAGTGAATCAATACCATCTATGGTTAAGGAAATATGACCGTTTCAAGTTGAGCTCCAATTGAACCAACTTTTGAACTTTGAACTCCCATTACTGGGGAACCTTCCATACTGGTGCACCATCGAGCTGCGAGTGGACCCCCACCTCGGCACCCCCTCCCCCTGAGGGGGGAGGGGGTGCCGAGGTGAGGGGGCATGCCAGATAGATCTCTGGTCAGCTTGAAGCAAAATGTGATCAAAGTGACTGACTTTGAGCTCCTGTTTCTGGAGAACCACGTGGTGAAAACCAGCCCAAACTTTGCACACTTGTAGGGGAGACTCTTTAGCACCTATGGTGCAAATTTGGAGCCCCTATAACCTAAGGCCGACCTGTACTGACTCCCCAAAGATGGTACCCCTAGGACATCTAATTTTTACATTGGTGCCTATGTGAAAACTGGCCATGTTTGGGACCCGATAGCTCCCCGTTTTAGGTCCTATGGGCCCCAAACTTTGCATGCATACTCCCAAGACCCTCGACTACATGGAGCCGAAAAAAGTGAATCAATACCATCTATGGTTCAGGAAATATGACCGTTTCAAGTTGAGCTCCAATTGAACCAACTTTGGAACTTTGAACTCCCATTACTGGGGAACCTTCCATACTGGTGCACCATCGAGCTGAGAGTGGACCCCCACCTCGGCACCCCCTCCCCCTGAGGGGGGAGGGGGTGCCGAGGTGAGGGGGCATGCCAGATAGATCTCTGGTCAGCTTGAAGCAAAATGTGATCAAAGTGACTGACTTTGAGCTCCTGTTTCTGGAGAACCACGTGGTGAAAACCAGCCCAAACTTTGCACACTTGTAGGGGAGACTCTTTAGCACCTATGGTGCAAATTTGGAGCCCCTATAACCTAAGGCCGACCTGTACTAACTCCCCAAAGATGGTACCCCTAGGACATCTAATTTTTACATTGGTGCCTATGTGAAAACTGGCCATGTTTGGGACCCGATAGCTCCCCCGTTTTAGATCCTATGGGCCCCAAACTTTGCATGCATACTCCCAAGACCCTCGACTACATGGAGCCGAAAAAAGTGAATCAATACCATCTATGGTTCAGGAAATATGACCGTTTCAAGTTGAGCTCCAATTGAACCAACTTTTGAACTTTGAACTCCCATTACTGGGGAACCTTCCATACTGGTGCACCATCGAGCTGCGAGTGGACCCCCACCTCGGCACCCCTTCCCCCTGAGGGGGGAGGGGGTGCCGAGGTGAGGGGGCATGCCAGATAGATCTCTGGTCAGCTTGAAGCAAAATGTGATCAAAGTGACTGACTTTGAGCTCCTGTTTCTGGAGAACCACGTGGTGAAAACCAGCCCAAACTTTGCACACTTGTAGGGGAGACTCTTTAGCACCCATGGTGCAAATTTGGAGCCCCTATAACCTAAGGCCGACCTGTACTGACTCCCCAAAGATGGTACCCCTAGGACATCTAATTTTTACATTGGTGCCTATGTGAAAACTGGCCATGTTTGGGACCCGATAGCTCCCCCGTTTTAGGTCCTATGGGCCCCAAACTTTGCATGCATACTCCCAAGACCCTCGACTACATGGAGCCGAAAAAAGTGAATCAATACCATCTATGGTTCAGGAAATATGACCGTTTCAAGTTGAGCTCCAATTGAACCAACTTTTGAACTTTGAACTCCCATTACTGGGAAACCTTCCATACTGGTGCACCATCGAGCTGCGAGTGGACCCCCACCTCGGCACCCCCTCCCCCTGAGGGGGGAGGGGGTGCCGAGGTGAGGGGGCATGCCAGATAGATCTCTGGTCAGCTTGAAGCAAAATGTGATCAAAGTGACTGACTTTGAGCTCCTGTTTCTGGAGAACCACGTGGTGAAAACCAGCCCAAACTTTGCACACTTGTAGGGGAGACTCTTTAGCACCTATGGTGCAAATTTGGAGCCCCTATAACCTAAGGCCGACCTGTACTGACTCCCCAAAGATGGTACCCCTAGGACATCTAATTTTTACATTGGTGCCTATGTGAAAACTGGCCATGTTTGGGACCCGATAGCTCCCCCGTTTTAGGTCCTATGGGCCCCAAACTTTGCATGCATACTCCCAAGACCCTCGACTACATGGAGCCGAAAAAAGTGAATCAATACCATCTATGGTTCAGGAAATATGACCGTTTCAAGTTGAGCTCCAATTGAACCAACTTTTGAACTTTGAACTCCCATTACTGGGGAACCTTCCATACTGGTGCACCATCGAGCTGCGAGTGGACCCCCACCTCGGCACCCCTTCCCCCTGAGGGGGGAGGGGGTGCCGAGGTGAGGGGGCATGCCAGATAGATCTCTGGTCAGCTTGAAGCAAAATGTGATCAAAGTGACTGACTTTGAGCTCCTGTTTCTGGAGAACCACGTGGTGAAAACCAGCCCAAACTTTGCACACTTGTAGGGGAGACTCTTTAGCACCTATGGTGCAAATTTGGAGCCCCTATAACCTAAGGCCGACCTGTACTGACTCCCCAAAGATGGTACCCCTAGGACATCTAATTTTTACATTGGTGCCTATGTGAAAACTGGCCATGTTTGGGACCCGATAGCTCCCCCGTTTTAGATCCTATGGGCCCCAAACTTTGCATGCATACTCCCAAGACCCTCGACTACATGGAGCCGAAAAAAGTGAATCAATACCATCTATGGTTCAGGAAATATGACCGTTTCAAGTTGAGCTCCAATTGAACCAACTTTTGAACTTTGAACTCCCATTACTGGGGAACCTTCCATACTGGTGCACCATCGAGCTGCGAGTGGACCCCCACCTCGGCACCCCCTCCCCCTGAGGGGGGAGGGGGTGCCGAGGTGAGGGGGCATGCCAGATAGATCTCTGGTCAGCTTGAAGCAAAATGTGATCAAAGTGACTGACTTTGAGCTCCTGTTTCTGGAGAACCACGTGGTGAAAACCAGCCCAAACTTTGCACACTTGTAGGGGAGACTCTTTAGCACCTATGGTGCAAATTTGGAGCCCCTATAACCTAAGGCCGACCTGTACTGACTCCCCAAAGATGGTACCCCTAGGACATCTAATTTTTACATTGGTGCCTATGTGAAAACTGGCCATGTTTGGGACCCGATAGCTCCCCGTTTTAGGTCCTATGGGCCCCAAACTTTGCATGCATACTCCCAAGACCCTCGACTACATGGAGCCGAAAAAAGTGAATCAATACCATCTATGGTTCAGGAAATATGACCGTTTCAAGTTGAGCTCCAATTGAACCAACTTTGGAACTTTGAACTCCCATTACTGGGGAACCTTCCATACTGGTGCACCATCGAGCTGAGAGTGGACCCCCACCTCGGCACCCCCTCCCCCTGAGGGGGGAGGGGGTGCCGAGGTGAGGGGGCATGCCAGATAGATCTCTGGTCAGCTTGAAGCAAAATGTGATCAAAGTGACTGACTTTGAGCTCCTGTTTCTGGAGAACCACGTGGTGAAAACCAGCCCAAACTTTGCACACTTGTAGGGGAGACTCTTTAGCACCTATGGTGCAAATTTGGAGCCCCTATAACCTAAGGCCGACCTGTACTAACTCCCCAAAGATGGTACCCCTAGGACATCTAATTTTTACATTGGTGCCTATGTGAAAACTGGCCATGTTTGGGACCCGATAGCTCCCCCGTTTTAGATCCTATGGGCCCCAAACTTTGCATGCATACTCCCAAGACCCTCGACTACATGGAGCCGAAAAAAGTGAATCAATACCATCTATGGTTCAGGAAATATGACCGTTTCAAGTTGAGCTCCAATTGAACCAACTTTTGAACTTTGAACTCCCATTACTGGGGAACCTTCCATACTGGTGCACCATCGAGCTGCGAGTGGACCCCCACCTCGGCACCCCTTCCCCCTGAGGGGGGAGGGGGTGCCGAGGTGAGGGGGCATGCCAGATAGATCTCTGGTCAGCTTGAAGCAAAATGTGATCAAAGTGACTGACTTTGAGCTCCTGTTTCTGGAGAACCACGTGGTGAAAACCAGCCCAAACTTTGCACACTTGTAGGGGAGACTCTTTAGCACCCATGGTGCAAATTTGGAGCCCCTATAACCTAAGGCCGACCTGTACTGACTCCCCAAAGATGGTACCCCTAGGACATCTAATTTTTACATTGGTGCCTATGTGAAAACTGGCCATGTTTGGGACCCGATAGCTCCCCCGTTTTAGGTCCTATGGGCCCCAAACTTTGCATGCATACTCCCAAGACCCTCGACTACATGGAGCCGAAAAAAGTGAATCAATACCATCTATGGTTCAGGAAATATGACCGTTTCAAGTTGAGCTCCAATTGAACCAACTTTTGAACTTTGAACTCCCATTACTGGGAAACCTTCCATACTGGTGCACCATCGAGCTGCGAGTGGACCCCCACCTCGGCACCCCCTCCCCCTGAGGGGGGAGGGGGTGCCGAGGTGAGGGGGCATGCCAGATAGATCTCTGGTCAGCTTGAAGCAAAATGTGATCAAAGTGACTGACTTTGAGCTCCTGTTTCTGGAGAACCACGTGGTGAAAACCAGCCCAAACTTTGCACACTTGTAGGGGAGACTCTTTAGCACCTATGGTGCAAATTTGGAGCCCCTATAACCTAAGGCCGACCTGTACTGACTCCCCAAAGATGGTACCCCTAGGACATCTAATTTTTACATTGGTGCCTATGTGAAAACTGGCCATGTTTGGGACCCGATAGCTCCCCCGTTTTAGGTCCTATGGGCCCCAAACTTTGCATGCATACTCCCAAGACCCTCGACTACATGGAGCCGAAAAAAGTGAATCAATACCATCTATGGTTCAGGAAATATGACCGTTTCAAGTTGAGCTCCAATTGAACCAACTTTTGAACTTTGAACTCCCATTACTGGGGAACCTTCCATACTGGTGCACCATCGAGCTGCGAGTGGACCCCCACCTCGGCACCCCTTCCCCCTGAGGGGGGAGGGGGTGCCGAGGTGAGGGGGCATGCCAGATAGATCTCTGGTCAGCTTGAAGCAAAATGTGATCAAAGTGACTGACTTTGAGCTCCTGTTTCTGGAGAACCACGTGGTGAAAACCAGCCCAAACTTTGCACACTTGTAGGGGAGACTCTTTAGCACCTATGGTGCAAATTTGGAGCCCCTATAACCTAAGGCCGACCTGTACTGACTCCCCAAAGATGGTACCCCTAGGACATCTAATTTTTACATTGGTGCCTATGTGAAAACTGGCCATGTTTGGGACCCGATAGCTCCCCCGTTTTAGATCCTATGGGCCCCAAACTTTGCATGCATACTCCCAAGACCCTCGACTACATGGAGCCGAAAAAAGTGAATCAATACCATCTATGGTTCAGGAAATATGACCGTTTCAAGTTGAGCTCCAATTGAACCAACTTTTGAACTTTGAACTCCCATTACTGGGGAACCTTCCATACTGGTGCACCATCGAGCTGCGAGTGGACCCCCACCTCGGCACCCCCTCCCCCTGAGGGGGGAGGGGGTGCCGAGGTGAGGGGGCATGCCAGATAGATCTCTGGTCAGCTTGAAGCAAAATGTGATCAAAGTGACTGACTTTGAGCTCCTGTTTCTGGAGAACCACGTGGTGAAAACCAGCCCAAACTTTGCACACTTGTAGGGGAGACTCTTTAGCACCTATGGTGCAAATTTGGAGCCCCTATAACCTAAGGCCGACCTGTACTGACTCCCCAAAGATGGTACCCCTAGGACATCTAATTTTTACATTGGTGCCTATGTGAAAACTGGCCATGTTTGGGACCCGATAGCTCCCCCGTTTTAGGTCCAAACTGCCCCAAACTTTGCATGCATACTCCCAAGACCATCGACTACATGGAGCCAAAAAAAGTGAATCAATACCATCTATGGTTCAGGAAATATGACCGTTTCAAGTTGAGCTCCAATTGAACCAACTTTTGAACTTTGAACTCCCATTACTGGGGAACCTTCCATACTGGTGCACCATCGAGCTGCGAGTGGACCCCCACCTCGGCACCCCCTCCCCCTGAGTGGGGAGGGGGTGCCGAGGTGAGGGGGCATGCCAGATAGATCTCTGGTCAGCTTGAAGCAAAATGTGATCAAAGTGACTGACTTTGAGCTCCTGTTTCTGGAGAACCACGTGGTGAAAACCAGCCCAAACTTTACACACTTGTAGGGGAGACTCTTTAGCACCTATGGTGCAAATTTGGAGCCCCTATAACCTAAGGCCGACCTGTACTGACTCCCCAAAGATGGTACCCCTAGGACATCTAATTTTTACATTGGTGCCTATGTGAAAACTGGCCATGTTTGGGACCCGATAGCTCCCCCGTTTTAGGTCCTATGGGCCCCAAACTTTGCATGCATACTCCCAAGACCCTCGACTACATGGAGCCGAAAAAAGTGAATCAATACCATCTATGGTTCAGGAAATATGACCGTTTCAAGTTGAGCTCCAATTGAACCAACTTTTGAACTTTGAACTCCCATTACTGGGAAACCTTCCATACTGGTGCACCATCGAGCTGCGAGTGGACCCCCACCTCGGCACCCCCCTCCCCCTGAGGGGGGAGGGGGTGCCGAGGTGAGGGGGCATGCCAGATAGATCTCTGGTCAGCTTGAAGCAAAATGTGATCAAAGTGACTGACTTTGAGCTCCTGTTTCTGGAGAACCACGTGGTGAAAACCAGCCCAAACTTTGCACACTTGTAGGGGAGACTCTTTAGCACCTATGGTGCAAATTTGGAGCCCCTATAACCTAAGGCCGACCTGTACTGACTCCCCAAAGATGGTACCCCTAGGACATCTAATTTTTACATTGGTGCCTATGTGAAAACTGGCCATGTTTGGGACCCGATAGCTCCCCCGTTTTAGGTCCTATGGGCCCCAAACTTTGCATGCATACTCCCAAGACCCTCGACTACATGGAGCCGAAAAAAGTGAATCAATACCATCTATGGTTCAGGAAATATGACCGTTTCAAGTTGAGCTCCAATTGAACCAACTTTTGAACTTTGAACTCCCATTACTGGGGAACCTTCCATACTGGTGCACCATCGAGCTGCGAGTGGACCCCCACCTCGGCACCCCTTCCCCCTGAGGGGGGGAGGGGGTGCCGAGGTGAGGGGGCATGCCAGATAGATCTCTGGTCAGCTTGAAGCAAAAATGTGATCAAAGTGACTGACTTTGAGCTCCTGTTTCTGGAGAACCACGTGGTGAAAACCAGCCCAAACTTTGCACACTTGTAGGGGAGACTCTTTAGCACCTATGGTGCAAATTTGGAGCCCCTATAACCTAAGGCCGACCTGTACTGACTCCCCAAAGATGGTACCCCTAGGACATCTAATTTTTACATTGGTGCCTATGTGAAAACTGGCCATGTTTGGGACCCGATAGCTCCCCCGTTTTAGATCCTATGGGCCCCAAACTTTGCATGCATACTCCCAAGACCCTCGACTACATGGAGCCGAAAAAAGTGAATCAATACCATCTATGGTTCAGGAAATATGACCGTTTCAAGTTGAGCTCCAATTGAACCAACTTTTGAACTTTGAACTCCCATTACTGGGGAACCTTCCATACTGGTGCACCATCGAGCTGCGAGTGGACCCCCACCTCGGCACCCCCTCCCCCTGAGGGGGGAGGGGGTGCCGAGGTGAGGGGGCATGCCAGATAGATCTCTGGTCAGCTTGAAGCAAAATGTGATCAAAGTGACTGACTTTGAGCTCCTGTTTCTGGAGAACCACGTGGTGAAAACCAGCCCAAACTTTGCACACTTGTAGGGGAGACTCTTTAGCACCTATGGTGCAAATTTGGAGCCCCTATAACCTAAGGCCGACCTGTACTGACTCCCCAAAGATGGTACCCCTAGGACATCTAATTTTTACATTGGTGCCTATGTGAAAACTGGGCCATGTTTGGGACCCGATAGCTCCCCCGTTTTAGGTCCAAACTGCCCCAAACTTTGCATGCATACTCCCAAGACCATCGACTACATGGAGCCAAAAAAAGTGAATCAATACCATCTATGGTTCAGGAAATATGACCGTTTCAAGTTGAGCTCCAATTGAACCAACTTTTGAACTTTGAACTCCCATTACTGGGGAACCTTCCATACTGGTGCACCATCGAGCTGCGAGTGGACCCCCCACCTCGGCACCCCCTCCCCCTGAGTGGGGAGGGGGTGCCGAGGTGAGGGGGCATGCCAGATAGATCTCTGGTCAGCTTGAAGCAAAATGTGATCAAAGTGACTGACTTTGAGCTCCTGTTTCTGGAGAACCACGTGGTGAAAACCAGCCCAAACTTTACACACTTGTAGGGGAGACTCTTTAGCACCTATGGTGCAAATTTGGAGCCCCTATAACCTAAGGCCGACCTGTACTGACTCCCCAAAGATGGTACCCCTAGGACATCTAATTTTTACATTGGTGCCTATGTGAAAACTGGCCATGTTTGGGACCCGATAGCTCCCCCGTTTTAGGTCCTATGGGCCCCAAACTTTGCATGCATACTCCCAAGACCCTCGACTACATGGAGCCGAAAAAAGTGAATCAATACCATCTATGGTTCAGGAAATATGACCGTTTCAAGTTGAGCTCCAATTGAACCAACTTTTGAACTTTGAACTCCCATTACTGGGGAACCTTCCATACTGGTGCACCATCGAGCTGCGAGTGGACCCCCACCTCGGCACCCCTTCCCCCTGAGGGGGGAGGGGGTGCCGAGGTGAGGGGGCATGCCAGATAGATCTCTGGTCAGCTTGAAGCAAAATGTGATCAAAGTGACTGACTTTGAGCTCCTGTTTCTGGAGAACCACGTGGTGAAAACCAGCCCAAACTTTGCACACTTGTAGGGGAGACTCTTTAGCACCTATGGTGCAAATTTGGAGCCCCTATAACCTAAGGCCGACCTGTACTGACTCCCCAAAGATGGTACCCCTAGGACATCTAATTTTTTACATTGGTGCCTATGTGAAAACTGGCCATGTTTGGGACCCGATAGCTCCCCCGTTTTAGATCCTATGGGCCCCAAACTTTGCATGCATACTCCCAAGACCCTCGACTACATGGAGCCGAAAAAAGTGAATCAATACCATCTATGGTTCAGGAAATATGACCGTTTCAAGTTGAGCTCCAATTGAACCAACTTTTGAACTTTGAACTCCCATTACTGGGGAACCTTCCATACTGGTGCACCATCGAGCTGCGAGTGGACCCCCACCTCGGCACCCCCTCCCCCTGAGGGGGGAGGGGGTGCCGAGGTGAGGGGGCATGCCAGATAGATCTCTGGTCAGCTTGAAGCAAAATGTGATCAAAGTGACTGACTTTGAGCTCCTGTTTCTGGAGAACCACGTGGTGAAAACCAGCCCAAACTTTGCACACTTGTAGGGGAGACTCTTTAGCACCTATGGTGCAAATTTGGAGCCCCTATAACCTAAGGCCGACCTGTACTGACTCCCCAAAGATGGTACCCCTAGGACATCTAATTTTTACATTGGTGCCTATGTGAAAACTGGCCATGTTTGGGACCCGATAGCTCCCCCGTTTTAGGTCCTATGGGCCCCAAACTTTGCATGCATACTCCCAAGACCCTCGACTACATGGAGCCGAAAAAAGTGAATCAATACCATCTATGGTTCAGGAAATATGACCGTTTCAAGTTGAGCTCCAATTGAACCAACTTTTGAACTTTGAACTCCCATTACTGGGGAACCTTCCATACTGGTGCACCATCGAGCTGCGAGTGGACCCCCACCTCGGCACCCCTTCCCCCTGAGGGGGGAGGGGGTGCCGAGGTGAGGGGGCATGCCAGATAGATCTCTGGTCAGCTTGAAGCAAAATGTGATCAAAGTGACTGACTTTGAGCTCCTGTTTCTGGAGAACCACGTGGTGAAAACCAGCCCAAACTTTGCACACTTGTAGGGGAGACTCTTTAGCACCTATGGTGCAAATTTGGAGCCCCTATAACCTAAGGCCGACCTGTACTGACTCCCCAAAAATGGTACCCCTAGGACATCTAATTTTTACATTGGTGCCTATGTGAAAACTGGCCATGTTTGGGACCCGATAGCTCCCCCGTTTTAGGTCCTATGGGCCCCAAACTTTGCATGCATACTCCCAAGACCCTCGACTACATGGAGCCGAAAAAAGTGAATCAATACCATCTATGGTTCAGGAAATATGACCGTTTCAAGTTGAGCTCCAATTGAACCAACTTTTGAACTTTGAACTCCCATTACTGGGGAACCTTCCATACTGGTGCACCATCGAGCTGCGAGTGGACCCCCACCTCGGCACCCCCTCCCCCTGAGGGGGGAGGGGGTGCCGAGGTGAGGGGGCATGCCAGATAGATCTCTGGTCAGCTTGAAGCAAAATGTGATTAAAGTGACTGACTTTGAGCTCCTGTTTCTGGAGAACCACGTGGTGAAAACCAGCCCAAACTTTGCACACTTGTAGGGGAGACTCTTTAGCACCTATGGTGCAAATTTGGAGCCCCTATAACCTAAGGCCGACCTGTACTGACTCCCCAAAGATGGTACCCCTAGGACATCTAATTTTTACATTGGTGCCTATGTGAAAACTGGCCATGTTTGGGACCCAATAGCTCCCCCGTTTTAGGTCCTATGGGCCCCAAACTTGGCATGCATACTCACAAGACCATGGGCTACGTGGGGCTGAAGAAAGTGAATCATTCCTATGTATGGTTCGGGAAATATGACCGTTTAAAGTTGAGCTCCAATTGAACCAACTTTGGAACTTTGAACTCCCATTACTGGGGAACCTTCCATACTGGTGCACCATCGAGCTGAGAGTGGACCCCCACCTCGGCACCCCCTCCCCCTGAGGGGGAGGGGTTGCCAAGGTGAGGGGGCATGCCAGATAGATCTCTGGTCAGCTTGAAGCAAAATGTGATCAAAGTGACTGACTTTGAGCTCCTGTTTCTGGAGAACCACGTGGTGAAAACCAGCCCAAACTTTGCACACTTGTAGGGGAGACTCTTTAGCACCTATGGTGCAAATTTGGAGCCCCTATAACCTAAGGCCGACCTGTACTGACTCCCCAAAGATGGTACCCCTAGGACATCTAATTTTTACATTGGTGCCTATGTGAAAACTGGCCATGTTTGGGACCCGATAGCTCCCCCGTTTTAGATCCTATGGGCCCCAAACTTTGCATGCATACTCCCAAGACCCTCGACTACATGGAGCCGAAAAAAGTGAATCAATACCATCTATGGTTCAGGAAATATGACCGTTTTCAAGTTGAGCTCCAATTGAACCAACTTTTGAACTTTGAACTCCCATTACTGGGGAACCTTCCATACTGGTGCACCATCGAGCTGCGAGTGGACCCCCACCTCGGCACCCCCTCCCCTGAGGGGGGAGGGGGTGCCGAGGTGAGGGGGCATGCCAGATAGATCTCTGGTCAGCTTGAAGCAAAATGTGATCAAAGTGACTGACTTTGAGCTCCTGTTTCTGGAGAACCACGTGGTGAAAACCAGCCCAAACTTTGCACACTTGTAGGGGAGACTCTTTAGCACCTATGGTGCAAATTTGGAGCCCCTATAACCTAAGGCCGACCTGTACTGACTCCCCAAAGATGGTACCCCTAGGACATCTAATTTTTACATTGGTGCCTATGTGAAAACTGGCCATGTTTGGGACCCGATAGCTCCCCCGTTTTAGGTCCAAACTGCCCCAAACTTTGCATGCATACTCCAAGACCATCGACTACATGGAGCCAAAAAAAGTGAATCAATACCATCTATGGTTCAGGAAATATGACCGTTTCAAGTTGAGCTCCAATTGAACCAACTTTTGAACTTTGAACTCCCATTACTGGGGAACCTTCCATACTGGTGCACCATCGAGCTGCGAGTGGACCCCCACCTCGGCACCCCCTCCCCCTGAGTGGGGAGGGGGTGCCGAGGTGAGGGGGCATGCCAGATAGATCTCTGGTCAGCTTGAAGCAAAATGTGATCAAAGTGACTGACTTTGAGCTCCTGTTTCTGGAGAACCACGTGGTGAAAACCAGCCCAAACTTTACACACTTGTAGGGGAGACTCTTTAGCACCTATGGTGCAAATTTGGAGCCCCTATAACCTAAGGCCGACTGTACTGACTCCCCAAAGATGGTACCCCCTAGGACATCTAATTTTTACATTGGTGCCTATGTGAAAACTGGCCATGTTTGGGACCCGATAGCTCCCCCGTTTTAGGTCCTATGGGCCCCAAACTTTGCATGCATACTCCCAAGACCCTCGACTACATGGAGCCGAAAAAAGTGAATCAATACCATCTATGGTTCAGGAAATATGACCGTTTCAAGTTGAGCTCCAATTGAACCAACTTTTGAACTTTGAACTCCCATTACTGGGGAACCTTCCATACTGGTGCACCATCGAGCTGCGAGTGGACCCCCACCTCGGCACCCCTTCCCCCTGAGGGGGGAGGGGGTGCCGAGGTGAGGGGGCATGCCAGATAGATCTCTGGTCAGCTTGAAGCAAAATGTGATCAAAGTGACTGACTTTGAGCTCCTGTTTCTGGAGAACCACGTGGTGAAAACCAGCCCAAACTTTGCACACTTGTAGGGGAGACTCTTTAGCACCTATGGTGCAAATTTGGAGCCCCTATAACCTAAGGCCGACCTGTACTGACTCCCCAAAAATGTACCCCTAGGACATCTAATTTTTACATTGGTGCCTATGTGAAAACTGGCCATGTTTGGGACCCGATAGCTCCCCCGTTTTAGGTCCTATGGGCCCCAAACTTTGCATGCATACTCCAAGACCCTCGACTACATGGAGCCGAAAAAAGTGAATCAATACCATCTATGGTTCAGGAAATATGACCGTTTCAAGTTGAGCTCCAATTGAACCAACTTTTGAACTTTGAACTCCCATTACTGGGGAACCTTCCATACTGGTGCACCATCGAGCTGCGAGTGGACCCCCACCTCGGCACCCCCTCCCCCTGAGGGGGGAGGGGGTGCCGAGGTGAGGGGGCATGCCAGATAGATCTCTGGTCAGCTTGAAGCAAAATGTGATTAAAGTGACTGACTTTGAGCTCCTGTTTCTGGAGAACCACGTGGTGAAAACCAGCCCAAACTTTGCACACTTGTAGGGAGACTCTTTAGCACCTATGGTGCAAATTTGGAGCCCCTATAACCTAAGGCCGACCTGTACTGACTCCCCAAAGATGGTACCCCTAGGACATCTAATTTTTACATTGGTGCCTATGTGAAAACTGGCCATGTTTCGGACCCGATAGCTCCCCCGTTTTAGGTCCTATGGGCCCCAAACTTGGCATGCATACTCACAAGACCATGGGCTACGTGGGGCTGAAGAAAGTGAATCATTCCTATGTATGGTTCGGGAAATATGACCGTTTAAAGTTGAGCTCCAATTGAACCAACTTTGGAACTTTGAACTCCCATTACTGGGGAACCTTCCATACTGGTGCACCATCGAGCTGCGAGTGGACCCCCACCTCGGCACCCCCTCCCCCTGAGGGGGGAGGGGGTGCCGAGGTGAGGGGGCATGCCAGATAGATCTCTGGTCAGCTTGAAGCAAAATGTGATCAAAGTGACTGACTTTGAGCTCCTGTTTCTGGAGAACCACGTGGTGAAAACCAGCCCAAACTTTGCACACTTGTAGGGGAGACTCTTTAGCACATATGGTGCAAATTTGGAGCCCCTATAACCTAAGGCCGACCTGTACTGACTCCCCAAAGATGGTACCCCTAGGACATCTAATTTTTACATTGGTGCCTATGTGAAAACTGGCCATGTTTGGGACCCGATAGCTCCCCCGTTTTAGGTCCTATGGGCCCCAAACTTTGCATGCATACTCCCAAGACCCTCGACTACATGGAGCCGAAAAAAGTGAATCAATACCATCTATGGTTCAGGAAATATGACCGTTTCAAGTTGAGCTCCAATTGAACCAACTTTTGAACTTTGAACTCCCATTACTGGGGAACCTTCCATACTGGTGCACCATCGAGCTGCGAGTGGACCCCCACCTCGGCACCCCTTCCCCCTGAGGGGGGAGGGGGTGCCGAGGTGAGGGGGCATGCCAGATAGATCTCTGGTCAGCTTGAAGCAAAATGTGATCAAAGTGACTGACTTTGAGCTCCTGTTTCTGGAGAACCACGTGGTGAAACCAGCCCAAACTTTGCACACTTGTAGGGGAGACTCTTTAGCACCTATGGTGCAAATTTGGAGCCCCTATAACCTAAGGCCGACCTGTACTGACTCCCAAAGATGGTACCCCTAGGACATCTAATTTTTACATTGGTGCCTATGTGAAAACTGGCCATGTTTGGGACCCGATAGCTCCCCCGTTTTAGGTCCTATGGGCCCCAAACTTTGCATGCATACTCCCAAGACCCTCGACTACATGGAGCCGAAAAAAGTGAATCAATACCATCTATGGTTCAGGAAATATGACCGTTTCAAGTTGAGCTCCAATTGAACCAACTTTTGAACTTTGAACTCCCATTACTGGGGAACCTTCCATACTGGTGCACCATCGAGCTGCGAGTGGACTCCCACCTCGGCACCCCTTCCCCCTGAGGGGGGAGGGGGTGCCGAGGTGAGGGGGCATGCCAGATAGATCTCTGGTCAGCTTGAAGCAAAATGTGATCAAAGTGACTGACTTTGAGCTCCTGTTTCTGGAGAACCACGTGGTGAAAACCAGCCCAAACTTTGCACACTTGTAGGGGAGACTCTTTAGCACCTATGGTGCAAATTTGGAGCCCCTATAACCTAAGGCCGACCTGTACTGACTCCCCAAAGATGGTACCCCTAGGACATCTAATTTTTACATTGGTGCCTATGTGAAAACTGGCCATGTTTGGGACCCAATAGCTCCCCGTTTTAGGTCCAAACTGCCCCAAACTTTGCATGCATACTCCCAAGACCCTCGACTACATGGAGCCAAAAAAAGTGAATCAATACCATCTATGGTTCAGGAAATATGACCGTTTCAAGTTGAGCTCCAATTGAACCAACTTTTGAACTTTGAACTCCCATTACTGGGGAACCTTCCATACTGGTGCACCATCGAGCTGCGAGTGGACCCCCACCTCGGCACCCCCTCCCCCTGAGGGGGGAGGGGGTGCCGAGGTGAGGGGGCATGCCAGATAGATCTCTGGTCAGCTTGAAGCAAAATGTGATCAAAGTGACTGACTTTGAGCTCCTGTTTCTGGAGAACCACGTGGTGAAACCAGCCCAAACTTTGCACACTTGTAGGGGAGACTCTTTAGCACCTATGGTGCAAATTTGGAGCCCCTATAACCTAAGGCCGACCTGTACTGACTCCCCAAAAATGGTACCCCTAGGACATCTAATTTTTACATTGGTGCCTATGTGAAAACTGGCCATGTTTGGGACCCGATAGCTCCCCCGTTTTAGGTCCTATGGGCCCCAAACTTTGCATGCATACTCCCAAGACCCTCGACTACATGGAGCCGAAAAAAGTGAATCAATACCATCTATGGTTCAGGAAATATGACCGTTTCAAGTTGAGCTCCAATTGAACCAACTTTTGAACTTTGAACTCCCATTACTGGGGAACCTTCCATACTGGTGCACCATCGAGCTGCGAGTGGACCCCCACCTCGGCACCCCCTCCCCCTGAGGGGGAGGGGGTGCCGAGGTGAGGGGGCATGCCAGATAGATCTCTGGTCAGCTTGAAGCAAAATGTGATCAAAGTGACTGACTTTGAGCTCCTGTTTCTGGAGAACCACGTGGTGAAAACCAGCCCAAACTTTGCACACTTGTAGGGGAGACTCTTTAGCACCTATGGTGCAAATTTGGAGCCCCTATAACCTAAGGCCGACCTGTACTGACTCCCCAAAGATGGTACCCCTAGGACATCTAATTTTTACATTGGTGCCTATGTGAAAACTGGCCATGTTTGGGACCCGATAGCTCCCCCGTTTTAGGTCCTATGGGCCCCAAACTTTGCATGCATACTCCAAGACCCTCGACTACATGGAGCCGAAAAAAGTGAATCAATACCATCTATGGTTCAGGAAATATGACCGTTTCAAGTTGAGCTCCAATTGAACCAACTTTTGAACTTTGAACTCCCATTACTGGGGAACCTTCCATACTGGTGCACCATCGAGCTGCGAGTGGACCCCCACCCTCGGCACCCCCTCCCCCTGAGGGGGAGGGGGTGCCGAGGTGAGGGGGCATGCCAGATAGATCTCTGGTCAGCTTGAAGCAAAATGTGATCAAAGTGACTGACTTTGAGCTCCTGTTTCTGGAGAACCACGTGGTGGAAAACCAGCCCAAACTTTGCACACTTGTAGGGGAGACTCTTTAGCACCTATGGTGCAAATTTGGAGCCCCTATAACCTAAGGCCGACCTGTACTGACTCCCCAAAGATGGTACCCCTAGGACATCTAATTTTTACATTGGTGCCTATGTGAAAACTGGCCATGTTTGGGACCCGATAGCTCCCCCGTTTTAGGTCCAAACTGCCCCAAACTTTGCATGCATACTCCCAAGACCATCGACTACATGGAGCCAAAAAAAGTGAATCAATACCATCTATGGTTCAGGAAATATGACCGTTTCAAGTTGAGCTCCATTGAACCAACTTTTGAACTTTGAACTCCCATTACTGGGGAACCTTCCATACTGGTGCACCATCGAGCTGCGAGTGGACCCCCACCTCGGCACCCCCTCCCCCTGAGTGGGGAGGGGGTGCCGAGGTGAGGGGGCATGCCAGATAGATCTCTGGTCAGCTTGAAGCAAAATGTGATCAAAGTGACTGACTTTGAGCTCCTGTTTCTGGAGAACCACGTGGTAAAAACCAGCCCAAACTTTGCACACTTGTAGGGGAGACTCTTTAGCACCTATGGTGCAAATTTGGAGCCCCTATAACCTAAGGCCGACCTGTACTGACTCCCCAAAGATGGTACCCCTAGGACATCTAATTTTTACATGGTGCCTATGTGAAAACTGGCCATGTTTGGGACCCGATAGCTCCCCCGTTTTAGGTCCTATGGGCCCCAAACTTTGCATGCATACTCCCAAGACCCTCGACTACATGGAGCCGAAAAAAGTGAATCAATACCATCTATGGTTCAGGAAATATGACCGTTTCAAGTTGAGCTCCAATTGAACCAACTTTTGAACTTTGAACTCCCATTACTGGGGAACCTTCCATACTGGTGCACCATCGAGCTGCGAGTGGACCCCCACCTCGGCACCCCTTCCCCCTGAGGGGGGAGGGGGTGCCGAGGTGAGGGGGCATGCCAGATAGATCTCTGGTCAGCTTGAAGCAAAATGTGATCAAAGTGACTGACTTTGAGCTCCTGTTTCTGGAGAACCACGTGGTGAAAACCAGCCAAACTTTGCACACTTGTAGGGAGACTCTTTAGCACCTATGGTGCAAATTTGGAGCCCCTATAACCTAAGGCCGACCTGTACTGACTCCCCAAAGATGGTACCCCTAGGACATCTAATTTTTACATTGGTGCCTATGTGAAAACTGGCCATGTTTGGGACCCGATAGCTCCCCCGTTTTAGGTCCTATGGGCCCCAAACTTTGCATGCATACTTCCAAGACCCTCGACTACATGGAGCCGAAAAAAGTGAATCAATACCATCTATGGTTCAGGAAATATGACCGTTTCAAGTTGAGCTCCAATTGAACCAACTTTTGAACTTTGAACTCCCATTACTGGGGAACCTTCCATACTGGTGCACCATCGAGCTGCGAGTGGACCCCCCACCTCGGCACCCCTTCCCCTGAGGGGGGAGGGGGTGCCGAGGTGAGGGGCATGCCAGATAGATCTCTGGTCAGCTTGAAGCAAAATGTGATCAAAGTGACTGACTTTGAGCTCCTGTTTCTGGAGAACCACGTGGTGAAACCAGCCCAAACTTTGCACACTTGTAGGGGAGACTCTTTAGCACCTATGGTGCAAATTTGGAGCCCCTATAACCTAAGGCCGACCTGTACTGACTCCCCAAAAATGGTACCCCTAGGACATCTAATTTTTACATTGGTGCCTATGTGAAAACTGGCCATGTTTGGGACCCGATAGCTCCCCCGTTTTAGGTCCTATGGGCCCCAAACTTTGCATGCATACTCCCAAGACCTCGACTACATGGAGCCGAAAAAGTGAATCAATACCATCTATGGTTCAGGAAATATGACCGTTTCAAGTTGAGCTCCAATTGAACCAACTTTTGAACTTTGAACTCCCATTACTGGGGAACCTTCCATACTGGTGCACCATCGAGCTGCGAGTGGACCCCCACCTCGGCACCCCCTCCCCCTGAGGGGGGAGGGGGTGCCGAGGTGAGGGGGCATGCCAGATAGATCTCTGGTCAGCTTGAAGCAAAATGTGATCAAAGTGACTGACTTTGAGCTCCTGTTTCTGGAGAACCACGTGGTGAAAACCAGCCCAAACTTTGCACACTTGTAGGGGAGACTCTTTAGCACCTTTGGTGCAAATTTGGAGCCCCTATAACCTAAGGCCGACCTGTACTGACTCCCCAAAGATGGTACCCCTAGGACATCTAATTTTTACATTGGTGCCTATGTGAAAACTGGCCATGTTTGGGACCCGATAGCTCCCCCGTTTTAGGTCCTATGGGCCCCAAACTTGGCATGCATACTCACAAGACCATGGGCTACGTGGGGCTGAAGAAAGTGAATCATTCCTATGTATGGTTCGGGAAATATGACCGTTTAAAGTTGAGCTCCAATTGAACCAACTTTGGAACTTTGAACTCCCATTACTGGGGAACCTTCCATACTGGTGCACCATCGAGCTGAGAGTGGACCCCCACCTCGGCACCCCCTCCCCCTGAGGGGGGAGGGTTGCCGAGGTGAGGGGGCATGCCAGATAGATCTCTGGTCAGCTTGAAGCAAAATGTGATCAAAGTGACTGACTTTGAGCTCCTGTTTCTGGGAGAACCACGTGGTGAAAACCAGCCCAAACTTTGCACACTTGTAGGGGAGACTCTTTAGCACCTATGGTGCAAATTTGGAGCCCCTATAACCTAAGGCCGACCTGTACTAACTCCCCAAAGATGGTACCCCTAGGACATCTAATTTTTACATTGGTGCCTATGTGAAAACTGGCCATGTTTGGGACCCGATAGCTCCCCCGTTTTAGATCCTATGGGCCCCAAACTTTGCATGCATACTCCCAAGACCCTCGACTACATGGAGCCGAAAAAAGTGAATCAATACCATCTATGGTTCAGGAAATATGACCGTTTCAAGTTGAGCTCCAATTGAACCAACTTTTGAACTTTGAACTCCCATTACTGGGGAACCTTCCATACTGGTGCACCATCGAGCTGCGAGTGGACCACCCACCTCGGCACCCCCTCCCCCTGAGGGGGAGGGGGTGCCGAGGTGAGGGGGCATGCCAGATAGATCTCTGGTCAGCTTGAAGCAAAATGTGATCAAAGTGACTGACTTTGAGCTCCTGTTTCTGGAGAACCACGTGGTGAAAACCAGCCCAAACCTTGCACACTTGTAGGGGAGACTCTTTAGCACCTATGGTGCAAATTTGGAGCCCCTATAACCTAAGGCCGACCTGTACTAACTCCCCAAAGATGGTACCCCTAGGACATCTAATTTTTACATTGGTGCCTATGTGAAAACTGGCCATGTTTGGGACCCGATAGCTCCCCGTTTTAGGTCCTATGGGCCCCAAACTTTGCATGCATACTCCCAAGACCCTCGACTACATGGAGCCGAAAAAAGTGAATCAATACCATCTATGGTTCGGGAAATATGACCGTTTAAAGTTGAGCTCCAATTGAACCAACTTTGGAACTTTGAACTCCCATTACTGGGGAACCTTCCATACTGGTGCACCATCGAGCTGAGAGTGGACCCCCACCTCGGCACCCCCTCCCCCTGAGGGGGGAGGGGTGCCGAGGTGAGGGGGCATGCCAGATAGATCTCTGGTCAGCTTGAAGCAAAATGTGATCAAGTGACTGACTTTGAGCTCCTGTTTCTGGAGAACCACGTGGTGAAAACCAGCCCAAACTTTGCACACTTGTAGGGGAGACTCTTTAGCACCTATGGTGCAAATTTGAGCCCCTATAACCTAAGGCCGACCTGTACTAACTCCCAAAGATGGTACCCCTAGGACATCTAATTTTTACATTGGTGCCTATGTGAAAAACTGGCCATGTTTGGGACCCGATAGCTCCCCCGTTTTAGATCCTATGGGCCCCAAACTTTGCATGCATACTCCAAGACCCTCGACTACATGGAGCCGAAAAAAGTGAATCAATACCATCTATGGTTCAGGAAATATGACCGTTTCAAGTTGAGCTCCAATTGAACCAACTTTTGAACTTTGAACTCCCATTACTGGGGAACTTCCATACTGGTGCACCATCGAGCTGCGAGTGGACCCCCACCTCGGCACCCCCTCCCCTGAGGGGGGAGGGGGTGCCGAGGTGAGGGGGCATGCCAGATAGATCTCTGGTCAGCTTGAAGCAAAATGTGATCAAAGTGACTGACTTTGAGCTCCTGTTTCTGGAGAACACGTGGTGAAAACCAGCCCAAACCTTGCACACTTGTAGGGGAGACTCTTTAGCACCTATGGTGCAAATTTGGAGCCCCTATAACCTAAGGCCGACCTGTACTAACTCCCCAAAGATGGTACCCCTAGGACATCTAATTTTTACATTGGTGCCTATGTGAAAACTGCCATGTTTGGGACCCGATAGCTCCCCCGTTTTAGGTCCTATGGGCCCCAAACTTTGCATGCATACTCCCAAGACCCTCGACTACATGGAGCCGAAAAAAGTGAATCAATACCATCTATGGTTCAGGAAATATGACCGTTTCAAGTTGAGCTCCAATTGAACCAACTTTTGAACTTTGAACTCCCATTACTGGGGAACCTTCCATACTGGTGCACCATCGAGCTGCGAGTGGACCCCCACCTCGGCACCCCCTCCCCCTGAGGGGGGAGGGGGTGCCGAGGTGAGGGGGCATGCCAGATAGATCTCTGGTCAGCTTGAAGCAAAATGTGATCAAAGTGACTGACTTTGAGCTCCTGTTTCTGGAGAACCACGTGGTGAAAACCAGCCCAAACTTTGCACACTTGTAGGGGAGACTCTTTAGCACCTATGGTGCAAATTTGGAGCCCCTATAACCTAAGGCCGACCTGTACTGACTCCCCAAAGATGGTACCCCTAGGACATCTAATTTTTACATTGGTGCCTATGTGAAAACTGGCCATGTTTGGGACCCGATAGCTCCCCCGTTTTAGGTCCTATGGGCCCCAAACTTTGCATGCATACTCCCAAGACCCTCGACTACATGGAGCCGAAAAAAGTGAATCAATACCATCTATGGTTCAGGAAATATGACCGTTTCAAGTTGAGCTCCAATTGAACCAACTTTTGAACTTTGAACTCCCATTACTGGGGAACCTTCCATACTGGTGCACCATCGAGCTGCGAGTGGACCCCCACCTCGGCACCCCTTCCCCCTGAGGGGGGAGGGGGTGCCGAGGTGAGGGGGCATGCCAGATAGATCTCTGGTCAGCTTGAAGCAAAATGTGATCAAAGTGACTGACTTTGAGCTCCTGTTTCTGGAGAACCACGTGGTGAAAACCAGCCCAAACTTTGCACACTTGTAGGGGAGACTCTTTAGCACCTATGGTGCAAATTTGGAGCCCCTATAACCTAAGGCCGACCTGTACTGACTCCCCAAGAATGGTACCCCTAGGACATCTAATTTTTACATTGGTGCCTATGTGAAAACTGGCCATGTTTGGGACCCGATAGCTCCCCCGTTTTAGGTCCAAACTGCCCCAAACTTTGCATGCATACTCCCAAGACCATCGACTACATGGAGCCAAAAAAAGTGAATCAATACCATCTATGGTTCAGGAAATATGACCGTTTCAAGTTGAGCTCCAATTGAACCAACTTTTGAACTCTGAACTCCCATTACTGGGGAACCTTCCATACTGGTGCACCATCGAGCTGCGAGTGGACCCCCACCTCGGCACCCCCTCCCCCTGAGTGGGGAGGGGGTGCCGAGGTGAGGGGGCATGCAGATAGATCTCTGGTCAGCTTGAAGCAAAATGTGATCAAAGTGACTGACTTTGAGCTCCTGTTTCTGGAGAACCACGTGGTGAAAACCAGCCCAAACTTTGCACACTTGTAGGGGAGACTCTTTAGCACCTATGGTGCAAATTTGGAGCCCCTATAACCTAAGGCCGACCTGTACTGACTCCCCAAAGATGGTACCCCTAGGACATCTAATTTTTACATTGGTGCCTATGTGAAAACTGGCCATGTTTGGGACCCGATAGCTCCCCCGTTTTAGGTCCTATGGGCCCCAAACTTTGCATGCATACTCCCAACCCCAAACTTTGCATGCATACTCCCAAGACCCTCGACTACATGGAGCCGAAAAAAGTGAATCAATACCATCTATGGTTCAGGAAATATGACCGTTTCAAGTTGAGCTCCAATTGAACCAACTTTTGAACTTTGAACTCCCATTACTGGGGAACCTTCCATACTGGTGCACCATCGAGCTGCGAGTGGACCCCCACCTCGGCACCCCTTCCCCCTGAGGGGGGAGGGGGTGCCGAGGTGAGGGGGCATGCCAGATAGATCTCTGGTCAGCTTGAAGCAAAATGTGATCAAAGTGACTGACTTTGAGCTCCTGTTTCTGGAGAACCACGTGGTGAAAACCAGCCCAAACTTTGCACACTTGTAGGGGAGACTCTTTAGCACCTATGGTGCAAATTTGGAGCCCCTATAACCTAAGGCCGACCTGTACTGACTCCCCAAAGATGGTACCCCTAGGACATCTAATTTTTACATTGGTGCCTATGTGAAAACTGGCCATGTTTGGGACCCGATAGCTCCCCCGTTTTAGGTCCTATGGGCCCCAAACTTTGCATGCATACTTCCAAGACCCTCGACTACATGGAGCCGAAAAAAGTGAATCAATACCATCTATGGTTCAGGAAATATGACCGTTTCAAGTTGAGCTCCAATTGAACCAACTTTTGAACTTTGAACTCCCATTACTGGGGAACCTTCCATACTGGTGCACCATCGAGCTGCGAGTGGACCCCCACCTCGGCACCCCTTCCCCCTGAGGGGGGAGGGGGTGCCGAGGTGAGGGGGCATGCCAGATAGATCTCTGGTCAGCTTGAAGCAAAATGTGATCAAAGTGACTGACTTTGAGCTCCTGTTTCTGGAGAACCACGTGGTGAAAACCAGCCCAAACTTTGCACACTTGTAGGGGAGACTCTTTAGCACCTATGGTGCAAATTTGGAGCCCCTATAACCTAAGGCCGACCTGTACTGACTCCCCAAAAATGGTACCCCTAGGACATCTAATTTTTACATTGGTGCCTATGTGAAAACTGGCCATGTTTGGGACCCGATAGCTCCCCCGTTTTAGGTCCTATGGGCCCCAAACTTTGCATGCATACTCCCAAGACCCTCGACTACATGGAGCCGAAAAAAGTGAATCAATACCATCTATGGTTCAGGAAATATGACCGTTTCAAGTTGAGCTCCAATTGAACCAACTTTTGAACTTTGAACTCCCATTACTGGGGAACCTTCCATACTGGTGCACCATCGAGCTGCGAGTGGACCCCCACCTCGGCACCCCCTCCCCCTGAGGGGGGAGGGGGTGCCGAGGTGAGGGGGCATGCCAGATAGATCTCTGGTCAGCTTGAAGCAAAATGTGATCAAAGTGACTGACTTTGAGCTCCTGTTTCTGGAGAACCACGTGGTGAAAACCAGCCCAAACTTTGCACACTTGTAGGGGAGACTCTTTAGCACCTATGGTGCAAATTTGGAGCCCCTATAACCTAAGGCCGACCTGTACTGACTCCCCAAAGATGGTACCCCTAGGACATCTAATTTTTACATTGGTGCCTATGTGAAAACTGGCCATGTTTGGGACCCGATAGCTCCCCCGTTTTAGGTCCTATGGGCCCCAAACTTGGCATGCATACTCACAAGACCATGGGCTACGTGGGGCTGAAGAAAGTGAATCATTCCTATGTATGGTTCGGGAAATATGACCGTTTAAAGTTGAGCTCCAATTGAACCAACTTTGGAACTTTGAACTCCCATTACTGGGGAACCTTCCATACTGGTGCACCATCGAGCTGAGAGTGGACCCCCACCTCGGCACCCCCTCCCCCTGAGGGGGGAGGGGTTGCCGAGGTGAGGGGGCATGCCAGATAGATCTCTGGTCAGCTTGAAGCAAAATGTGATCAAAGTGACTGACTTTGAGCTCCTGTTTCTGGAGAACCACGTGGTGAAAACCAGCCCAAACTTTGCACACTTGTAGGGGAGACTCTTTAGCACCTATGGTGCAAATTTGGAGCCCCTATAACCTAAGGCCGACCTGTACTAACTCCCCAAAGATGGTACCCCTAGGACATCTAATTTTTACATTGGTGCCTATGTGAAAACTGGCCATGTTTGGGACCCGATAGCTCCCCCGTTTTAGATCCTATGGGCCCCAAACTTTGCATGCATACTCCCAAGACCCTCGACTACATGGAGCCGAAAAAAGTGAATCAATACCATCTATGGTTCAGGAAATATGACCGTTTCAAGTTGAGCTCCAATTGAACCAACTTTTGAACTTTGAACTTCTGAACTCCCATTACTGGGGAACCTTCCATACTGGTGCACCATCGAGCTGCGAGTGGACCCCCACCTCGGCACCCCCTCCCCCTGAGGGGGGAGGGGGTGCCGAGGTGAGGGGGCATGCCAGATAGATCTCTGGTCAGCTTGAAGCAAAATGTGATCAAAGTGACTGACTTTGAGCTCCTGTTTCTGGAGAACCACGTGGTGAAAACCAGCCCAAACCTTGCACACTTGTAGGGGAGACTCTTTAGCACCTATGGTGCAAATTTGGAGCCCCTATAACCTAAGGCCGACCTGTACTAACTCCCCAAAGATGGTACCCCTAGGACATCTAATTTTTACATTGGTGCCTATGTGAAAACTGGCCATGTTTGGGACCCGATAGCTCCCCCGTTTTAGGTCCTATGGGCCCCAAACTTTGCATGCATACTCCCAAGACCCTCGACTACATGGAGCCGAAAAAAGTGAATCAATACCATCTATGGTTCAGGAAATATGACCGTTTCAAGTTGAGCTCCAATTGAACCAACTTTTGAACTTTGAACTCCCATTACTGGGGAACCTTCCATACTGGTGCACCATCGAGCTGCGAGTGGACCCCCACCTCGGCACCCCCTCCCCCTGAGGGGGGAGGGGGTGCCGAGGTGAGGGGGCATGCCAGATAGATCTCTGGTCAGCTTGAAGCAAAATGTGATCAAAGTGACTGACTTTGAGCTCCTGTTTCTGGAGAACCACGTGGTGAAAACCAGCCCAAACTTTGCACACTTGTAGGGGAGACTCTTTAGCACCTATGGTGCAAATTTGGAGCCCCTATAACCTAAGGCCGACCTGTACTGACTCCCCAAAGATGGTACCCCTAGGACATCTAATTTTTACATTGGTGCCTATGTGAAAACTGGCCATGTTTGGGACCCGATAGCTCCCCCGTTTTAGGTCCTATGGGCCCCAAACTTTGCATGCATACTCCCAAGACCCTCGACTACATGGAGCCGAAAAAAGTGAATCAATACCATCTATGGTTCAGGAAATATGACCGTTTCAAGTTGAGCTCCAATTGAACCAACTTTTGAACTTTGAACTCCCATTACTGGGGAACCTTCCATACTGGTGCACCATCGAGCTGCGAGTGGACCCCCACCTCGGCACCCCTTCCCCCTGAGGGGGGAGGGGGTGCCGAGGTGAGGGGGCATGCCAGATAGATCTCTGGTCAGCTTGAAGCAAAATGTGATCAAAGTGACTGACTTTGAGCTCCTGTTTCTGGAGAACCACGTGGTGAAAACCAGCCCAAACTTTGCACACTTGTAGGGGAGACTCTTTAGCACCTATGGTGCAAATTTGGAGCCCCTATAACCTAAGGCCGACCTGTACTGACTCCCCAAAGATGGTACCCCTAGGACATCTAATTTTTACATTGGTGCCTATGTGAAAACTGGCCATGTTTGGGACCCGATAGCTCCCCCGTTTTAGGTCCTATGGGCCCCAAACTTTGCATGCATACTCCCAAGACCCTCGACTACATGGAGCCGAAAAAAGTGAATCAATACCATCTATGGTTCAGGAAATATGACCGTTTCAAGTTGAGCTCCAATTGAACCAACTTTTGAACTTTGAACTCCCATTACTGGGGAACCTTCCATACTGGTGCACCATCGAGCTGCGAGTGGACCCCCACCTCGGCACCTGAGGGGGGAGGGGGTGCCGAGGTGAGGGGGCATGCCAGATAGATCTCTGGTCAGCTTGAAGCAAAATGTGATCAAAGTGACTGACTTTGAGCTCCTGTTTCTGGAGAACCACGTGGTGAAAACCAGCCCAAACTTTGCACACTTGTAGGGGAGACTCTTTAGCACCTATGGTGCAAATTTGGAGCCCCTATAACCTAAGGCCGACCTGTACTGACTCCCCAAAGATGGTACCCCTAGGACATCTAATTTTTACATTGGTGCCTATGTGAAAACTGGCCATGTTTGGGACCCAATAGCTCCCCCGTTTTAGGTCCAAACTGCCCCAAACTTTGCATGCATACTCCCAAGACCCTCGACTACATGGAGCCAAAAAAAGTGAATCAATACCATCTATGGTTCAGGAAATATGACCGTTTCAAGTTGAGCTCCAATTGAACCAACTTTTGAACTTTGAACTCCCATTACTGGGGAACCTTCCATACTGGTGCACCATCGAGCTGCGAGTGGACCCCCACCTCGGCACCCCCTCCCCCTGAGGGGGGAGGGGGTGCCGAGGTGAGGGGGCATGCCAGATAGATCTCTGGTCAGCTTGAAGCAAAATGTGATCAAAGTGACTGACTTTGAGCTCCTGTTTCTGGAGAACCACGTGGTGAAAACCAGCCCAAACTTTGCACACTTGTAGGGGAGACTCTTTAGCACCTATGGTGCAAATTTGGAGCCCCTATAACCTAAGGCCGACCTGTACTGACTCCCCAAAGATGGTACCCCTAGGACATCTATTTTTACATTGGTGCCTATGTGAAAACTGGCCATGTTTGGGACCCGATAGCTCCCCCGTTTTAGGTCCAAACTGCCCCAAACTTGGCATGCATACTCCCAAGACCCTCGACTACATGGAGCCAAAAAAAGTGAATCAATACCATCTATGGTTCAGGAAATATGACCGTTTCAAGTTGAGCTCCAATTGAACCAACTTTTGAACTTTGAACTCCCATTACTGGGGAACCTTCCATACTGGTGCACCATCGAGCTGCGAGTGGACCCCCACCCTCGGCACCCCCTCCCCCTGAGGGGGGAGGGGGTGCCGAGGTGAGGGGGCATGCCAGATAGATCTCTGGTCAGCTTGAAGCAAAATGTGATCAAAGTGACTGACTTTGAGCTCCTGTTTCTGGAGAACCACGTGGTGAAAACCAGCCCAAACTTTGCACACTTGTAGGGGAGACTCTTTAGCACCTATGGTGCAAATTTGGAGCCCCTATAACCTAAGGCCGACCTGTACTGACTCCCCAAAGATGGTACCCCTAGGACATCTAATTTTTACATTGGTGCCTATGTGAAAACTGGCCATGTTTGGGACCCGATAGCTCCCCCGTTTTAGGTCCAAACTGCCCCAAACTTTGCATGCATACTCCCAAGACCCTCGACTACATGGAGCCGAAAAAAGTGAATCAATACCATCTATGGTTCAGGAAATATGACCGTTTCAAGTTGAGCTCCAATTGAACCAACTTTTGAACTTTGAACTCCCATTACTGGGGAACCTTCCATACTGGTGCACCATCTAGCTGCGAGTGGACCCCCACCTCGGCACCCCTTCCCCCTGAGGGGGGAGGGGGTGCCGAGGTGAGGGGGCATGCCAGATAGATCTCTGGTCAGCTTGAAGCAAAATGTGATCAAAGTGACTGACTTTGAGCTCCTGTTTCTGGAGAACCACGTGGTGAAAACCAGCCCAAACTTTGCACACTTGTAGGGGAGACTCTTTAGCACCTATGGTGCAAATTTGGAGCCCCTATAACCTAAGGCCGACCTGTACTGACTCCCCAAAGATGGTACCCCTAGGACATCTAATTTTTACATTGGTGCCTATGTGAAAACTGGCCATGTTTGGGACCCGATAGCTCCCCCGTTTTAGGTCCTATGGGCCCCAAACTTTGCATGCATACTCCCAAGACCCTCGACTACATGGAGCCGAAAAAAGTGAATCAATACCATCTATGGTTCAGGAAATATGACCGTTTCAAGTTGAGCTCCAATTGAACCAACTTTTGAACTTTGAACTCCCATTACTGGGGAACCTTCCATACTGGTGCACCATCGAGCTGCGAGTGGACCCCCACCTCGGCACCCCCTCCCCCTGAGGGGGGAGGGGGTGCCGAGGTGAGGGGGCATGCCAGATAGATCTCTGGTCAGCTTGAAGCAAAATGTGATCAAAGTGACTGACTTTGAGCTCCTGTTTCTGGAGAACCACGTGGTGAAAACCAGCCCAAACTTTGCACACTTGTAGGGGAGACTCTTTAGCACCTATGGTGCAAATTTGGAGCCCCTATAACCTAAGGCCGACCTGTACTGACTCCCCAAAGATGGTACCCCTAGGACATCTAATTTTTACATTGGTGCCTATGTGAAAACTGGCCATGTTTGGGACCCGATAGCTCCCCCGTTTTAGGTCCAAACTGCCCCAAACTTTGCATGCATACTCCCAAGACCATCGACTACATGGAGCCAAAAAAAGTGAATCAATACCATCTATGGTTCAGGAAATATGACCGTTTCAAGTTGAGCTCCAATTGAACCAACTTTTGAACTTTGAACTCCCATTACTGGGGAACCTTCCATACTGGTGCACCATCGAGCTGCGAGTGGACCCCCACCTCGGCACCCCTTCCCCCTGAGGGGGGAGGGGGTGCCGAGGTGAGGGGGCATGCCAGATAGATCTCTGGTCAGCTTGAAGCAAAATGTGATCAAAGTGACTGACTTTGAGCTCCTGTTTCTGGAGAACCACGTGGTGAAAACCAGCCCAAACTTTGCACACTTGTAGGGGAGACTCTTTAGCACCTATGGTGCAAATTTGGAGCCCCTATAACCTAAGGCCGACCTGTACTGACTCCCCAAAAATGGTACCCCTAGGACATCTAATTTTTACATTGGTGCCTATGTGAAAACTGGCCATGTTTGGGACCCGATAGCTCCCCCGTTTTAGGTCCTATGGGCCCCAAACTTTGCATGCATACTCCCAAGACCCTCGACTACATGGAGCCGAAAAAAGTGAATCAATACCATCTATGGTTCAGGAAATATGACCGTTTCAAGTTGAGCTCCAATTGAACCAACTTTTGAACTTTGAACTCCCATTACTGGGGAACCTTCCATACTGGTGCACCATCGAGCTGCGAGTGGACCCCCACCTCGGCACCCCCTCCCCCTGAGGGGGGAGGGGGTGCCGAGGTGAGGGGGCATGCCAGATAGATCTCTGGTCAGCTTGAAGCAAAATGTGATCAAAGTGACTGACTTTGAGCTCCTGTTTCTGGAGAACCACGTGGTGAAAACCAGCCCAAACTTTGCACACTTGTAGGGGAGACTCTTTAGCACCTATGGTGCAAATTTGGAGCCCCTATAACCTAAGGCCGACCTGTACTGACTCCCCAAAGATGGTACCCCTAGGACATCTAATTTTTACATTGGTGCCTATGTGAAAACTGGCCATGTTTGGGACCCGATAGCTCCCCCGTTTTAGGTCCTATGGGCCCCAAACTTGGCATGCATACTCACAAGACCATGGGCTACGTGGGGCTGAAGAAAGTGAATCATTCCTATGTATGGTTCGGGAAATATGACCGTTTAAAGTTGAGCTCCAATTGAACCAACTTTGGAACTTTGAACTCCCATTACTGGGGAACCTTCCATACTGGTGCACCATCGAGCTGAGAGTGGACCCCCACCTCGGCACCCCCTCCCCCTGAGGGGGGAGGGGTTGCCGAGGTGAGGGGGCATGCCAGATAGATCTCTGGTCAGCTTGAAGCAAAATGTGATCAAAGTGACTGACTTTGAGCTCCTGTTTCTGGAGAACCACGTGGTGAAAACCAGCCCAAACTTTGCACACTTGTAGGGGAGACTCTTTAGCACCTATGGTGCAAATTTGGAGCCCCTATAACCTAAGGCCGACCTGTACTAACTCCCCAAAGATGGTACCCCTAGGACATCTAATTTTTACATTGGTGCCTATGTGAAAACTGGCCATGTTTGGGACCCGATAGCTCCCCCGTTTTAGATCCTATGGGCCCCAAACTTTGCATGCATACTCCCAAGACCCTCGACTACATGGAGCCGAAAAAAGTGAATCAATACCATCTATGGTTCAGGAAATATGACCGTTTCAAGTTGAGCTCCAATTGAACCAACTTTTGAACTTTGAACTCCCATTACTGGGGAACCTTCCATACTGGTGCACCATCGAGCTGCGAGTGGACCCCCACCTCGGCACCCCCTCCCCCTGAGGGGGGAGGGGGTGCCGAGGTGAGGGGGCATGCCAGATAGATCTCTGGTCAGCTTGAAGCAAAATGTGATCAAAGTGACTGACTTTGAGCTCCTGTTTCTGGAGAACCACGTGGTGAAAACCAGCCCAAACCTTGCACACTTGTAGGGGAGACTCTTTAGCACCTATGGTGCAAATTTGGAGCCCCTATAACCTAAGGCCGACCTGTACTAACTCCCCAAAGATGGTACCCCTAGGACATCTAATTTTTACATTGGTGCCTATGTGAAAACTGGCCATGTTTGGGACCCGATAGCTCCCCCGTTTTAGGTCCTATGGGCCCCAAACTTTGCATGCATACTCCCAAGACCCTCGACTACATGGAGCCGAAAAAAGTGAATCAATACCATCTATGGTTCAGGAAATATGACCGTTTCAAGTTGAGCTCCAATTGAACCAACTTTTGAACTCCCATTACTGGGGAACCTTCCATACTGGTGCACCATCGAGCTGCGAGTGGACCCCCACCTCGGCACCCCCTCCCCCTGAGGGGGGAGGGGGTGCCGAGGTGAGGGGGCATGCCAGATAGATCTCTGGTCAGCTTGAAGCAAAATGTGATCAAAGTGACTGACTTTGAGCTCCTGTTTCTGGAGAACCACGTGGTGAAAACCAGCCCAAACTTTGCACACTTGTAGGGGAGACTCTTTAGCACCTATGGTGCAAATTTGGAGCCCCTATAACCTAAGGCCGACCTGTACTGACTCCCCAAAGATGGTACCCCTAGGACATCTAATTTTTACATTGGTGCCTATGTGAAAACTGGCCATGTTTGGGACCCGATAGCTCCCCCGTTTTAGGTCCTATGGGCCCCAAACTTTGCATGCATACTCCCAAGACCCTCGACTACATGGAGCCGAAAAAAGTGAATCAATACCATCTATGGTTCAGGAAATATGACCATTTCAAGTTGAGCTCCAATTGAACCAACTTTTGAAATTTGAACTCCCATTACTGGGGAACCTTCCATACTGGTGCACCATCGAGCTGCGAGTGGACCCCCACCTCGGCACCCCCTCCCCCTGAGGGGGGAGGGGGTGCCGAGGTGAGGGGGCATGCCAGATAGATCTCTGGTCAGCTTGAAGCAAAATGTGATCAAAGTGACTGACTTTGAGCTCCTGTTTCTGGAGAACCACATGGTGAAAACCAGCCCAAACTTTGCACACTTGTAGGGGAGACTCTTTAGCACCTATGGTGCAAATTTGGAGCCCCTATAACCTAAGGCCGACCTGTACTGACTCCCCAAAGATGGTACCCCTAGGACATCTAATTTTTACATTGGTGCCTATGTGAAAACTGGCCATGTTTGGGACCCGATAGCTCCCCCGTTTTAGGTCCTATGGGCCCCAAACTTGGCATGCATACTCACAAGACCATGGGCTACGTGGGGCTGAAGAAAGTGAATCATTCCTATGTATGGTTCAGGAAATATGACCGTTTCAAGTTGAGCTCCAATTGAACCAACTTTTGAACTTTGAACTCCCATTACTGGGGAACCTTCCATACTGGTGCACCATCGAGCTGCGAGTGGACCCCCACCTCGGCACCCCCTCCCCCTGAGGGGGGAGGGGGTGCCGAGGTGAGGGGGCATGCCAGATAGATCTCTGGTCAGCTTGAAGCAAAATGTGATCAAAGTGACTGACTTTGAGCTCCTGTTTCTGGAGAACCACGTGGTGAAAACCAGCCCAAACTTTGCACACTTGTAGGGGAGACTCTTTAGCACCTATGGTGCAAATTTGGAGCCCCTATAACCTAAGGCCGACCTGTACTGACTCCCCAAAGATGGTACCCCTAGGACATCTAATTTTTACATTGGTGCCTATGTGAAAACTGGCCATGTTTGGGACCCGATAGCTCCCCCGTTTTAGGTCCAAACTGCCCCAAACTTTGCATGCATACTCCCAAGACCCTCGACTACATGGAGCCAAAAAAAGTGAATCAATACCATCTATGGTTCAGGAAATATGACCGTTTCAAGTTGAGCTCCAATTGAACCAACTTTTGAACTTTGAACTCCCATTACTGGGGAACCTTCCATACTGGTGCACCATCGAGCTGCGAGTGGACCCCCACCTCGGCACCCCCTCCCCCTGAGGGGGGAGGGGGTGCCGAGGTGAGGGGGCATGCCAGATAGATCTCTGGTCAGCTTGAAGCAAAATGTGATCAAAGTGACTGACTTTGAGCTCCTGTTTCTGGAGAACCACGTGGTGAAAACCAGCCCAAACTTTGCACACTTGTAGGGGAGACTCTTTAGCACCTATGGTGCAAATTTGGAGCCCCTATAACCTAAGGCCGACCTGTACTGACTCCCCAAAGATGGTACCCCTAGGACATCTAATTTTTACATTGGTGCCTATGTGAAAACTGGCCATGTTTGGGACCCGATAGCTCCCCCGTTTTAGGTCCTATGGGCCCCAAACTTTGCATGCATACTCCCAAGACCCTCGACTACATGGAGCCGAAAAAAGTGAATCAATACCATCTATGGTTCAGGAAATATGACCGTTTCAAGTTGAGCTCCAATTGAACCAACTTTTGAACTTTGAACTCCCATTACTGGGGAACCTTCCATACTGGTGCACCATCGAGCTGCGAGTGGACCCCCACCTCGGCACCCCTTCCCCCTGAGGGGGGAGGGGGTGCCGAGGTGAGGGGGCATGCCAGATAGATCTCTGGTCAGCTTGAAGCAAAATGTGATCAAAGTGACTGACTTTGAGCTCCTGTTTCTGGAGAACCACGTGGTGAAAACCAGCCCAAACTTTGCACACTTGTAGGGGAGACTCTTTAGCACCTATGGTGCAAATTTGGAGCCCCTATAACCTAAGGCCGACCTGTACTGACTCCCCAAAGATGGTACCCCTAGGACATCTAATTTTTACATTGGTGCCTATGTGAAAACTGGCCATGTTTGGGACCCAATAGCTCCCCCGTTTTAGGTCCAAACTGCCCCAAACTTTGCATGCATACTCCCAAGACCCTCGACTACATGGAGCCAAAAAAAGTGAATCAATACCATCTATGGTTCAGGAAATATGACCGTTTCAAGTTGAGCTCCAATTGAACCAACTTTTGAACTTTGAACTCCCATTACTGGGGAACCTTCCATACTGGTGCACCATCGAGCTGCGAGTGGACCCCCACCTCGGCACCCCCTCCCCCTGAGGGGGGAGGGGGTGCCGAGGTGAGGGGGCATGCCAGATAGATCTCTGGTCAGCTTGAAGCAAAATGTGATCAAAGTGACTGACTTTGAGCTCCTGTTTCTGGAGAACCACGTGGTGAAAACCAGCCCAAACTTTGCACACTTGTAGGGGTGACTCTTTAGCACCTATGGTGCAAATTTGGAGCCCCTATAACCTAAGGCCGACCTGTACTGACTCCCCAAAGATGGTACCCCTAGGACATCTAATTTTTACATTGGTGCCTATGTGAAAACTGGCCATGTTTGGGACCCAATAGCTCCCCCGTTTTAGGTCCAAACTGCCCCAAACTTTGCATGCATACTCCCAAGACCCTCGACTACATGGAGCCAAAAAAAGTGAATCAATACCATCTATGGTTCAGGAAATATGACCGTTTCAAGTTGAGCTCCAATTGAACCAACTTTTGAACTTTGAACTCCCATTACTGGGGAACCTTCCATACTGGTGCACCATCGAGCTGCGAGTGGACCCCCACCTCGGCACCCCCTCCCCCTGAGGGGGGAGGGGGTGCCGAGGTGAGGGGGCATGCCAGATAGATCTCTGGTCAGCTTGAAGCAAAATGTGATCAAAGTGACTGACTTTGAGCTCCTGTTTCTGGAGAACCACGTGGTGAAAACCAGCCCAAACTTTGCACACTTGTAGGGGAGACTCTTTAGCACCTATGGTGCAAATTTGGAGCCCCTATAACCTAAGGCCGACCTGTACTGACTCCCCAAAGATGGTACCCCTAGGACATCTAATTTTTACATTGGTGCCTATGTGAAAACTGGCCATGTTTGGGACCCGATAGCTCCCCCGTTTTAGGTCCAAACTGCCCCAAACTTTGCATGCATACTCCCAAGACCCTCGACTACATGGAGCCGAAAAAAGTGAATCAATACCATCTATGGTTCAGGAAATATGACCGTTTCAAGTTGAGCTCCAATTGAACCAACTTTTGAACTTTGAACTCCCATTACTGGGGAACCTTCCATACTGGTGCACCATCGAGCTGCGAGTGGACCCCCACCTCGGCACCCCTTCCCCCTGAGGGGGGAGGGGGTGCCGAGGTGAGGGGGCATGCCAGATAGATCTCTGGTCAGCTTGAAGTAAAATGTGATCAAAGTGACTGACTTTGAGCTCCTGTTTCTGGAGAACCACGTGGTGAAAACCAGCCCAAACTTTGCACACTTGTAGGGGAGACTCTTTAGCACCTATGGTGCAAATTTGGAGCCCCTATAACCTAAGGCCGACCTGTACTGACTCCCCAAAGATGGTACCCCTAGGACATCTAATTTTTACATTGGTGCCTATGTGAAAACTGGCCATGTTTGGGACCCGATAGCTCCCCCGTTTTAGGTCCTATGGGCCCCAAACTTTGCATGCATACTCCCAAGACCCTCGACTACATGGAGCCGAAAAAAGTGAATCAATACCATCTATGGTTCAGGAAATATGACCGTTTCAAGTTGAGCTCCAATTGAACCAACTTTTGAACTTTGAACTCCCATTACTGGGGAACCTTCCATACTGGTGCACCATCGAGCTGCGAGTGGACCCCCACCTCGGCACCCCTTCCCCCTGAGGGGGGAGGGGGTGCCGAGGTGAGGGGGCATGCCAGATAGATCTCTGGTCAGCTTGAAGCAAAATGTGATCAAAGTGACTGACTTTGAGCTCCTGTTTCTGGAGAACCACGTGGTGAAAACCAGCCCAAACTTTGCACACTTGTAGGGGAGACTCTTTAGCACCTATGGTGCAAATTTGGAGCCCCTATAACCTAAGGCCGACCTGTACTGACTCCCCAAAAATGGTACCCCTAGGACATCTAATTTTTACATTGGTGCCTATGTGAAAACTGGCCATGTTTGGGACCCGATAGCTCCCCCGTTTTAGGTCCTATGGGCCCCAAACTTTGCATGCATACTCCCAAGACCCTCGACTACATGGAGCCGAAAAAAGTGAATCAATACCATCTATGGTTCAGGAAATATGACCGTTTCAAGTTGAGCTCCAATTGAACCAACTTTTGAACTTTGAACTCCCATTACTGGGGAACCTTCCATACTGGTGCACCATCGAGCTGCGAGTGGACCCCCACCTCGGCACCCCTTCCCCCTGAGGGGGGAGGGGGTGCCGAGGTGAGGGGGCATGCCAGATAGATCTCTGGTCAGCTTGAAGCAAAATGTGATCAAAGTGACTGACTTTGAGCTCCTGTTTCTGGAGAACCACGTGGTGAAAACCAGCCCAAACTTTGCACACTTGTAGGGGAGACTCTTTAGCACCTATGGTGCAAATTTGGAGCCCCTATAACCTAAGGCCGACCTGTACTGACTCCCCAAAGATGGTACCCCTAGGACATCTAATTTTTACATTGGTGCCTATGTGAAAACTGGCCATGTTTGGGACCCAATAGCTCCCCCGTTTTAGGTCCAAACTGCCCCAAACTTTGCATGCATACTCCCAAGACCCTCGACTACATGGAGCCAAAAAAAGTGAATCAATACCATCTATGGTTCAGGAAATATGACCGTTTCAAGTTGAGCTCCAATTGAACCAACTTTTGAACTTTGAACTCCCATTACTGGGGAACCTTCCATACTGGTGCACCATCGAGCTGCGAGTGGACCCCCACCTCGGCACCCCCTCCCCCTGAGGGGGGAGGGGGTGCCGAGGTGAGGGGGCATGCCAGATAGATCTCTGGTCAGCTTGAAGCAAAATGTGATCAAAGTGACTGACTTTGAGCTCCTGTTTCTGGAGAACCACGTGGTGAAAACCAGCCCAAACTTTGCACACTTGTAGGGGTGACTCTTTAGCACCTATGGTGCAAATTTGGAGCCCCTATAACCTAAGGCCGACCTGTACTGACTCCCCAAAGATGGTACCCCTAGGACATCTAATTTTTACATTGGTGCCTATGTGAAAACTGGCCATGTTTGGGACCCAATAGCTCCCCCGTTTTAGGTCCAAACTGCCCCAAACTTTGCATGCATACTCCCAAGACCCTCGACTACATGGAGCCAAAAAAAGTGAATCAATACCATCTATGGTTCAGGAAATATGACCGTTTCAAGTTGAGCTCCAATTGAACCAACTTTTGAACTTTGAACTCCCATTACTGGGGAACCTTCCATACTGGTGCACCATCGAGCTGCGAGTGGACCCCCACCTCGGCACCCCCTCCCCCTGAGGGGGGAGGGGGTGCCGAGGTGAGGGGGCATGCCAGATAGATCTCTGGTCAGCTTGAAGCAAAATGTGATCAAAGTGACTGACTTTGAGCTCCTGTTTCTGGAGAACCACGTGGTGAAAACCAGCCCAAACTTTGCACACTTGTAGGGGAGACTCTTTAGCACCTATGGTGCAAATTTGGAGCCCCTATAACCTAAGGCCGACCTGTACTGACTCCCCAAAGATGGTACCCCTAGGACATCTAATTTTTACATTGGTGCCTATGTGAAAACTGGCCATGTTTGGGACCCGATAGCTCCCCCGTTTTAGGTCCAAACTGCCCCAAACTTTGCATGCATACTCCCAAGACCCTCGACTACATGGAGCCGAAAAAAGTGAATCAATACCATCTATGGTTCAGGAAATATGACCGTTTCAAGTTGAGCTCCAATTGAACCAACTTTTGAACTTTGAACTCCCATTACTGGGGAACCTTCCATACTGGTGCACCATCGAGCTGCGAGTGGACCCCCACCTCGGCACCCCTTCCCCCTGAGGGGGGAGGGGGTGCCGAGGTGAGGGGGCATGCCAGATAGATCTCTGGTCAGCTTGAAGTAAAATGTGATCAAAGTGACTGACTTTGAGCTCCTGTTTCTGGAGAACCACGTGGTGAAAACCAGCCCAAACTTTGCACACTTGTAGGGGAGACTCTTTAGCACCTATGGTGCAAATTTGGAGCCCCTATAACCTAAGGCCGACCTGTACTGACTCCCCAAAGATGGTACCCCTAGGACATCTAATTTTTACATTGGTGCCTATGTGAAAACTGGCCATGTTTGGGACCCGATAGCTCCCCCGTTTTAGGTCCTATGGGCCCCAAACTTTGCATGCATACTCCCAAGACCCTCGACTACATGGAGCCGAAAAAAGTGAATCAATACCATCTATGGTTCAGGAAATATGACCGTTTCAAGTTGAGCTCCAATTGAACCAACTTTTGAACTTTGAACTCCCATTACTGGGGAACCTTCCATACTGGTGCACCATCGAGCTGCGAGTGGACCCCCACCTCGGCACCCCCTCCCCCAGAGGGGGGAGGGGGTGCCGAGGTGAGGGGGCATGCCAGATAGATCTCTGGTCAGCTTGAAGCAAAATGTGATCAAAGTGACTGACTTTGAGCTCCTGTTTCTGGAGAACCACGTGGTGAAAACCAGCCCAAACTTTGCACACTTGTAGGGGAGACTCTTTAGCACCTATGGTGCAAATTTGGAGCCCCTATAACCTAAGGCCGACCTGTACTGACTCCCCAAAAATGGTACCCCTAGGACATCTAATTTTTACATTGGTGCCTATGTGAAAACTGGCCATGTTTGGGACCCGATAGCTCCCCCGTTTTAGGTCCTATGGGCCCCAAACTTTGCATGCATACTCCCAAGACCCTCGACTACATGGAGCCGAAAAAAGTGAATCAATACCATCTATGGTTCAGGAAATATGACCGTTTCAAGTTGAGCTCCAATTGAACCAACTTTTGAACTTTGAACTCCCATTACTGGGGAACCTTCCATACTGGTGCACCATCGAGCTGCGAGTGGACCCCCACCTCGGCACCCCCTCCCCCTGAGGGGGGAGGGGGTGCCGAGGTGAGGGGGCATGCCAGATAGATCTCTGGTCAGCTTGAAGCAAAATGTGATCAAAGTGACTGACTTTGAGCTCCTGTTTCTGGAGAACCACGTGGTGAAAACCAGCCCAAACTTTGCACACTTGTAGGGGAGACTCTTTAGCACCTATGGTGCAAATTTGGAGCCCCTATAACCTAAGGCCGACCTGTACTGACTCCCCAAAGATGGTACCCCTAGGACATCTAATTTTTACATTGGTGCCTATGTGAAAACTGGCCATGTTTGGGACCCGATAGCTCCCCCGTTTTAGGTCCTATGGGCCCCAAACTTGGCATGCATACTCACAAGACCATGGGCTACGTGGGGCTGAAGAAAGTGAATCATTCCTATGTATGGTTCGGGAAATATGACCGTTTAAAGTTGAGCTCCAATTGAACCAACTTTTGAACTTTGAACTCCCATTACTGGGGAACCTTCCATACTGGTGCACCATCGAGCTGCGAGTGGACCCCCACCTCGGCACCCCTTCCCCCTGAGGGGGGAGGGGGTGCCGAGGTGAGGGGGCATGCCAGATAGATCTCTGGTCAGCTTGAAGCAAAATGTGATCAAAGTGACTGACTTTGAGCTCCTGTTTCTGGAGAACCACGTGGTGAAAACCAGCCCAAACTTTGCACACTTGTAGGGGAGACTCTTTAGCACCTATGGCGCAAATTTGGAGCCCCTATAACCTAAGGCCGACCTGTACTGACTCCCCAAAGATGGTACCCCTAGGACATCTAATTTTTACATTGGTGCCTATGTGAAAACTGGCCATGTTTGGGACCCGATAGCTCCCCCGTTTTAGGTCCTATGGGCCCCAAAGTTTGCATGCATACTCCCAAGACCCTCGACTACATGGAGCCGAAAAAAGTGAATCAATACCATCTATGGTTCAGGAAATATGACCGTTTCAAGTTGAGCTCCAATTGAACCAACTTTTGAACTTTGAACTCCCATTACTGGGGAACCTTCCATACTGGTGCACCATCGAGCTGCGAGTGGACCCCCACCTCGGCACCCCTTCCCCCTGAGGGGGGAGGGGGTGCCGAGGTGAGGGGGCATGCCAGATAGATCTCTGGTCAGCTTGAAGCAAAATGTGATCAAAGTGACTGATTTTGAGCTCCTGTTTCTGGAGAACCACGTGGTGAAAACCAGCCCAAACTTTGCACACTTGTAGGGGAGACTCTTTAGCACCTATGGTGCAAATTTGGAGCCCCTATAACCTAAGGCCGACCTGTACTGACTCCCCAAAGATGGTACCCCTAGGACATCTAATTTTTACATTGGTGCCTATGTGAAAACTGGCCATGTTTGGGACCCGATAGCTCCCCCGTTTTAGGTCCTATGGGCCCCAAACTTTGCATGCATACTCCCAAGACCCTCGACTACATGGAGCCGAAAAAAGTGAATCAATACCATCTATGGTTCAGGAAATATGACCGTTTCAAGTTGAGCTCCAATTGAACCAACTTTTGAACTTTGAACTCCTATTACTGGGGAACCTTCCATACTGGTGCACCATCGAGCTGCGAGTGGACCCCCACCTCGGCACCCCCTCCCCCTGAGGGGGGAGGGGGTGCCGAGGTGAGGGGGCATGCCAGATAGATCTCTGGTCAGCTTGAAGCAAAATGTGATCAAAGTGACTGACTTTGAGCTCCTGTTTCTGGAGAACCACGTGGTGAAAACCAGCCCAAACTTTGCACACTTGTAGGGGAGACTCTTTAGCACCTATGGCGCAAATTTGGAGCCCCTATAACCTAAGGCCGACCTGTACTGACTCCCCAAAGATGGTACCCCTAGGACATCTAATTTTTACATTGGTGCCTATGTGAAAACTGGCCATGTTTGGGACCCGATAGCTCCCCCGTTTTAGGTCCAAACTGCCCCAAACTTTGCATACATACTCCCAAGACCCTCGACTACATGGAGCCAAAAAAAGTGAATCAATACCATCTATGGTTCAGGAAATATGACCGTTTCAAGTTGAGCTCCAATTGAACCAACTTTTGAACTTTGAACTCCCATTACTGGGGAACCTTCCATACTGGTGCACCATCGAGCTGCGAGTGGACCCCCACCTCGGCACCCCCTCCCCCTGAGGGGGGAGGGGGTGCCGAGGTGAGGGGGCATGCCAGATAGATCTCTGGTCAGCTTGAAGCAAAATGTGATCAAAGTGACTGACTTTGAGCTCCTGTTTCTGGAGAACCACGTGGTGAAAACCAGCCCAAACTTTGCACACTTGTAGGGGAGACTCTTTAGCACCTATGGTGCAAATTTGGAGCCCCTATAACCTAAGGCCGACCTGTACTGACTCCCCAAAGATGGTACCCCTAGGACATCTAATTTCTACATTGGTGCCTATGTGAAAACTGGCCATGTTTGGGACCCGATAGCTCCCCCGTTTTAGGTCCAAACTGCCCCAAACTTTGCATGCATACTCACAAGACCCTCGACTACATGGAGCCGAAAAAGTGAATCAATACCATCTATGGTTCAGGAAATATGACCGTTTCAAGTTGAGCTCCAATTGAACCAACTTTTGAACTTTGAACTCCCATTACTGGGGAACCTTCCATACTGGTGCACCATCGAGCTGCGAGTGGACCCCCACCTCGGCACCCCCTCCCCCTGAGGGGGGAGGGGGTGCCGAGGTGAGGGGGCATGCCAGATAGATCTCTGGTCAGCTTGAAGCAAAATGTGATCAAAGTGACTGACTTTGAGCTCCTGTTTCTGGAGAACCACGTGGTGAAAACCAGCCCAAACTTTGCACACTTGTAGGGGAGACTCTTTAGCACCTATGGTGCAAATTTGGAGCCCCTATAACCTAAGGCCGACCTGTACTGACTCCCCAAAGATGGTACCCCTAGGACATCTAATTTTTACATTGGTGCCTATGTGAAAACTGGCCATGTTTGGGACCCGATAGCTCCCCCGTTTTAGGTCCAAACTGCCCCAAACTTTGCATGCATACTCCCAAGACCCTCGACTACATGGAGCCAAAAAAGTGAATCAATACCATCTATGGTTCAGGAAATATGACCGTTTCAAGTTGAGCTCCAATTGAACCAACTTTTGAACTTTGAACTCCCATTACTGGGGAACCTTCCATACTGGTGCACCATCGAGCTGCGAGTGGACCCCCACCTCGGCACCCCCTCCCCCTGAGGGGGGAGGGGGTGCCGAGGTGAGGGGGCATGCCAGATAGATCTCTGGTCAGCTTGAAGCAAAATGTGATCAAAGTGACTGACTTTGAGCTCCTGTTTCTGGAGAACCACGTGGTGAAAACCAGCCCAAACTTTGCACACTTGTAGGGGAGACTCTTTAGCACCTATGGTGCAAATTTGGAGCCCCTATAACCTAAGGCCGACCTGTACTGACTCCCCAAAGATGGTACCCCTAGGACATCTAATTTCTACATTGGTGCCTATGTGAAAACTGGCCATGTTTGGGACCCGATAGCTCCCCCGTTTTAGGTCCAAACTGCCCCAAACTTTGCATGCATACTCACAAGACCCTCGACTACATGGAGCCGAAAAAGTGAATCAATACCATCTATGGTTCAGGAAATATGACCGTTTCAAGTTGAGCTCCAATTGAACCAACTTTTGAACTTTGAACTCCCATTACTGGGGAACCTTCCATACTGGTGCACCATCGAGCTGCGAGTGGACCCCCACCTCGGCACCCCCTCCCCCTGAGGGGGGAGGGGGTGCCGAGGTGAGGGGGCATGCCAGATAGATCTCTGGTCAGCTTGAAGCAAAATGTGATCAAAGTGATTGACTTTGAGCTCCTGTTTCTGGAGAACCACGTGGTGAAAAACAGCCCAAACTTTGCACACTTGTAGGGGAGACTCTTTAGCACCTATGGTGCAAATTTGGAGCCCCTATAACCTAAGGCCGACCTGTACTGACTCCCCAAAGATGGTACCCCTAGGACATCTAATTTTTACATTGGTGCCTATGTGAAAACTGGCCATGTTTGGGACCCGATAGCTCCCCCGTTTTAGGTCCAAACTGCCCCAAACTTTGCATGCATACTCACAAGACCATGGGCTACGTGGAGCCGAAAAAAGTGAATCAATACCATCTATGGTTCAGGAAATATGACCGTTTCAAGTTGAGCTCCAATTGAACCAACTTTTGAACTTTGAACTCCCATTACTGGGGAACCTTCCATACTGGTGCACCATTGAGCTGCGAGTGGACCCCCACCTCGGCACCCCCTCCCCCTGAGGGGGGAGGGGGTGCCGAGGTGAGGGGGCATGCCAGATAGATCTCTGGTCAGCTTGAAGCAAAATGTGATCAAAGTGACTGACTTTGAGCTCCTGTTTCTGGAGAACCACGTGGTGAAAACCAGCCCAAACTTTGCACACTTGTAGGGGAGACTCTTTAGCACCTATGGTGCAAATTTGGAGCCCCTATAACCTAAGGCCGACCTGTACTGACTCCCCAAAGATGGTACCCCTAGGACATCTAATTTCTACATTGGTGCCTATGTGAAAACTGGCCATGTTTGGGACCCGATAGCTCCCCCGTTTTAGGTCCAAACTGCCCCAAACTTTGCATGCATACTCACAAGACCCTCGACTACATGGAGCCGAAAAAGTGAATCAATACCATCTATGGTTCAGGAAATATGACCGTTTCAAGTTGAGCTCCAATTGAACCAACTTTTGAACTTTGAACTCCCATTACTGGGGAACCTTCCATACTGGTGCACCATCGAGCTGCGAGTGGACCCCCACCTCGGCACCCCCTCCCCCTGAGGGGGGAGGGGGTGCCGAGGTGAGGGGGCATGCCAGATAGATCTCTGGTCAGCTTGAAGCAAAATGTGATCAAAGTGATTGACTTTGAGCTCCTGTTTCTGGAGAACCACGTGGTGAAAAACAGCCCAAACTTTGCACACTTGTAGGGGAGACTCTTTAGCACCTATGGTGCAAATTTGGAGCCCCTATAACCTAAGGCCGACCTGTACTGACTCCCCAAAGATGGTACCCCTAGGACATCTAATTTTTACATTGGTGCCTATGTGAAAACTGCCCATGTTTGGGACCCGATAGCTCCCCCGTTTTAGGTCCAAACTGCCCCAAACTTTGCATGCATACTCACAAGACCATGGGCTACGTGGAGCCGAAAAAAGTGAATCAATACCATCTATGGTTCAGGAAATATGACCGTTTCAAGTTGAGCTCCAATTGAACCAACTTTTGAACTTTGAACTCCCATTACTGGGGAACCTTCCATACTGGTGCACCATTGAGCTGCGAGTGGACCCCCACCTCGGCACCCCCTCCCCCTGAGGGGGGAGGGGGTGCCGAGGTGAGGGGGCATGCCAGATAGATCTCTGGTCAGCTTGAAGCAAAATGTGATCAAAGTGACTGACTTTGAGCTCCTGTTTCTGGAGAACCACGTGGTGAAAACCAGCCCAAACTTTGCACACTTGTAGGGGAGACTCTTTAGCACCTATGGTGCAAATTTGGAGCCCCTATAACCTAAGGCCGACCTGTACTGACTCCCCAAAGATGGTACCCCTAGGACATCTAATTTCTACATTGGTGCCTATGTGAAAACTGGCCATGTTTGGGACCCGATAGCTCCCCCGTTTTAGGTCCAAACTGCCCCAAACTTTGCATGCATACTCACAAGACCCTCGACTACATGGAGCCGAAAAAGTGAATCAATACCATCTATGGTTCAGGAAATATGACCGTTTCAAGTTGAGCTCCAATTGAACCAACTTTTGAACTTTGAACTCCCATTACTGGGGAACCTTCCATACTGGTGCACCATCGAGCTGCGAGTGGACCCCCACCTCGGCACCCCTTCCCCCTGAGGGGGGAGGGGTGCCGAGGTGAGGGGGCATGCCAGATAGATCTCTGGTCAGCTTGAAGCAAAATGTGATCAAAGTGACTGACTTTGAGCTCCTGTTTCTGGAGAACCACGTGGTGAAAACCAGCCCAAACTTTGCACACTTGTAGGGGAGACTCTTTAGCACCTATGGTGCAAATTTGGAGCCCCTATAACCTAAGGCCGACCTGTACTGACTCCCCAAAGATGGTACCCCTAGGACATCTAATTTTTACATTGGTGCCTATGTGAAAACTGGCCATGTTTGGGACCCGATAGCTCCCCCGTTTTAGGTCCTATGGGCCCCAAACTTTGCATGCATACTCCCAAGACCCTCGACTACATGGAGCCGAAAAAAGTGAATCAATACCATCTATGGTTCAGGAAATATGACCGTTTCAAGTTGAGCTCCAATTGAACCAACTTTTGAACTTTGAACTCCCATTACTGGGGAACCTTCCATACTGGTGCACCATCGAGCTGCGAGTGGACCCCCACCTCGGCACCCCCTCCCCCTGAGGGGGGAGGGGGTGCCGAGGTGAGGGGGCATGCCAGATAGATCTCTGGTCAGCTTGAAGCAAAATGTGATCAAAGTGACTGACTTTGAGCTCCTGTTTCTGGAGAACCACGTGGTGAAAACCAGCCCAAACTTTGCACACTTGTAGGGGAGACTCTTTAGCACCTATGGTGCAAATTTGGAGCCCCTATAACCTAAGGCCGACCTGTACTGACTCCCCAAAGATGGTACCCCTAGGACATCTAATTTCTACATTGGTGCCTATGTGAAAACTGGCCATGTTTGGGACCCGATAGCTCCCCCGTTTTAGGTCCAAACTGCCCCAAACTTTGCATGCATACTCACAAGACCCTCGACTACATGGAGCCGAAAAAGTGAATCAATACCATCTATGGTTCAGGAAATATGACCGTTTCAAGTTGAGCTCCAATTGAACCAACTTTTGAACTTTGAACTCCCATTACTGGGGAACCTTCCATACTGGTGCACCATCGAGCTGCGAGTGGACCCCCACCTCGGCACCCCCTCCCCCTGAGGGGGGAGGGGGTGCCGAGGTGAGGGGGCATGCCAGATAGATCTCTGGTCAGCTTGAAGCAAAATGTGATCAAAGTGATTGACTTTGAGCTCCTGTTTCTGGAGAACCACGTGGTGAAAAACAGCCCAAACTTTGCACACTTGTAGGGGAGACTCTTTAGCACCTATGGTGCAAATTTGGAGCCCCTATAACCTAAGGCCGACCTGTACTGACTCCCCAAAGATGGTACCCCTAGGACATCTAATTTTTACATTGGTGCCTATGTGAAAACTGGCCATGTTTGGGACCCGATAGCTCCCCCGTTTTAGGTCCTATGGGCCCCAAACTTGGCATGCATACTCACAAGACCATGGGCTACGTGGGGCTGAAGAAAGTGAATCATTCCTATGTATGGTTCGGGAAATATGACCGTTTAAAGTTGAGCTCCAATTGAACCAACTTTTGAACTTTGAACTCCCATTACTGGGGAACCTTCCATACTGGTGCACCATCGAGCTGCGAGTGGACCCCCACCTCGGCACCCCTTCCCCCTGAGGGGGGAGGGGGTGCCGAGGTGAGGGGGCATGCCAGATAGATCTCTGGTCAGCTTGAAGCAAAATGTGATCAAAGTGACTGACTTTGAGCTCCTGTTTCTGGAGAACCACGTGGTGAAAACCAGCCCAAACTTTGCACACTTGTAGGGGAGATTCTTTAGCACCTATGGTGCAAATTTGGAGCCCCTATAACCTAAGGCCGACCTGTACTGACTCCCCAAAGATGGTACCCCTAGGACATCTAATTTTTACATTGGTGCCTATGTGAAAACTGGCCATGTTTGGGACCCGATAGCTCCCCCGTTTTAGGTCCTATGGGCCCCAAACTTTGCATGCATACTCCCAAGACCCTCGACTACATGGAGCCGAAAAAAGTGAATCAATACCATCTATGGTTCAGGAAATATGACCGTTTCAAGTTGAGCTCCAATTGAACCAACTTTTGAACTTTGAACTCCCATTACTGGGGAACCTTCCATACTGGTGCACCATCGAGCTGCGAGTGGACCCCCACCTCGGCACCCCTGCCCCTGAGGGGGGAGGGGGTGCCGAGGTGAGGGGGCATGCCAGATAGATCTCTGGTCAGCTTGAAGCAAAATGTGATCAAAGTGACTGACTTTGAGCTCCTGTTTCTGGAGAACCACGTGATGAAAACCAGCCCAAACTTTGCACACTTGTAGGGGAGACTCTTTAGCACCTATGGTGCAAATTTGGAGCCCCTATAACCTAAGGCCGACCTGTACTGACTCCCCAAAGATGGTACCCCTAGGACATCTAATTTTTACATTGGTGCCTATGTGAAAACTGGCCATGTTTGGGACCCGATAGCTCCCCCGTTTTAGGTCCTATGGGCCCCAAACTTTGCATGCATACTCCCAAGACCCTCGACTACATGGAGCCGAAAAAAGTGAATCAATACCATCTATGGTTCAGGAAATATGACCGTTTCAAGTTGAGCTCCAATTGAACCAACTTTTGAAGTCCCATTACTGGGGAACCTTCCATACTGGTGCACCATCGAGCTGCGACTGGACCCCCACCTCGGCACCGAGGTGAGGGGGCATGCCAGATAGATCTCTGGTCAGCTTGAAGCAAAATGTGATCAAAGTGACTGACTTTGAGCTCCTGTTTCTGGAGAACCACGTGGTGAAAACCAGCCCAAACTTTGCACACTTGTAGGGGAGACTCTTTAGCACCTATGGTGCAAATTTGGAGCCCCTATAACCTAAGGCCGACCTGTACTGACTCCCCAAAGATGGTACCCCTAGGACATCTAATTTTTACATTGGTGCCTATGTGAAAACTGGCCATGTTTGGGACCCGATAGCTCCCCCGTTTTAGGTCCAAACTGCCCCAAACTTTGCATGCATACTCCCAAGACCCTCGACTACATGGAGCCAAAAAAAGTGAATCAATACCATCTATGGTTCAGGAAATATGACTGTTTCAAGTTGAGCTCCAATTGAACCAACTTTTGAACTTTGAACTCCCATTACTGGGGAACCTTCCATACTGGTGCACCATCGAGCTGCGAGTGGACCCCCACCTCGGCACCCCCTCCCCCTGAGGGGGGAGGGGGTGCCGAGGTGAGGGGGCATGCCAGATAGATCTCTGGTCAGCTTGAAGCAAAATGTGATCAAAGTGACTGACTTTGAGCTCCTGTTTCTGGAGAACCACGTGGTGAAAACCAGCCCAAACTTTGCACACTTGTAGGGGAGACTCTTTAGCACCTATGGTGCAAATTTGGAGCCCCTATAACCTAAGGCCGACCTGTACTGACTCCCCAAAGATGGTACCCCTAGGACATCTAATTTTTACATTGGTGCCTATGTGAAAACTGGCCATGTTTGGGACCCGATAGCTCCCCCGTTTTAGGTCCAAACTGCCCCAAACTTTGCATGCATACTCCCAAGACCCTCGACTACATGGAGCCAAAAAAAGTGAATCAATACCATCTATGGTTCAGGAAATATGACCGTTTCAAGTTGAGCTCCAATTGAACCAACTTTTGAACTTTGAACTCCCATTACTGGGGAACCTTCCATACTGGTGCACCATCGAGCTGCGAGTGGACCCCCACCTCGGCACCCCCTCCCCCTGAGGGGGGAGGGGGTGCCGAGGTGAGGGGGCATGCCAGATAGATCTCTGGTCAGCTTGAAGCAAAATGTGATCAAAGTGACTGACTTTGAGCTCCTGTTTCTGGAGAACCACGTGGTGAAAACCAGCCCAAACCTTGCACACTTGTAGGGGAGACTCTTTAGCACCTATGGTGCAAATTTGGAGCCCCTATAACCTAAGGCCGACCTGTACTAACTCCCCAAAGATGGTACCCCTAGGACATCTAATTTTTACATTGGTGCCTATGTGAAAACTGGCCATGTTTGGGACCCGATAGCTCCCCCGTTTTAGGTCCTATGGGCCCCAAACTTTGCATGCATACTCCCAAGACCCTCGACTACATGGAGCCAAAAAAAGTGAATCAATACCATCTATGGTTCAGGAAATATGACCGTTTCAAGTTGAGCTCCAATTGAACCAACTTTTGAACTTTGAACTCCCATTACTGGGGAACCTTCCATACTGGTGCACCATCGAGCTGCGAGTGGACCCCCACCTCGGCACCCCCTCCCCCTGAGGGGGGAGGGGGTGCCGAGGTGAGGGGGCATGCCAGATAGATCTCTGGTCAGCTTGAAGCAAAATGTGATCAAAGTGACTGACTTTGAGCTCCTGTTTCTGGAGAACCACGTGGTGAAAACCAGCCCAAACTTTGCACACTTGTAGGGGAGACTCTTTAGCACCTATGGTGCAAATTTGGAGCCCCTATAACCTAAGGCCGACCTGTACTGACTCCCCAAAGATGGTACCCCTAGGACATCTAATTTTTACATTGGTGCCTATGTGAAAACTGGCCATGTTTGGGACCCGATAGCTCCCCCGTTTTAGGTCCTATGGGCCCCAAACTTGGCATGCATACTCACAAGACCATGGGCTACGTGGGGCTGAAGAAAGTGAATCATTCCTATGTATGGTTCGGGAAATATGACCGTTTAAAGTTGAGCTCCAATTGAACCAACTTTGGAACTTTGAACTCCCATTACTGGGGAACCTTCCATACTGGTGCACCATCGAGCTGCGAGTGGACCCCCACCTCGGCACCCCCTCCCCCTGAGGGGGGAGGGGGTGCCGAGGTGAGGGGGCATGCCAGATAGATCTCTGGTCAGCTTGAAGCAAAATGTGATCAAAGTGACTGACTTTGAGCTCCTGTTTCTGGAGAACCACGTGGTGAAAACCAGCCCAAACTTTGCACACTTGTAGGGGAGACTCTTTAGCACCTATGGTGCAAATTTGGAGCCCCTATAACCTAAGGCCGACCTGTACTAACTCCCCAAAGATGGTACCCCTAGGACATCTAATTTTTACATTGGTGTCTATGTGAAAACTGGCCATGTTTGGGACCCGATAGCTCCCCCGTTTTAGATCCTATGGGCCCCAAACTTTGCATGCATACTCCCAAGACCCTCGACTACATGGAGCCGAAAAAAGTGAATCAATACCATCTATGGTTCAGGAAATATGACCGTTTCAAGTTGAGCTCCAATTGAACCAACTTTTGAACTTTGAACTCCCATTACTGGGGAACCTTCCATACTGGTGCACCATCGAGCTGCGAGTGGACCCCCACCTCGGCACCCCCTCCCCCTGAGGGGGGAGGGGGTGCCGAGGTGAGGGGGCATGCCAGATAGATCTCTGGTCAGCTTGAAGCAAAATGTGATCAAAGTGACTGACTTTGAGCTCCTGTTTCTGGAGAACCATGTGGTGAAAACCAGCCCAAACTTTGCACACTTGTAGGGGAGACTCTTTAGCACCTATGGTGCAAATTTGGAGCCCCTATAACCTAAGGCCGACCTGTACTGACTCCCCAAAGATGGTACCCCTAGGACATCTAATTTTTACATTGGTGCCTATGTGAAAACTGGCCATGTTTGGGACCCGATAGCTCCCCCGTTTTAGGTCCTATGGGCCCCAAACTTGGCATGCATACTCACAAGACCATGGGCTACGTGGGGCTGAAGAAAGTGAATCATTCCTATGTATGGTTCGGGAAATATGACCGTTTAAAGTTGAGCTCCAATTGAACCAACTTTGGAACTTTGAACTCCCATTACTGGGGAACCTTCCATACTGGTGCACCATCGAGCTGCGAGTGGACCCCCACCTCGGCACCCCCTCCCCCTGAGGGGGGAGGGGGTGCCGAGGTGAGGGGGCATGCCAGATAGATCTCTGGTCAGCTTGAAGCAAAATGTGATCAAAGTGACTGACTTTGAGCTCCTGTTTCTGGAGAACCACGTGGTGAAAACCAGCCCAAACCTTGCACACTTGTAGGGGAGACTCTTTAGCACCTATGGTGCAAATTTGGAGCCCCTATAACCTAAGGCCGACCTGTACTAACTCCCCAAAGATGGTACCCCTAGGACATCTAATTTTTACATTGGTGCCTATGTGAAAACTGGCCATGTTTGGGACCCGATAGCTCCCCCGTTTTAGGTCCTATGGGCCCCAAACTTTGCATGCATACTCCCAAGACCCTCGACTACATGGAGCCGAAAAAAGTGAATCAATACCATCTATGGTTCAGGAAATATGACCGTTTCAAGTTGAGCTCCAATTGAACCAACTTTTGAACTTTGAACTCCCATTACTGGGGAACCTTCCATACTGGTGCACCATCGAGCTGCGAGTGGACCCCCACCTCGGCACCCCCTCCCCCTGAGGGGGGAGGGGGTGCCGAGGTGAGGGGGCATGCCAGATAGATCTCTGGTCAGCTTGAAGCAAAATGTGATCAAAGTGACTGACTTTGAGCTCCTGTTTCTGGAGAACCACGTGGTGAAAACCAGCCCAAACTTTGCACACTTGTAGGGGAGACTCTTTAGCACCTATGGTGCAAATTTGGAGTCCCTATAACCTAAGGCCGACCTGTACTGACTCCCCAAAGATGGTACCCCTAGGACATCTAATTTTTACATTGGTGCCTATGTGAAAACTGGCCATGTTTGGGACCCGATAGCTCCCCCGTTTTAGGTCCTATGGGCCCCAAACTTTGCATGCATACTCCCAAGACCCTCGACTACATGGAGCCGAAAAAAGTGAATCAATACCATCTATGGTTCAGGAAATATGACCGTTTCAAGTTGAGCTCCAATTGAACCAACTTTTGAACTTTGAACTCCCATTACTGGGGAACCTTCCATACTGGTGCACCATCGAGCTGCGAGTGGACCCCCACCTCGGCACCCCTTCCCCCTGAGGGGGGAGGGGGTGCCGAGGTCAGGGGGCATGCCAGATAGATCTCTGGTCAGCTTGAAGCAAAATGTGATCAAAGTGACTGACTTTGAGCTCCTGTTTCTGGAGAACCACGTGGTGAAAACCAGCCCAAACTTTGCACACTTGTAGGGGAGACTCTTTAGCACCTATGGTGCAAATTTGGAGCCCCTATAACCTAAGGCCGACCTGTACTGACTCCCCAAAGATGGTACCCCTAGGACATCTAATTTTTACATTGGTGCCTATGTGAAAACTGGCCATGTTTGGGACCCGATAGCTCCCCCGTTTTAGGTCCTATGGGCCCCAAACTTGGCATGCATACTCACAAGACCATGGGCTACGTGGGGCTGAAGAAAGTGAATAATTCCTATGTATGGTTCGGGAAATATGACCGTTTAAAGTTGAGCTCCAATTGAACCAACTTTTGAACTTTGAACTCCCATTACTGGGGAACCTTCCATACTGGTGCACCATCGAGCTGCGAGTGGACCCCCACCTCGGCACCCCTTCCCCCTGAGGGGGGAGGGGGTGCCGAGGTGAGGGGGCATGCCAGATAGATCTCTGGTCAGCTTGAAGCAAAATGTGATCAAAGTGACTGACTTTGAGCTCCTGTTTCTGGAGAACCACGTGGTGAAAACCAGCCCAAACTTTGCACACTTGTAGGGGAGACTCTTTAGCACCTATGGTGCAAATTTGGAGCCCCTATAACCTAAGGCCGACCTGTACTGACTCCCCAAAGATGGTACCCCTAGGACATCTAATTTTTACATTGGTGCCTATGTGAAAACTGGCCATGTTTGGGACCCGATAGCTCCCCCGTTTTAGGTCCTATGGGCCCCAAACTTTGCATGCATACTCCCAAGACCCTCGACTACATGGAGCCGAAAAAAGTGAATCAATACCATCTATGGTTCAGGAAATATGACCGTTTCAAGTTGAGCTCCAATTGAACCAACTTTTGAACTTTGAACTCCCATTACTGGGGAACCTTCCATACTGGTGCACCATCGAGCTGCGAGTGGACCCCCACCTCGGCACCCCCTCCCCCTGAGGGGGGAGGGGGTGCCGAGGTGAGGGGGCATGCCAGATAGATCTCTGGTCAGCTTGAAGCAAAATGTGATCAAAGTGACTGACTTTGAGCTCCTGTTTCTGGAGAACCACGTGGTGAAAACCAGCCCAAACTTTGCACACTTGTAGGGGAGACTCTTTAGCACCTATGGTGCAAATTTGGAGCCCCTATAACCTAAGGCCGACCTGTACTGACTCCCCAAAGATGGTACCCCTAGGACATCTAATTTTTACATTGGTGCCTATGTGAAAACTGGCCATGTTTGGGACCCGATAGCTCCCCCGTTTTAGGTCCTATGGGCCCCAAACTTTGCATGCATACTCCCAAGACCCTCGACTACATGGAGCCGAAAAAAGTGAATCAATACCATCTATGGTTCAGGAAATATGACCGTTTCAAGTTGAGCTCCAATTGAACCAACTTTTGAACTTTGAACTCCCATTACTGGGGAACCTTCCATACTGGTGCACCATCGAGCTGCGAGTGGACCCCCACCTCGGGGTGCCGAGGTGAGGGGGCATGCCAGATAGATCTCTGGTCAGCTTGAAGCAAAATGTGATCAAAGTGACTGACTTTGAGCTCCTGTTTCTGGAGAACCACGTGGTGAAAACCAGCCCAAACTTTGCACACTTGTAGGGGAGACTCTTTAGCACCTATGGTGCAAATTTGGAGCCCCTATAACCTAAGGCCGACCTGTACTGACTCCCCAAAGATGGTACCCCTAGGACATCTAATTTTTACATTGGTGCCTATGTGAAAACTGGCCATGTTTGGGACCCGATAGCTCCCCCGTTTTAGGTCCTATGGGCCCCAAACTTGGCATGCATACTCACAAGACCATGGGCTACGTGGGGCTGAAGAAAGTGAATCATTCCTATGTATGGTTCGGGAAATATGACCGTTTAAAGTTGAGCTCCAATTGAACCAACTTTGGAACTTTGAACTCCCATTACTGGGGAACCTTCCATACTGGTGCACCATCGAGCTGCGAGTGGACCCCCACCTCGGCACCCCCTCCCCCTGAGGGGGGAGGGGGTGCCGAGGTGAGGGGGCATGCCAGATAGATCTCTGGTCAGCTTGAAGCAAAATGTGATCAAAGTGACTGACTTTGAGCTCCTGTTTCTGGAGAACCACGTGGTGAAAACCAGCCCAAACTTTGCACACTTGTAGGGGAGACTCTTTAGCACCTATGGTGCAAATTTGGAGCCCCTATAACCTAAGGCCGACCTGTACTGACTCCCCAAAGATGGTACCCCTAGGACATCTAATTTTTACATTGGTGCCTATGTGAAAACTGGCCATGTTTGGGACCCGATAGCTCCCCCGTTTTAGGTCCTATGGGCCCCAAACTTGGCATGCATACTCACAAGACCATGGGCTACGTGGGGCTGAAGAAAGTGAATCATTCCTATGTATGGTTCGGGAAATATGACCGTTTAAAGTTGAGCTCCAATTGAACCAACTTTGGAACTTTGAACTCCCATTACTGGGGAACCTTCCATACTGGTGCACCATCGAGCTGCGAGTGGACCCCCACCTCGGCACCCCCTCCCCCTGAGGGGGGAGGGGGTGCCGAGGTGAGGGGGCATGCCAGATAGATCTCTGGTCAGCTTGAAGCAAAATGTGATCAAAGTGACTGACTTTGAGCTCCTGTTTCTGGAGAACCACGTGGTGAAAACCAGCCCAAACTTTGCACACTTGTAGGGGAGACTCTTTAGCACCTATGGTGCAAATTTGGAGCCCCTATAACCTAAGGCCGACCTGTACTGACTCCCCAAAGATGGTACCCCTAGGACATCTAATTTTTACATTGGTGCCTATGTGAAAACTGGCCATGTTTGGGACCCGATAGCTCCCCCGTTTTAGGTCCTATGGGCCCCAAACTTTGCATGCATACTCCCAAGACCCTCGACTACATGGAGCCGAAAAAAGTGAATCAATACCATCTATGGTTCAGGAAATATGACCGTTTCAAGTTGAGCTCCAATTGAACCAACTTTTGAACTTTGAACTCCCATTACTGGGGAACCTTCCATACTGGTGCACCATCGAGCTGCGAGTGGACCCCCAGGTGAGGGGGCATGCCAGATAGATCTCTGGTCAGCTTGAAGCAAAATGTGATCAAAGTGACTGACTTTGAGCTCCTGTTTCTGGAGAACCACGTGGTGAAAACCAGCCCAAACTTTGCACACTTGTAGGGGAGACTCTTTAGCACCTATGGTGCAAATTTGGAGCCCCTATAACCTAAGGCCGACCTGTACTGACTCCCCAAAGATGGTACCCCTAGGACATCTAATTTTTACATTGGTGCCTATGTGAAAACTGGCCATGTTTGGGACCCGATAGCTCCCCCGTTTTAGGTCCTATGGGCCCCAAACTTGGCATGCATACTCACAAGACCATGGGCTACGTGGGGCTGAAGAAAGTGAATCATTCCTATGTATGGTTCGGGAAATATGACCGTTTAAAGTTGAGCTCCAATTGAACCAACTTTGGAAATTTGAACTCCCATTACTGGGGAACCTTCCATACTGGTGCACCATCGAGCTGCGAGTGGACCCCCACCTCGGCACCCCCTCCCCCTGAGGGGGGAGGGGGTGCCGAGGTGAGGGGGCATGCCAGATAGATCTCTGGTCAGCTTGAAGCAAAATGTGATCAAAGTGACTGACTTTGAGCTCCTGTTTCTGGAGAACCACGTGGTGAAAACCAGCCCAAACTTTGCACACTTGTAGGGGAGACTCTTTAGCACCTATGGTGCAAATTTGGAGCCCCTATAACCTAAGGCCGACCTGTACTGACTCCCCAAAGATGGTACCCCTAGGACATCTAATTTTTACATTGGTGCCTATGTGAAAACTGGCCATGTTTGGGACCCGATAGCTCCCCCGTTTTAGGTCCTATGGGCCCCAAACTTTGCATGCATACTCCCAAGACCCTCGACTACATGGAGCCGAAAAAAGTGAATCAATACCATCTATGGTTCAGGAAATATGACCGTTTCAAGTTGAGCTCCAATTGAACCAACTTTTGAACTTTGAACTCCCATTACTGGGGAACCTTCCATACTGGTGCACCATCGAGCTGCGAGTGGACCCCCACCTCGGGGTGCCGAGGTGAGGGGGCATGCCAGATAGATCTCTGGTCAGCTTGAAGCAAAATGTGATCAAAGTGACTGACTTTGAGCTCCTGTTTCTGGAGAACCACGTGGTGAAAACCAGCCCAAACTTTACACACTTGTAGGGGAGACTCTTTAGCACCTATGGTGCAAATTTGGAGCCCCTATAACCTAAGGCCGACCTGTACTGACTCCCCAAAGATGGTACCACTAGGACATCTAATTTTTACATTGGTGCCTATGTGAAAACTGGCCATGTTTGGGACCCGATAGCTCCCCCGTTTTAGGTCCTATGGGCCCCAAACTTTGCAAGCATACTCCCAAGACCATCGACTACATGGAGCCGAAAAAAGTGAATCAATACCATCTATGGTTCAGGAAATATGACCGTTTCAAGTTGAGCTCCAATTGAACCAACTTTTGAACTTTGAACTCCCATTACTGGGGAACCTTCCATACTGGTGCACCATCGAGCTGCGAGTGGACCCCCACCTCGGGGTGCCGAGGTGAGGGGGCATGCCAGATAGATCTCTGGTCAGCTTGAAGCAAAATGTGATCAAAGTGACTGACTTTGAGCTCCTGTTTCTGGAGAACCACGTGGTGAAAACCAGCCCAAACTTTGCACACTTGTAGGGGAGACTCTTTAGCACCTATGGTGCAAATTTGGAGCCCCTATAACCTAAGGCCGACCTGTACTGACTCCCCAAAGATGGTACCCCTAGGACATCTAATTTTTACATTGGTGCCTATGTGAAAACTGGCCATGTTTGGGACCCGATAGCTCCCCCGTTTTAGGTCCTATGGGCCCCAAACTTGGCATGCATACTCACAAGACCATGGGCTACGTGGGGCTGAAGAAAGTGAATCATTCCTATGTATGGTTCGGGAAATATGACCGTTTAAAGTTGAGCTCCAATTGAACCAACTTTGGAAATTTGAACTCCCATTACTGGGGAACCTTCCATACTGGTGCACCATCGAGCTGCGAGTGGACCCCCACCTCGGCACCCCCTCCCCCTGAGGGGGGAGGGGGTGCCGAGGTGAGGGGGCATGCCAGATAGATCTCTGGTCAGCTTGAAGCAAAATGTGATCAAAGTGACTGACTTTGAGCTCCTGTTTCTGGAGAACCACGTGGTGAAAACCAGCCCAAACTTTGCACACTTGTAGGGGAGACTCTTTAGCACCTATGGTGCAAATTTGGAGCCCCTATAACCTAAGGCCGACCTGTACTGACTCCCCAAAGATGGTACCCCTAGGACATCTAATTTTTACATTGGTGCCTATGTGAAAACTGGCCATGTTTGGGACCCGATAGCTCCCCCGTTTTAGGTCCTATGGGCCCCAAACTTGGCATGCATACTCACAAGACCATGGGCTACGTGGGGCTGAAGAAAGTGAATCATTCCTATGTATGGTTCGGGAAATATGACCGTTTAAAGTTGAGCTCCAATTGAACCAACTTTGGAAATTTGAACTCCCATTACTGGGGAACCTTCCATACTGGTGCACCATCGAGCTGCGAGTGGACCCCCACCTCGGCACCCCCTCCCCCTGAGGGGGGAGGGGGTGCCGAGGTGAGGGGGCATGCCAGATAGATCTCTGGTCAGCTTGAAGCAAAATGTGATCAAAGTGACTGACTTTGAGCTCCTGTTTCTGGAGAACCACGTGGTGAAAACCAGCCCAAACTTTGCACACTTGTAGGGGAGACTCTTTAGCACCTATGGTGCAAATTTGGAGCCCCTATAACCTAAGGCCGACCTGTACTGACTCCCCAAAGATGGTACCCCTAGGACATCTAATTTTTACATTGGTGCCTATGTGAAAACTGGCCATGTTTGGGACCCGATAGCTCCCCCGTTTTAGGTCCTATGGGCCCCAAACTTGGCATGCATACTCACAAGACCATGGGCTACGTGGGGCTGAAGAAAGTGAATCATTCCTATGTATGGTTCGGGAAATATGACCGTTTAAAGTTGAGCTCCAATTGAACCAACTTTGGAACTTTGAACTCCCATTACTGGGGAACCTTCCATACTGGTGCACCATCGAGCTGCGAGTGGACCCCCACCTCGGCACCCCCTCCCCCTGAGGGGGGAGGGGGTGCCGAGGTGAGGGGGCATGCCAGATAGATCTCTGGTCAGCTTGAAGCAAAATGTGATCAAAGTGACTGACTTTGAGCTCCTGTTTCTGGAGAACCACGTGGTGAAAACCAGCCCAAACTTTGCACACTTGTAGGGGAGACTCTTTAGCACCTATGGTGCAAATTTGGAGCCCCTATAACCTAAGGCCGACCTGTACTGACTCCCCAAAGATGGTACCCCTAGGACATCTAATTTTTACATTGGTGCCTATGTGAAAACTGGCCATGTTTGGGACCCGATAGCTCCCCCGTTTTAGGTCCTATGGGCCCCAAACTTGGCATGCATACTCACAAGACCATGGGCTACGTGGGGCTGAAGAAAGTGAATCATTCCTATGTATGGTTCGGGAAATATGACCATTTAAAGTTGAGCTCCAATTGAACCAACTTTTGAACTTTGAACTCCCATTACTGGGGAACCTTCCATACTGGTGCACCATCGAGCTGCGAGTGGACCCCCACCTCGGGGTGCCGAGGTGAGGGGGCATGCCAGATAGATCTCTGGTCAGCTTGAAGCAAAATGTGATCAAAGTGACTGACTTTGAGCTCCTGTTTCTGGAGAACCACGTGGTGAAAACCAGCCCAAACTTTGCACACTTGTAGGGGAGACTCTTTAGCACCTATGGTGCAAATTTGGAGCCCCTATAACCTAAGGCCGACCTGTACTGACTCCCCAAAGATGGTACCCCTAGGACATCTAATTTTTACATTGGTGCCTATGTGAAAACTGGCCATGTTTGGGACCCGATAGCTCCCCCGTTTTAGGTCCTATGGGCCCCAAACTTGGCATGCATACTCACAAGACCATGGGCTACGTGGGGCTGAAGAAAGTGAATCATTCCTATGTATGGTTCGGGAAATATGACCGTTTAAAGTTGAGCTCCAATTGAACCAACTTTGGAACTTTGAACTCCCATTACTGGGGAACCTTCCATACTGGTGCACCATCGAGCTGCGAGTGGACCCCCACCTCGGCACCCCCTCCCCCTGAGGGGGGAGGGGGTGCCGAGGTGAGGGGGCATGCCAGATAGATCTCTGGTCAGCTTGAAGCAAAATGTGATCAAAGTGACTGACTTTGAGCTCCTGTTTCTGGAGAACCACGTGGTGAAAACCAGCCCAAACTTTGCACACTTGTAGGGGAGACTCTTTAGCACCTATGGTGCAAATTTGGAGCCCCTATAACCTAAGGCCGACCTGTACTGACTCCCCAAAGATGGTACCCCTAGGACATCTAATTTTTACATTGGTGCCTATGTGAAAACTGGCCATGTTTGGGACCCGATAGCTCCCCCGTTTTAGGTCCTATGGGCCCCAAACTTGGCATGCATACTCACAAGACCATGGGCTACGTGGGGCTGAAGAAAGTGAATCATTCCTATGTATGGTTCGGGAAATATGACCGTTTAAAGTTGAGCTCCAATTGAACCAACTTTGGAACTTTGAACTCCCATTACTGGGGAACCTTCCATACTGGTGCACCATCGAGCTGCGAGTGGACCCCCACCTCGGCACCCCCTCCCCCTGAGGGGGGAGGGGGTGCCGAGGTGAGGGGGCATGCCAGATAGATCTCTGGTCAGCTTGAAGCAAAATGTGATCAAAGTGACTGACTTTGAGCTCCTGTTTCTGGAGAACCACGTGGTGAAAACCAGCCCAAACTTTGCACACTTGTAGGGGAGACTCTTTAGCACCTATGGTGCAAATTTGGAGCCCCTATAACCTAAGGCCGACCTGTACTGACTCCCCAAAGATGGTACCCCTAGGACATCTAATTTTTACATTGGTGCCTATGTGAAAACTGGCCATGTTTGGGACCCGATAGCTCCCCCGTTTTAGGTCCTATGGGCCCCAAACTTTGCATGCATACTCCCAAGACCCTCGACTACATGGAGCCGAAAAAAGTGAATCAATACCATCTATGGTTCAGGAAATATGACCGTTTCAAGTTGAGCTCCAATTGAACCAACTTTTGAACTTTGAACTCCCATTACTGGGGAACCTTCCATACTGGTGCACCATCGAGCTGCGAGTGGACCCCCAGGTGAGGGGGCATGCCAGATAGATCTCTGGTCAGCTTGAAGCAAAATGTGATCAAAGTGACTGACTTTGAGCTCCTGTTTCTGGAGAACCACGTGGTGAAAACCAGCCCAAACTTTGCACACTTGTAGGGGAGACTCTTTAGCACCTATGGTGCAAATTTGGAGCCCCTATAACCTAAGGCCGACCTGTACTGACTCCCCAAAGATGGTACCCCTAGGACATCTAATTTTTACATTGGTGCCTATGTGAAAACTGGCCATGTTTGGGACCCGATAGCTCCCCCGTTTTAGGTCCTATGGGCCCCAAACTTTGCATGCATACTCCCAAGACCCTCGACTACATGGAGCCGAAAAAAGTGAATCAATACCATCTATGGTTCAGGAAATATGACCGTTTCAAGTTGAGCTCCAATTGAACCAACTTTTGAACTTTGAACTCCCATTACTGGGGAACCTTCCATACTGGTGCACCATCGAGCTGCGAGTGGACCCCCACCTCGGGGTGCCGAGGTGAGGGGGCATGCCAGATAGATCTCTGGTCAGCTTGAAGCAAAATGTGATCAAAGTGACTGACTTTGAGCTCCTGTTTCTGGAGAACCACGTGGTGAAAACCAGCCCAAACTTTACACACTTGTAGGGGAGACTCTTTAGCACCTATGGTGCAAATTTGGAGCCCCTATAACCTAAGGCCGACCTGTACTGACTCCCCAAAGATGGTACCCCTAGGACATCTAATTTTTACATTGGTGCCTATGTGAAAACTGGCCATGTTTGGGACCCGATAGCTCCCCCGTTTTAGGTCCTATGGGCCCCAAACTTGGCATGCATACTCACAAGACCATGGGCTACGTGGGGCTGAAGAAAGTGAATCATTCCTATGTATGGTTCGGGAAATATGACCGTTTAAAGTTGAGCTCCAATTGAACCAACTTTGGAACTTTGAACTCCCATTACTGGGGAACCTTCCATACTGGTGCACCATCGAGCTGCGAGTGGACCCCCACCTCGGCACCCCCTCCCCCTGAGGGGGGAGGGGGTGCCGAGGTGAGGGGGCATGCCAGATAGATCTCTGGTCAGCTTGAAGCAAAATGTGATCAAAGTGACTGACTTTGAGCTCCTGTTTCTGGAGAACCACGTGGTGAAAACCCGCCCAAACTTTGCACACTTGTAGGGGAGACTCTTTAGCACCTATGGTGCAAATTTGGAGCCCCTATAACCTAAGGCCGACCTGTACTGACTCCCCAAAGATGGTACCCCTAGGATATCTAATTTTTACATTGGTGCCTATGTGAAAACTGGCCATGTTTGGGACCCGATAGCTCCCCCGTTTTAGGTCCTATGGGCCCCAAACTTGGCATGCATACTCACAAGACCATGGGCTACGTGGGGCTGAAGAAAGTGAATCATTCCTATGTATGGTTCGGGAAATATGACCGTTTAAAGTTGAGCTCCAATTGAACCAACTTTGGAACTTTGAACTCCCATTACTGGGGAACCTTCCATACTGGTGCACCATCGAGCTGCGAGTGGACCCCCACCTCGGCACCCCCTCCCCCTGAGGGGGGAGGGGGTGCCGAGGTGAGGGGGCATGCCAGATAGATCTCTGGTCAGCTTGAAGCAAAATGTGATCAAAGTGACTGACTTTGAGCTCCTGTTTCTGGAGAACCACGTGGTGAAAACCCGCCCAAACTTTGCACACTTGTAGGGGAGACTCTTTAGCACCTATGGTGCAAATTTGGAGCCCCTATAACCTAAGGCCGACCTGTACTGACTCCCCAAAGATGGTACCCCTAGGACATCTAATTTTTACATTGGTGCCTATGTGAAAACTGGCCATGTTTGGGACCCGATAGCTCCCCCGTTTTAGGTCCTATGGGCCCCAAACTTTGCATGCATACTCCCAAGACCCTCGACTACATGGAGCCAAAAAAAGTGAATCAATACCATCTATGGTTCAGGAAATATGACCGTTTCAAGTTGAGCTCCAATTGAACCAACTTTTGAACTTTGAACTCCCATTACTGGGGAACCTTCCATACTGGTGCACCATCGAGCTGCGAGTGGACCCCCAGGTGAGGGGGCATGCCAGATAGATCTCTGGTCAGCTTGAAGCAAAATGTGATCAAAGTGACTGACTTTGAGCTCCTGTTTCTGGAGAACCACGTGGTGAAAACCAGCCCAAACTTTACACACTTGTAGGGGAGACTCTTTAGCACCTATGGTGCAAATTTGGAGCCCCTATAACCTAAGGCCGACCTGTACTGACTCCCCAAAGATGGTACCCCTAGGACATCTAATTTTTACATTGGTGCCTATGTGAAAACTGGCCATGTTTGGGACCCGATAGCTCCCCCGTTTTAGGTCCTATGGGCCCCAAACTTGGCATGCATACTCACAAGACCATGGGCTACGTGGGGCTGAAGAAAGTGAATCATTCCTATGTATGGTTCGGGAAATATGACCGTTTAAAGTTGAGCTCCAATTGAACCAACTTTGGAACTTTGAACTCCCATTACTGGGGAACCTTCCATACTGGTGCACCATCGAGCTGCGAGTGGACCCCCACCTCGGCACCCCCTCCCCCTGAGGGGGGAGGGGGTGCCGAGGTGAGGGGGCATGCCAGATAGATCTCTGGTCAGCTTGAAGCAAAATGTGATCAAAGTGACTGACTTTGAGCTCCTGTTTCTGGAGAACCACGTGGTGAAAACCCGCCCAAACTTTGCACACTTGTAGGGGAGACTCTTTAGCACCTATGGTGCAAATTTGGAGCCCCTATAACCTAAGGCCTACCTGTACTGACTCCCCAAAGATGGTACCCCTAGGACATCTAATTTTTACATTGGTGCCTATGTGAAAACTGGCCATGTTTGGGACCCGATAGCTCCCCCGTTTTAGGTCCAAACTGCCCCAAACTTTGCATGCATACTCCCAAGACCCTCGACTACATGGAGCCGAAAAAAGTGAATCAATACCATCTATGGTTCAGGAAATATGACCGTTTAAAGTTGAGCTCCAATTGAACCAACTTTGGAACTTTGAACTCCCATTACTGGGGAACCTTCCATACTGGTGCACCATCGAGCTGCGAGTGGACCCCCACCTCGGCACCCCCTCCCCCTGAGGGGGGAGGGGGTGCCGAGGTGAGGGGGCATGCCAGATAGATCTCTGGTCAGCTTGAAGCAAAATGTGATCAAAGTGACTGACTTTGAGCTCCTGTTTCTGGAGAACCACGTGGTGAAAACCCGCCCAAACTTTGCACACTTGTAGGGGAGACTCTTTAGCACCTATGGTGCAAATTTGGAGCCCCTATAACCTAAGGCCGACCTGTACTGACTCCCCAAAGATGGTACCCCTAGGACATCTAATTTTTACATTGGTGCCTATGTGAAAACTGGCCATGTTTGGGACCCGATAGCTCCCCCGTTTTAGGTCCTATGGGCCCCAAACTTTGCATGCATACTCCCAAGACCCTCGACTACATGGAGCCAAAAAAAGTGAATCAATACCATCTATGGTTCAGGAAATATGACCGTTTCAAGTTGAGCTCCAATTGAACCAACTTTTGAACTTTGAACTCCCATTACTGGGGAACCTTCCATACTGGTGCACCATCGAGCTGCGAGTGGACCCCCAGGTGAGGGGGCATGCCAGATAGATCTCTGGTCAGCTTGAAGCAAAATGTGATCAAAGTGACTGACTTTGAGCTCCTGTTTCTGGAGAACCACGTGGTGAAAACCAGCCCAAACTTTGCACACTTGTAGGGGAGACTCTTTAGCACCTATGGTGCAAATTTGGAGCCCCTATAACCTAAGGCCGACCTGTACTGACTCCCCAAAGATGGTACCCCTAGGACATCTAATTTTTACATTGGTGCCTATGTGAAAACTGGCCATGTTTGGGACCCGATAGCTCCCCCGTTTTAGGTCCTATGGGCCCCAAACTTGGCATGCATACTCACAAGACCATGGGCTACGTGGGGCTGAAGAAAGTGAATCATTCCTATGTATGGTTCGGGAAATATGACCTTTTAAAGTTGAGCTCCAATTGAACCAACTTTGGAACTTTGAACTCCCATTACTGGGGAACCTTCCATACTGGTGCACCATCGAGCTGCGAGTGGACCCCCACCTCGGCACCCCCTCCCCCTGAGGGGGGAGGGGGTGCCGAGGTGAGGGGGCATGCCAGATAGATCTCTGGTCAGCTTGAAGCAAAATGTGATCAAAGTGACTGACTTTGAGCTCCTGTTTCTGGAGAACCACGTGGTGAAAACCAGCCCAAACTTTGCACACTTGTAGGGGAGACTCTTTAGCACCTATGGTGCAAATTTGGAGCCCCTATAACCTAAGGCCGACCTGTACTGACTCCCCAAAGATGGTACCCCTAGGACATCTAATTTTTACATTGGTGCCTATGTGAAAACTGGCCATGTTTGGGACCCGATAACTCCCCCGTTTTAGGTCCTATGGGCCCCAAACTTGGCATGCATACTCACAAGACCATGGGCTACGTGGGGCTGAAGAAAGTGAATCATTCCTATGTATGGTTCGGGAAATATGACCGTTTAAAGTTGAGCTCCAATTGAACCAACTTTGGAACTTTGAACTCCCATTACTGGGGAACCTTCCATACTGGTGCACCATCGAGCTGCGAGTGGACCCCCACCTCGGCACCCCCTCCCCCTGAGGGGGGAGGGGGTGCCGAGGTGAGGGGGCATGCCAGATAGATCTCTGGTCAGCTTGAAGCAAAATGTGATCAAAGTGACTGACTTTGAGCTCCTGTTTCTGGAGAACCACGTGGTGAAAACCAGCCCAAACTTTGCACACTTGTAGGGGAGACTCTTTAGCACCTATGGTGCAAATTTGGAGCCCCTATAACCTAAGGCCGACCTGTACTGACTCCCCAAAGATGGTACCCCTAGGACATCTAATTTTTACATTGGTGCCTATGTGAAAACTGGCCATGTTTGGGACCCGATAGCTCCCCCGTTTTAGGTCCAAACTGCCCCAAACTTTGCATGCATACTCCCAAGACCCTCGACTACATGGAGCCAAAAAAAGTGAATCAATACCATCTATGGTTCAGGAAATATGACCGTTTCAAGTTGAGCTCCAATTGAACCAACTTTTGAACTTTGAACTCCCATTACTGGGGAACCTTCCATACTGGTGCACCATCGAGCTGCGAGTGGACCCCCACCTCGGCACCCCCTCCCCCTGAGGGGGGAGGGGGTGCCGAGGTGAGGGGGCATGCCAGATAGATCTCTGGTCAGCTTGAAGCAAAATGTGATCAAAGTGACTGACTTTGAGCTCCTGTTTCTGGAGAACCACGTGGTGAAAACCAGCCCAAACTTTGCACACTTGTAGGGGAGACTCTTTAGCACCTATGGTGCAAATTTGGAGCCCCTATAACCTAAGGCCGACCTGTACTGACTCCCCAAAGATGGTACCCCTAGGACATCTAATTTTTACATTGGTGCCTATGTGAAAACTGGCCATGTTTGGGACCCGATAGCTCCCCCGTTTTAGGTCCTATGGGCCCCAAACTTTGCATGCATACTCCCAAGACCCTCGACTACATGGAGCCGAAAAAAGTGAATCAATACCATCTATGGTTCAGGAAATATGACCGTTTCAAGTTGAGCTCCAATTGAACCAACTTTTGAACTTTGAACTCCCATTACTGGGGAACCTTCCATACTGGTGCACCATCGAGCTGCGAGTGGACCCCCACCTCGGCACCCCCTCCCCCTGAGGGGGGAGGGGGTGCCGAGGTGAGGGGGCATGCCAGATAGATCTCTGGTCAGCTTGAAGCAAAATGTGATCAAAGTGACTGACTTTGAGCTCCTGTTTCTGGAGAACCACGTGGTGAAAACCAGCCCAAACTTTGCACACTTGTAGGGGAGACTCTTTAGCACCTATGGTGCAAATTTGGAGCCCCTATAACCTAAGGCCGACCTGTACTGACTCCCCAAAGATGGTACCCCTAGGACATCTAATTTTTACATTGGTGCCTATGTGAAAACTGGCCATGTTTGGGACCCGATAGCTCCCCCGTTTTAGGTCCTATGGGCCCCAAACTTTGCATGCATACTCCCAAGACCCTCGACTACATGGAGCCGAAAAAAGTGAATCAATACCATCTATGGTTCAGGAAATATGACCGTTTCAAGTTGAGCTCCAATTGAACCAACTTTTGAACTTTGAACTCCCATTACTGGGGAACCTTCCATACTGGTGCACCATCGAGCTGCGAGTGGACCCCCACCTCGGCACCCCCTCCCCCTGAGGGGGGAGGGGGTGCCGAGGTGAGGGGGCATGCCAGATAGATCTCTGGTCAGCTTGAAGCAAAATGTGATCAAAGTGACTGACTTTGAGCTCCTGTTTCTGGAGAACCACGTGGTGAAAACCAGCCCAAACTTTGCACACTTGTAGGGGAGACTCTTTAGCACCTATGGTGCAAATTTGGAGCCCCTATAACCTAAGGCCGACCTGTACTGACTCCCCAAAGATGGTACCCCTAGGACATCTAATTTTTACATTGGTGCCTATGTGAAAACTGGCCATGTTTGGGACCCGATAGCTCCCCCGTTTTAGGTCCTATGGGCCCCAAACTTGGCATGCATACTCACAAGACCATGGGCTACGTGGGGCTGAAGAAAGTGAATCAATACCATCTATGGTTCAGGAAATATGACCGTTTCAAGTTGAGCTCCAATTGAACCAACTTTAGAACTTTGAACTCCCATTACTGGGGAACCTTCCATACTGGTGCACCATCGAGCTGCGAGTGGACCCCCACCTCGGCACCCCCTCCCCCTGAGGGGGGAGGGGGTGCCGAGGTGAGGGGGCATGCCAGATAGATCTCTGGTCAGCTTGAAGCAAAATGTGATCAAAGTGACTGACTTTGAGCTCCTGTTTCTGGAGAACCACGTGGTGAAAACCATCCCAAACTTTGCACACTTGTAGGGGAGACTCTTTAGCACCTATGGTGCAAATTTGGAGCCCCTATAACCTAAGGCCGACCTGTACTGACTCCCCAAAGATGGTACCCCTAGGACATCTAATTTTTACATTGGTGCCTATGTGAAAACTGGCCATGTTTGGGACCCGATAGCTCCCCCGTTTTAGGTCCTATGGGCCCCAAACTTGGCATGCATACTTACAAGACCATGGGCTACGTGGGGCTGAAGAAAGTGAATCATTCCTATGTATGGTTCGGGAAATATGACCGTTTAAAGTTGAGCTCCAATTGAACCAACTTTGGAACTTTGAACTCCCATTACTGGGGAACCTTCCATACTGGTGCACCATCGAGCTGCGAGTGGACCCCCACCTCGGCACCCCCTCCCCCTGAGGGGGGAGGGGGTGCCGAGGTGAGGGGGCATGCCAGATAGATCTCTGGTCAGCTTGAAGCAAAATGTGATCAAAGTGACTGACTTTGAGCTCCTGTTTCTGGAGAACCACGTGGTGAAAACCAGCCCAAACTTTGCACACTTGTAGGGGAGACTCTTTAGCACCTATGGTGCAAATTTGGAGCCCCTATAACCTAAGGCCGACCTGTACTGACTCCCCAAAGATGGTACCCCTAGGACATCTAATTTTTACATTGGTGCCTATGTGAAAACTGGCCATGTTTGGGACCCGATAGCTCCCCCGTTTTAGGTCCTATGGGCCCCAAACTTTGCATGCATACTCCCAAGACCCTCGACTACATGGAGCCGAAAAAAGTGAATCAATACCATCTATGGTTCAGGAAATATGACCGTTTCAAGTTGAGCTCCAATTGAACCAACTTTTGAACTTTGAACTCCCATTACTGGGGAACCTTCCATACTGGTGCACCATCGAGCTGCGAGTGGACCCCCACCTCGGCACCCCCTCCCCCTGAGGGGGGAGGGGGTGCCGAGGTGAGGGGGCATGCCAGATAGATCTCTGGTCAGCTTGAAGCAAAATGTGATCAAAGTGACTGACTTTGAGCTCCTGTTTCTGGAGAACCACGTGGTGAAAACCAGCCCAAACTTTGCACACTTGTAGGGGAGACTCTTTAGCACCTATGGTGCAAATTTGGAGCCCCTATAACCTAAGGCCGACCTGTACTGACTCCCCAAAGATGGTACCCCTAGGACATCTAATTTTTACATTGGTGCCTATGTGAAAACTGGCCATGTTTGGGACCCGATAGCTCCCCCGTTTTAGGTCCTATGGGCCCCAAACTTTGCATGCATACTCCCAAGACCCTCGACTACATGGAGCCGAAAAAAGTGAATCAATACCATCTATGGTTCAGGAAATATGACCGTTTCAAGTTGAGCTCCAATTGAACCAACTTTAGAACTTTGAACTCCCATTACTGGGGAACCTTCCATACTGGTGCACCATCGAGCTGCGAGTGGACCCCCACCTCGGCACCCCCTCCCCCTGAGGGGGGAGGGGGTGCCGAGGTGAGGGGGCATGCCAGATAGATCTCTGGTCAGCTTGAAGCAAAATGTGATCAAAGTGACTGACTTTGAGCTCCTGTTTCTGGAGAACCACGTGGTGAAAACCAGCCCAAACTTTGCACACTTGTAGGGGAGACTCTTTAGCACCTATGGTGCAAATTTGGAGCCCCTATAACCTAAGGCCGACCTGTACTGACTCCCCAAAGATGGTACCCCTAGGACATCTAATTTTTACATTGGTGCCTATGTGAAAACTGGCCATGTTTGGGACCCGATAGCTCCCCCGTTTTAGGTCCTATGGGCCCCAAACTTTGCATGCATACTCCCAAGACCCTCGACTACATGGAGCCGAAAAAAGTGAATCAATACCATCTATGGTTCAGGAAATATGACCGTTTCAAGTTGAGCTCCAATTGAACCAACTTTAGAACTTTGAACTCCCATTACTGGGGAACCTTCCATACTGGTGCACCATCGAGCTGCGAGTGGACCCCCAGGTGAGGGGGCATGCCAGATAGATCTCTGGTCAGCTTGAAGCAAAATGTGATCAAAGTGACTGACTTTGAGCTCCTGTTTCTGGAGAACCACGTGGTGAAAACCAGCCCAAACTTTGCACACTTGTAGGGGAGACTCTTTAGCACCTATGGTGCAAATTTGGAGCCCCTATAACCTAAGGCCGACCTGTACTGACTCCCCAAAGATGGTACCCCTAGGACATCTAATTTTTACATTGGTGCCTATGTGAAAACTGGCCATGTTTGGGACCCGATAGCTCCCCCGTTTTAGGTCCAAACTGCCCCAAACTTTGCATGCATACTCCCAAGACCCTCGACTACATGGAGCCAAAAAAAGTGAATCAATACCATCTATGGTTCAGGAAATATGACCGTTTCAAGTTGAGCTCCAATTGAACCAACTTTTGAACTTTGAACTCCCATTACTGGGGAACCTTCCATACTGGTGCACCATCGAGCTGCGAGTGGACCCCCACCTCGGCACCCCCTCCCCCTGAGGGGGGAGGGGGTGCCGAGGTGAGGGGGCATGCCAGATAGATCTCTGGTCAGCTTGAAGCAAAATGTGATCAAAGTGACTGACTTTGAGCTCCTGTTTCTGGAGAACCACGTGGTGAAAACCAGCCCAAACTTTGCACACTTGTAGGGGAGACTCTTTAGCACCTATGGTGCAAATTTGGAGCCCCTATAACCTAAGGCCGACCTGTACTGACTCCCCAAAGATGGTACCCCTAGGACATCTAATTTTTACATTGGTGCCTATGTGAAAACTGGCCATGTTTGGGACCCGATAGCTCCCCCGTTTTAGGTCCTATGGGCCCCAAACTTTGCATGCATACTCCCAAGACCCTCGACTACATGGAGCCGAAAAAAGTGAATCAATACCATCTATGGTTCAGGAAATATGACCGTTTCAAGTTGAGCTCCAATTGAACCAACTTTTGAACTTTGAACTCCCATTACTGGGGAACCTTCCATACTGGTGCACCATCGAGCTGCGAGTGGACCCCCACCTCGGCACCCCCTCCCCCTGAGGGGGGAGGGGGTGCCGAGGTGAGGGGGCATGCCAGATAGATCTCTGGTCAGCTTGAAGCAAAATGTGATCAAAGTGACTGACTTTGAGCTCCTGTTTCTGGAGAACCACGTGGTGAAAACCATCCCAAACTTTGCACACTTGTAGGGGAGACTCTTTAGCACCTATGGTGCAAATTTGGAGCCCCTATAACCTAAGGCCGACCTGTACTGACTCCCCAAAGATGGTACCCCTAGGACATCTAATTTTTACATTGGTGCCTATGTGAAAACTGGCCATGTTTGGGACCCGATAGCTCCCCCGTTTTAGGTCCTATGGGCCCCAAACTTGGCATGCATACTCACAAGACCATGGGCTACGTGGGGCTGAAGAAAGTGAATCATTCCTATGTATGGTTCGGGAAATATGACCGTTTAAAGTTGAGCTCCAATTGAACCAACTTTGGAACTTTGAACTCCCATTACTGGGGAACCTTCCATACTGGTGCACCATCGAGCTGCGAGTGGACCCCCACCTCGGCACCCCCTCCCCCTGAGGGGGGAGGGGGTGCCGAGGTGAGGGGGCATGCCAGATAGATCTCTGGTCAGCTTGAAGCAAAATGTGATCAAAGTGACTGACTTTGAGCTCCTGTTTCTGGAGAACCACGTGGTGAAAACCAGCCCAAACTTTGCACACTTGTAGGGGAGACTCTTTAGCACCTATGGTGCAAATTTGGAGCCCCTATAACCTAAGGCCGACCTGTACTGACTCCCCAAAGATGGTACCCCTAGGACATCTAATTTTTACATTGGTGCCTATGTGAAAACTGGCCATGTTTGGGACCCGATAGCTCCCCCGTTTTAGGTCCAAACTGCCCCAAACTTTGCATGCATACTCCCAAGACCCTCGACTACATGGAGCCAAAAAAAGTGAATCAATACCATCTATGGTTCAGGAAATATGACCGTTTCAAGTTGAGCTCCAATTGAACCAACTTTTGAACTTTGAACTCCCATTACTGGGGAACCTTCCATACTGGTGCACCATCGAGCTGCGAGTGGACCCCCACCTCGGCACCCCCTCCCCCTGAGGGGGGAGGGGGTGCCGAGGTGAGGGGGCATGCCAGATAGATCTCTGGTCAGCTTGAAGCAAAATGTGATCAAAGTGACTGACTTTGAGCTCCTGTTTCTGGAGAACCACGTGGTGAAAACCAGCCCAAACTTTGCACACTTGTAGGGGAGACTCTTTAGCACCTATGGTGCAAATTTGGAGCCCCTATAACCTAAGGCCGACCTGTACTGACTCCCCAAAGATGGTACCCCTAGGACATCTAATTTTTACATTGGTGCCTATGTGAAAACTGGCCATGTTTGGGACCCGATAGCTCCCCCGTTTTAGGTCCTATGGGCCCCAAACTTTGCATGCATACTCCCAAGACCCTCGACTACATGGAGCCGAAAAAAGTGAATCAATACCATCTATGGTTCAGGAAATATGACCGTTTCAAGTTGAGCTCCAATTGAACCAACTTTTGAACTTTGAACTCCCATTACTGGGGAACCTTCCATACTGGTGCACCATCGAGCTGCGAGTGGACCCCCACCTCGGCACCCCCTCCCCCTGAGGGGGGAGGGGGTGCCGAGGTGAGGGGGCATGCCAGATAGATCTCTGGTCAGCTTGAAGCAAAATGTGATCAAAGTGACTGACTTTGAGCTCCTGTTTCTGGAGAACCACGTGGTGAAAACCAGCCCAAACTTTGCACACTTGTAGGGGAGACTCTTTAGCACCTATGGTGCAAATTTGGAGCCCCTATAACCTAAGGCCGACCTGTACTGACTCCCCAAAGATGCTACCCCTAGGACATCTAATTTTTACATTGGTGCCTATGTGAAAACTGGCCATGTTTGGGACCCGATAGCTCCCCCGTTTTAGGTCCTATGGGCCCCAAACTTTGCATGCATACTCCCAAGACCCTCGACTACATGGAGCCGAAAAAAGTGAATCAATACCATCTATGGTTCAGGAAATATGACCGTTTCAAGTTGAGCTCCAATTGAACCAACTTTTGAACTTTGAACTCCCATTACTGGGGAACCTTCCATACTGGTGCACCATCGAGCTGCGAGTGGACCCCCACCTCGGCACCCCTTCCCCCTGAGGGGGGAGGGGGTGCCGAGGTGAGGGGGCATGCCAGATAGATCTCTGGTCAGCTTGAAGCAAAATGTGATCAAAGTGACTGACTTTGAGCTCCTGTTTCTGGAGAACCACGTGGTGAAAACCAGCCCAAACTTTGCACACTTGTAGGGGAGACTCTTTAGCACCTATGGTGCAAATTTGGAGCCCCTATAACCTAAGGCCGACCTGTACTGACTCCCCAAAGATGGTACCCCTAGGACATCTAATTTTTACATTGGTGCCTATGTGAAAACTGGCCATGTTTGGGACCCGATAGCTCCCCCGTTTTAGGTCCTATGGGCCCCAAACTTTGCATGCATACTCCCAAGACCCTCGACTACATGGAGCCGAAAAAAGTGAATCAATACCATCTATGGTTCAGGAAATATGACCGTTTCAAGTTGAGCTCCAATTGAACCAACTTTAGAACTTTGAACTCCCATTACTGGGGAACCTTCCATACTGGTGCACCATCGAGCTGCGAGTGGACCCCCACCTCGGCACCCCCTCCCCCTGAGGGGGGAGGGGGTGCCGAGGTGAGGGGGCATGCCAGATAGATCTCTGGTCAGCTTGAAGCAAAATGTGATCAAAGTGACTGACTTTGAGCTCCTGTTTCTGGAGAACCACGTGGTGAAAACCAGCCCAAACTTTGCACACTTGTAGGGGAGACTCTTTAGCACCTATGGTGCAAATTTGGAGCCCCTATAACCTAAGGCCGACCTGTACTGACTCCCCAAAGATGGTACCCCTAGGACATCTAATTTTTACATTGGTGCCTATGTGAAAACTGGCCATGTTTGGGACCCGATAGCTCCCCCGTTTTAGGTCCTATGGGCCCCAAACTTTGCATGCATACTCCCAAGACCCTCGACTACATGGAGCCGAAAAAAGTGAATCAATACCATCTATGGTTCAGGAAATATGACCGTTTCAAGTTGAGCTCCAATTGAACCAACTTTAGAACTTTGAACTCCCATTACTGGGGAACCTTCCATACTGGTGCACCATCGAGCTGCGAGTGGACCCCCACCTCGGCACCCCCTCCCCCTGAGGGGGGAGGGGGTGCCGAGGTGAGGGGGCATGCCAGATAGATCTCTGGTCAGCTTGAAGCAAAATGTGATCAAAGTGACTGACTTTGAGCTCCTGTTTCTGGAGAACCACGTGGTGAAAACCAGCCCAAACTTTGCACACTTGTAGGGGAGACTCTTTAGCACCTATGGTGCAAATTTGGAGCCCCTATAACCTAAGGCCGACCTGTACTGACTCCCCAAAGATGGTACCCCTAGGACATCTAATTTTTACATTGGTGCCTATGTGAAAACTGGCCATGTTTGGGACCCGATAGCTCCCCCGTTTTAGGTCCTATGGGCCCCAAACTTTGCATGCATACTCCCAAGACCCTCGACTACATGGAGCCGAAAAAAGTGAATCAATACCATCTATGGTTCAGGAAATATGACCGTTTCAAGTTGAGCTCCAATTGAACCAACTTTAGAACTTTGAACTCCCATTACTGGGGAACCTTCCATACTGGTGCACCATCGAGCTGCGAGTGGACCCCCACCTCGGCACCCCCTCCCCCTGAGGGGGGAGGGGGTGCCGAGGTGAGGGGGCATGCCAGATAGATCTCTGGTCAGCTTGAAGCAAAATGTGATCAAAGTGACTGACTTTGAGCTCCTGTTTCTGGAGAACCACGTGGTGAAAACCATCCCAAACTTTGCACACTTGTAGGGGAGACTCTTTAGCACCTATGGTGCAAATTTGGAGCCCCTATAACCTAAGGCCGACCTGTACTGACTCCCCAAAGATGGTACCCCTAGGACATCTAATTTTTACATTGGTGCCTATGTGAAAACTGGCCATGTTTGGGACCCGATAGCTCCCCCGTTTTAGGTCCTATGGGCCCCAAACTTTGCATGCATACTCCCAAGACCCTCGACTACATGGAGCCGAAAAAAATGAATCAATACCATCTATGGTTCAGGAAATATGACCGTTTCAAGTTGAGCTCCAATTGAACCAACTTTTGAACTTTGAACTCCCATTACTGGGGAACCTTCCATACTGGTGCACCATCGAGCTGCGAGTGGACCCCCACCTCGGCACCCCCTCCCCCTGAGGGGGGAGGGGGTGCCGAGGTGAGGGGGCATGCCAGATAGATCTCTGGTCAGCTTGAAGCAAAATGTGATCAAAGTGACTGACTTTGAGCTCCTGTTTCTGGAGAACCACGTGGTGAAAACCAGCCCAAACTTTGCACACTTGTAGGGGAGACTCTTTAGCACCTATGGTGCAAATTTGGAGCCCCTATAACCTAAGGCCGACCTGTACTGACTCCCCAAAGATGGTACCCCTAGGACATCTAATTTTTACATTGGTGCCTATGTGAAAACTGGCCATGTTTGGGACCCAAAAGCTCCCCCGTTTTAGGTCCTATGGGCCCCAAACTTTGCATGCATACTCCCAAGACCCTCGACTACATGGAGCCGAAAAAAGTGAATCAATACCATCTATGGTTCAGGAAATATGACCGTTTCAAGTTGAGCTCCAATTGAACCAACTTTTGAACTTTGAACTCCCATTACTGGGGAACCTTCCATACTGGTGCACCATCGAGCTGCGAGTGGACCCCCACCTCGGCACCCCCTCCCCCTGAGGGGGGAGGGGGTGCCGAGGTGAGGGGGCATGCCAGATAGATCTCTGGTCAGCTTGAAGCAAAATGTGATCAAAGTGACTGACTTTGAGCTCCTGTTTCTGGAGAACCACGTGGTGAAAACCAGCCCAAACTTTGCACACTTGTAGGGGAGACTCTTTAGCACCTATGGTGCAAATTTGGAGCCCCTATAACCTAAGGCCGACCTGTACTGACTCCCCAAAGATGGTACCCCTAGGACATCTAATTTTTACATTGGTGCCTATGTGAAAACTGGCCATGTTTGGGACCCGATAGCTCCCCCGTTTTAGGTCCTATGGGCCCCAAACTTTGCATGCATACTCCCAAGACCCTCGACTACATGGAGCCGAAAAAAGTGAATCAATACCATCTATGGTTCAGGAAATATGACCGTTTCAAGTTGAGCTCCAATTGAACCAACTTTAGAACTTTGAACTCCCATTACTGGGGAACCTTCCATACTGGTGCACCATCGAGCTGCGAGTGGACCCCCACCTCGGCACCCCCTCCCCCTGAGGGGGGAGGGGGTGCCGAGGTGAGGGGGCATGCCAGATAGATCTCTGGTCAGCTTGAAGCAAAATGTGATCAAAGTGACTGACTTTGAGCTCCTGTTTCTGGAGAACCACGTGGTGAAAACCAGCCCAAACTTTGCACACTTGTAGGGGAGACTCTTTAGCACCGATGGTGCAAATTTGGAGCCCCTATAACCTAAGGCCGACCTGTACTGACTCCCCAAAGATGGTACCCCTAGGACATCTAATTTTTACATTGGTGCCTATGTGAAAACTGGCCATGTTTGGGACCCGATAGCTCCCCCGTTTTAGGTCCAAACTGCCCCAAACTTTGCATGCATACTCCCAAGACCCTCGACTACATGGAGCCAAAAAAAGTGAATCAATACCATCTATGGTTCAGGAAATATGACCGTTTCAAGTTGAGCTCCAATTGAACCAACTTTTGAACTTTGAACTCCCATTACTGGGGAACCTTCCATACTGGTGCACCATCGAGCTGCGAGTGGACCCCCACCTCGGCACCCCCTCCCCCTGAGGGGGGAGGGGGTGCCGAGGTGAGGGGGCATGCCAGATAGATCTCTGGTCAGCTTGAAGCAAAATGTGATCAAAGTGACTGACTTTGAGCTCCTGTTTCTGGAGAACCACGTGGTGAAAACCAGCCCAAACTTTGCACACTTGTAGGGGAGACTCTTTAGCACCTATGGTGCAAATTTGGAGCCCCTATAACCTAAGGCCGACCTGTACTGACTCCCCAAAGATGGTACCCCTAGGACATCTAATTTTTACATTGGTGCCTATGTGAAAACTGGCCATGTTTGGGACCCGATAGCTCCCCCGTTTTAGGTCCTATGGGCCCCAAACTTTGCATGCATACTCCCAAGACCCTCGACTACATGGAGCCGAAAAAAGTGAATCAATACCATCTATGGTTCAGGAAATATGACCGTTTCAAGTTGAGCTCCAATTGAACCAACTTTAGAACTTTGAACTCCCATTACTGGGGAACCTTCCATACTGGTGCACCATCGAGCTGCGAGTGGACCCCCACCTCGGCACCCCCTCCCCCTGAGGGGGGAGGGGGTGCCGAGGTGAGGGGGCATGCCAGATAGATCTCTGGTCAGCTTGAAGCAAAATGTGATCAAAGTGACTGACTTTGAGCTCCTGTTTCTGGAGAACCACGTGGTGAAAACCAGCCCAAACTTTGCACACTTGTAGGGGAGACTCTTTAGCACCTATGGTGCAAATTTGGAGCCCCTATAACCTAAGGCCGACCTGTACTGACTCCCCAAAGATGGTACCCCTAGGACATCTAATTTTTACATTGGTGCCTATGTGAAAACTGGCCATGTTTGGGACCCGATAGCTCCCCCGTTTTAGGTCCTATGGGCCCCAAACTTTGCATGCATACTCCCAAGACCCTCGACTACATGGAGCCGAAAAAAGTGAATCAATACCATCTATGGTTCAGGAAATATGACCGTTTCAAGTTGAGCTCCAATTGAACCAACTTTAGAACTTTGAACTCCCATTACTGGGGAACCTTCCATACTGGTGCACCATCGAGCTGCGAGTGGACCCCCACCTCGGCACCCCCTCCCCCTGAGGGGGGAGGGGGTGCCGAGGTGAGGGGGCATGCCAGATAGATCTCTGGTCAGCTTGAAGCAAAATGTGATCAAAGTGACTGACTTTGAGCTCCTGTTTCTGGAGAACCACGTGGTGAAAACCAGCCCAAACTTTGCACACTTGTAGGGGAGACTCTTTAGCACCTATGGTGCAAATTTGGAGCCCCTATAACCTAAGGCCGACCTGTACTGACTCCCCAAAGATGGTACCCCTAGGACATCTAATTTTTACATTGGTGCCTATGTGAAAACTGGCCATGTTTGGGACCCGATAGCTCCCCCGTTTTAGGTCCTATGGGCCCCAAACTTTGCATGCATACTCCCAAGACCCTCGACTACATGGAGCCGAAAAAAGTGAATCAATACCATCTATGGTTCAGGAAATATGACCGTTTCAAGTTGAGCTCCAATTGAACCAACTTTAGAACTTTGAACTCCCATTACTGGGGAACCTTCCATACTGGTGCACCATCGAGCTGCGAGTGGACCCCCACCTCGGCACCCCCTCCCCCTGAGGGGGGAGGGGGTGCCGAGGTGAGGGGGCATGCCAGATAGATCTCTGGTCAGCTTGAAGCAAAATGTGATCAAAGTGACTGACTTTGAGCTCCTGTTTCTGGAGAACCACGTGGTGAAAACCATCCCAAACTTTGCACACTTGTAGGGGAGACTCTTTAGCACCTATGGTGCAAATTTGGAGCCCCTATAACCTAAGGCCGACCTGTACTGACTCCCCAAAGATGGTACCCCTAGGACATCTAATTTTTACATTGGTGCCTATGTGAAAACTGGCCATGTTTGGGACCCGATAGCTCCCCCGTTTTAGGTCCTATGGGCCCCAAACTTTGCATGCATACTCCCAAGACCCTCGACTACATGGAGCCGAAAAAAATGAATCAATACCATCTATGGTTCAGGAAATATGACCGTTTCAAGTTGAGCTCCAATTGAACCAACTTTTGAACTTTGAACTCCCATTACTGGGGAACCTTCCATACTGGTGCACCATCGAGCTGCGAGTGGACCCCCACCTCGGCACCCCCTCCCCCTGAGGGGGGAGGGGGTGCCGAGGTGAGGGGGCATGCCAGATAGATCTCTGGTCAGCTTGAAGCAAAATGTGATCAAAGTGACTGACTTTGAGCTCCTGTTTCTGGAGAACCACGTGGTGAAAACCAGCCCAAACTTTGCACACTTGTAGGGGAGACTCTTTAGCACCTATGGTGCAAATTTGGAGCCCCTATAACCTAAGGCCGACCTGTACTGACTCCCCAAAGATGGTACCCCTAGGACATCTAATTTTTACATTGGTGCCTATGTGAAAACTGGCCATGTTTGGGACCCAAAAGCTCCCCCGTTTTAGGTCCTATGGGCCCCAAACTTTGCATGCATACTCCCAAGACCCTCGACTACATGGAGCCGAAAAAAGTGAATCAATACCATCTATGGTTCAGGAAATATGACCGTTTCAAGTTGAGCTCCAATTGAACCAACTTTTGAACTTTGAACTCCCATTACTGGGGAACCTTCCATACTGGTGCACCATCGAGCTGCGAGTGGACCCCCACCTCGGCACCCCCTCCCCCTGAGGGGGGAGGGGGTGCCGAGGTGAGGGGGCATGCCAGATAGATCTCTGGTCAGCTTGAAGCAAAATGTGATCAAAGTGACTGACTTTGAGCTCCTGTTTCTGGAGAACCACGTGGTGAAAACCAGCCCAAACTTTGCACACTTGTAGGGGAGACTCTTTAGCACCTATGGTGCAAATTTGGAGCCCCTATAACCTAAGGCCGACCTGTACTGACTCCCCAAAGATGGTACCCCTAGGACATCTAATTTTTACATTGGTGCCTATGTGAAAACTGGCCATGTTTGGGACCCGATAGCTCCCCCGTTTTAGGTCCTATGGGCCCCAAACTTTGCATGCATACTCCCAAGACCCTCGACTACATGGAGCCGAAAAAAGTGAATCAATACCATCTATGGTTCAGGAAATATGACCGTTTCAAGTTGAGCTCCAATTGAACCAACTTTAGAACTTTGAACTCCCATTACTGGGGAACCTTCCATACTGGTGCACCATCGAGCTGCGAGTGGACCCCCACCTCGGCACCCCCTCCCCCTGAGGGGGGAGGGGGTGCCGAGGTGAGGGGGCATGCCAGATAGATCTCTGGTCAGCTTGAAGCAAAATGTGATCAAAGTGACTGACTTTGAGCTCCTGTTTCTGGAGAACCACGTGGTGAAAACCAGCCCAAACTTTGCACACTTGTAGGGGAGACTCTTTAGCACCGATGGTGCAAATTTGGAGCCCCTATAACCTAAGGCCGACCTGTACTGACTCCCCAAAGATGGTACCCTTAGGACATCTAATTTTTACATTGGTGCCTATGTGAAAACTGGCCATGTTTGGGACCCGATAGCTCCCCCGTTTTAGGTCCTATGGGCCCCAAACTTTGCATGCATACTCCCAAGACCCTCGACTACATGGAGCCGAAAAAAGTGAATCAATACCATCTATGGTTCAGGAAATATGACCGTTTCAAGTTGAGCTCCAATTGAACCAACTTTTGAACTTTGAACTCCCATTACTGGGGAACCTTCCATACTGGTGCACCATCGAGCTGCGAGTGGACCCCCAGGTGAGGGGGCATGCCAGATAGATCTCTGGTCAGCTTGAAGCAAAATGTGATCAAAGTGACTGACTTTGAGCTCCTGTTTCTGGAGAACCACGTGGTGAAAACCAGCCCAAACTTTGCACACTTGTAGGGGAGACTCTTTAGCACCTATGGTGCAAATTTGGAGCCCCTATAACCTAAGGCCGACCTGTACTGACTCCCCAAAGATGGTTCCCCTAGGACATCTAATTTTTACATTGGTGCCTATGTGAAAACTGGCCATGTTTGGGACCCGATAGCTCCCCCGTTTTAGGTCCAAACTGCCCCAAACTTTGCATGCATACTCCCAAGACCCTCGACTACATGGAGCCAAAAAAAGTGAATCAATACCATCTATGGTTCAGGAAATATGACCGTTTCAAGTTGAGCTCCAATTGAACCAACTTTTGAACTTTGAAGTCCCATTACTGGGGAACCTTCCATACTGGTGCACCATCGAGCTGCGAGTGGACCCCCACCTCGGCACCCCCTCCCCCTGAGGGGGGAGGGGGTGCCGAGGTGAGGGGGCATGCCAGATAGATCTCTGGTCAGCTTGAAGCAAAATGTGATCAAAGTGACTGACTTTGAGCTCCTGTTTCTGGAGAACCACGTGGTGAAAACCAGCCCAAACTTTGCACACTTGTAGGGGAGACTCTTTAGCACCTATGGTGCAAATTTGGGGCCCCTATAACCTAAGGCCGACCTGTACTGACTCCCCAAAGATGGTACCCCTAGGACATCTAATTTTTACATTGGTGCCTATGTGAAAACTGGCCATGTTTGGGACCCGATAGCTCCCCCGTTTTAGGTCCTATGGGCCCCAAACTTTGCATGCATACTCCCAAGACCCTCGACTACATGGAGCCGAAAAAAGTGAATCAATACCATCTATGGTTCAGGAAATATGACCGTTTCAAGTTGAGCTCCAATTGAACCAACTTTTGAACTTTGAACTCCCATTACTGGGGAACCTTCCATACTGGTGCACCATCGAGCTGCGAGTGGACCCCCACCTCGGCACCCCTTCCCCCTGAGGGGGGAGGGGGTGCCGAGGTGAGGGGGCATGCCAGATAGATCTCTGGTCAGCTTGAAGCAAAATGTGATCAAAGTGACTGACTTTGAGCTCCTGTTTCTGGAGAACCACGTGGTGAAAACCAGCCCAAACTTTGCACACTTGTAGGGGAGACTCTTTAGCACCTATGGTGCAAATTTGGAGCCCCTATAACCTAAGGCCGACCTGTACTGACTCCCCAAAGATGGTACCCCTAGGACATCTAATTTTTACATTGGTGCCTATGTGAAAACTGGCCATGTTTGGGACCCGATAGCTCCCCCGTTTTAGGTCCTATGGGCCCCAAACTTTGCATGCATACTCCCAAGACCCTCGACTACATGGAGCCGAAAAAAGTGAATCAATACCATCTATGGTTCAGGAAATATGACCGTTTCAAGTTGAGCTCCAATTGAACCAACTTTTGAACTTTGAACTCCCATTACTGGGGAACCTTCCATACTGGTGCACCATCGAGCTGCGAGTGGACCCCCACCTCGGCACCCCTTCCCCCTGAGGGGGGAGGGGGTGCCGAGGTGAGGGGGCATGCCAGATAGATCTCTGGTCAGCTTGAAGCAAAATGTGATCAAAGTGACTGACTTTGAGCTCCTGTTTCTGGAGAACCACGTGGTGAAAACCAGCCCAAACTTTGCACACTTGTAGGGGAGACTCTTTAGCACCTATGGTGCAAATTTGGAGCCCCTATAACCTAAGGCCGACCTGTACTGACTCCCCAAAGATGGTACCCCTAGGACATCTAATTTTTACATTGGTGCCTATGTGAAAACTGGCCATGTTTGGGACCCGATAGCTCCCCCGTTTTAGGTCCTATGGGCCCCAAACTTTGCATGCATACTCCCAAGACCCTCGACTACATGGAGCCGAAAAAAGTGAATCAATACCATCTATGGTTCAGGAAATATGACCGTTTCAAGTTGAGCTCCAATTGAACCAACTTTAGAACTTTGAACTCCCATTACTGGGGAACCTTCCATACTGGTGCACCATCGAGCTGCGAGTGGACCCCCACCTCGGCACCCCCTCCCCCTGAGGGGGGAGGGGGTGCCGAGGTGAGGGGGCATGCCAGATAGATCTCTGGTCAGCTTGAAGCAAAATGTGATCAAAGTGACTGACTTTGAGCTCCTGTTTCTGGAGAACCACGTGGTGAAAACCAGCCCAAACTTTGCACACTTGTAGGGGAGACTCTTTAGCACCTATGGTGCAAATTTGGAGCCCCTATAACCTAAGGCCGACCTGTACTGACTCCCCAAAGATGGTACCCCTAGGACATCTAATTTTTACATTGGTGCCTATGTGAAAACTGGCCATGTTTGGGACCCGATAGCTCCCCCGTTTTAGGTCCTATGGGCCCCAAACTTTGCATGCATACTCCCAAGACCCTCGACTACATGGAGCCGAAAAAAGTGAATCAATACCATCTATGGTTCAGGAAATATGACCGTTTCAAGTTGAGCTCCAATTGAACCAACTTTAGAACTTTGAACTCCCATTACTGGGGAACCTTCCATACTGGTGCACCATCGAGCTGCGAGTGGACCCCCACCTCGGCACCCCCTCCCCCTGAGGGGGGAGGGGGTGCCGAGGTGAGGGGGCATGCCAGATAGATCTCTGGTCAGCTTGAAGCAAAATGTGATCAAAGTGACTGACTTTGAGCTCCTGTTTCTGGAGAACCACGTGGTGAAAACCATCCCAAACTTTGCACACTTGTAGGGGAGACTCTTTAGCACCTATGGTGCAAATTTGGAGCCCCTATAACCTAAGGCCGACCTGTACTGACTCCCCAAAGATGGTACCCCTAGGACATCTAATTTTTACATTGGTGCCTATGTGAAAACTGGCCATGTTTGGGACCCGATAGCTCCCCCGTTTTAGGTCCTATGGGCCCCAAACTTTGCATGCATACTCCCAAGACCCTCGACTACATGGAGCCGAAAAAAATGAATCAATACCATCTATGGTTCAGGAAATATGACCGTTTCAAGTTGAGCTCCAATTGAACCAACTTTTGAACTTTGAACTCCCATTACTGGGGAACCTTCCATACTGGTGCACCATCGAGCTGCGAGTGGACCCCCACCTCGGCACCCCCTCCCCCTGAGGGGGGAGGGGGTGCCGAGGTGAGGGGGCATGCCAGATAGATCTCTGGTCAGCTTGAAGCAAAATGTGATCAAAGTGACTGACTTTGAGCTCCTGTTTCTGGAGAACCACGTGGTGAAAACCAGCCCAAACTTTGCACACTTGTAGGGGAGACTCTTTAGCACCTATGGTGCAAATTTGGAGCCCCTATAACCTAAGGCCGACCTGTACTGACTCCCCAAAGATGGTACCCCTAGGACATCTAATTTTTACATTGGTGCCTATGTGAAAACTGGCCATGTTTGGGACCCAAAAGCTCCCCCGTTTTAGGTCCTATGGGCCCCAAACTTTGCATGCATACTCCCAAGACCCTCGACTACATGGAGCCGAAAAAAGTGAATCAATACCATCTATGGTTCAGGAAATATGACCGTTTCAAGTTGAGCTCCAATTGAACCAACTTTAGAACTTTGAACTCCCATTACTGGGGAACCTTCCATACTGGTGCACCATCGAGCTGCGAGTGGACCCCCCCCTGAGGGGGGAGGGGGTGCCGAGGTGAGGGGGCATGCCAGATAGATCTCTGGTCAGCTTGAAGCAAAATGTGATCAAAGTGACTGACTTTGAGCTCCTGTTTCTGGAGAACCACGTGGTGAAAACCATCCCAAACTTTGCACACTTGTAGGGGAGACTCTTTAGCACCTATGGTGCAAATTTGGAGCCCCTATAACCTAAGGCCGACCTGTACTGACTCCCCAAAGATGGTACCCCTAGGACATCTAATTTTTACATTGGTGCCTATGTGAAAACTGGCCATGTTTGGGACCCGATAGCTCCCCCGTTTTAGGTCCTATGGGCCCCAAACTTTGCATGCATACTCCCAAGACCCTCGACTACATGGAGCCGAAAAAAATGAATCAATACCATCTATGGTTCAGGAAATATGACCGTTTCAAGTTGAGCTCCAATTGAACCAACTTTTGAACTTTGAACTCCCATTACTGGGGAACCTTCCATACTGGTGCACCATCGAGCTGCGAGTGGACCCCCACCTCGGCACCCCCTCCCCCTGAGGGGGGAGGGGGTGCCGAGGTGAGGGGGCATGCCAGATAGATCTCTGGTCAGCTTGAAGCAAAATGTGATCAAAGTGACTGACTTTGAGCTCCTGTTTCTGGAGAACCACGTGGTGAAAACCAGCCCAAACTTTGCACACTTGTAGGGGAGACTCTTTAGCACCTATGGTGCAAATTTGGAGCCCCTATAACCTAAGGCCGACCTGTACTGACTCCCCAAAGATGGTACCCCTAGGACATCTAATTTTTACATTGGTGCCTATGTGAAAACTGGCCATGTTTGGGACCCAAAAGCTCCCCCGTTTTAGGTCCTATGGGCCCCAAACTTTGCATGCATACTCCCAAGACCCTCGACTACATGGAGCCGAAAAAAGTGAATCAATACCATCTATGGTTCAGGAAATATGACCGTTTCAAGTTGAGCTCCAATTGAACCAACTTTTGAACTTTGAACTCCCATTACTGGGGAACCTTCCATACTGGTGCACCATCGAGCTGCGAGTGGACCCCCACCTCGGCACCCCCTCCCCCTGAGGGGGGAGGGGGTGCCGAGGTGAGGGGGCATGCCAGATAGATCTCTGGTCAGCTTGAAGCAAAATGTGATCAAAGTGACTGACTTTGAGCTCCTGTTTCTGGAGAACCACGTGGTGAAAACCAGCCCAAACTTTGCACACTTGTAGGGGAGACTCTTTAGCACCTATGGTGCAAATTTGGAGCCCCTATAACCTAAGGCCGACCTGTACTGACTCCCCAAAGATGGTACCCCTAGGACATCTAATTTTTACATTGGTGCCTATGTGAAAACTGGCCATGTTTGGGACCCGATAGCTCCCCCGTTTTAGGTCCTATGGGCCCCAAACTTTGCATGCATACTCCCAAGACCCTCGACTACATGGAGCCGAAAAAAGTGAATCAATACCATCTATGGTTCAGGAAATATGACCGTTTCAAGTTGAGCTCCAATTGAACCAACTTTAGAACTTTGAACTCCCATTACTGGGGAACCTTCCATACTGGTGCACCATCGAGCTGCGAGTGGACCCCCACCTCGGCACCCCCTCCCCCTGAGGGGGGAGGGGGTGCCGAGGTGAGGGGGCATGCCAGATAGATCTCTGGTCAGCTTGAAGCAAAATGTGATCAAAGTGACTGACTTTGAGCTCCTGTTTCTGGAGAACCACGTGGTGAAAACCAGCCCAAACTTTGCACACTTGTAGGGGAGACTCTTTAGCACCGATGGTGCAAATTTGGAGCCCCTATAACCTAAGGCCGACCTGTACTGACTCCCCAAAGATGGTACCCTTAGGACATCTAATTTTTACATTGGTGCCTATGTGAAAACTGGCCATGTTTGGGACCCGATAGCTCCCCCGTTTTAGGTCCTATGGGCCCCAAACTTTGCATGCATACTCCCAAGACCCTCGACTACATGGAGCCGAAAAAAGTGAATCAATACCATCTATGGTTCAGGAAATATGACCGTTTCAAGTTGAGCTCCAATTGAACCAACTTTTGAACTTTGAACTCCCATTACTGGGGAACCTTCCATACTGGTGCACCATCGAGCTGCGAGTGGACCCCCAGGTGAGGGGGCATGCCAGATAGATCTCTGGTCAGCTTGAAGCAAAATGTGATCAAAGTGACTGACTTTGAGCTCCTGTTTCTGGAGAACCACGTGGTGAAAACCAGCCCAAACTTTGCACACTTGTAGGGGAGACTCTTTAGCACCTATGGTGCAAATTTGGAGCCCCTATAACCTAAGGCCGACCTGTACTGACTCCCCAAAGATGGTTCCCCTAGGACATCTAATTTTTACATTGGTGCCTATGTGAAAACTGGCCATGTTTGGGACCCGATAGCTCCCCCGTTTTAGGTCCAAACTGCCCCAAACTTTGCATGCATACTCCCAAGACCCTCGACTACATGGAGCCAAAAAAAGTGAATCAATACCATCTATGGTTCAGGAAATATGACCGTTTCAAGTTGAGCTCCAATTGAACCAACTTTTGAACTTTGAAGTCCCATTACTGGGGAACCTTCCATACTGGTGCACCATCGAGCTGCGAGTGGACCCCCACCTCGGCACCCCCTCCCCCTGAGGGGGGAGGGGGTGCCGAGGTGAGGGGGCATGCCAGATAGATCTCTGGTCAGCTTGAAGCAAAATGTGATCAAAGTGACTGACTTTGAGCTCCTGTTTCTGGAGAACCACGTGGTGAAAACCAGCCCAAACTTTGCACACTTGTTGGGGAGACTCTTTAGCACCTATGGTGCAAATTTGGAGCCCCTATAACCTAAGGCCGACCTGTACTGACTCCCCAAAGATGGTACCCCTAGGACATCTAATTTTTACATTGGTGCCTATGTGAAAACTGGCCATGTTTGGGACCCGATAGCTCCCCCGTTTTAGGTCCTATGGGCCCCAAACTTTGCATGCATACTCCCAAGACCCTCGACTACATGGAGCCGAAAAAAGTGAATCAATACCATCTATGGTTCAGGAAATATGACCGTTTCAAGTTGAGCTCCAATTGAACCAACTTTTGAACTTTGAACTCCCATTACTGGGGAACCTTCCATACTGGTGCACCATCGAGCTGCGAGTGGACCCCCACCTCGGCACCCCCTCCCCCTGAGGGGGGAGGGGGTGCCGAGGTGAGGGGGCATGCCAGATAGATATCTGGTCAGCTTGAAGCAAAATGTGATCAAAGTGACTGACTTTGAGCTCCTGTTTCTGGAGAACCACGTGGTGAAAACCAGCCCAAACTTTGCACACTTGTAGGGGAGACTCTTTAGCACCTATGGTGCAAATTTGGAGCCCCTATAACCTAAGGCCGACCTGTACTGACTCCCCAAAGATGGTACCCCTAGGACATCTAATTTTTACATTGGTGCCTATGTGAAAACTGGCCATGTTTGGGACCCGATAGCTCCCCCGTTTTAGGTCCTATGGGCCCCAAACTTTGCATGCATACTCCCAAGACCCTCGACTACATGGAGCCGAAAAAAGTGAATCAATACCATCTATGGTTCAGGAAATATGACCGTTTCAAGTTGAGCTCCAATTGAACCAACTTTTGAACTTTGAACTCCAATTACTGGGGAACCTTCCATACTGGTGCACCATCGAGCTGCGAGTGGACCCCCACCTCGGCACCCCCTCCCCCTGAGGGGGGAGGGGGTGCCGAGGTGAGGGGGCATGCCAGATAGATCTCTGGTCAGCTTGAAGCAAAATGTGATCAAAGTGACTGACTTTGAGCTCCTGTTTCTGGAGAACCACGTGGTGAAAACCAGCCCAAACTTTGCACACTTGTAGGGGAGACTCTTTAGCACCTATGGTGCAAATTTGGAGCCCCTATAACCTAAGGCCGACCTGTACTGACTCCCCAAAGATGGTACCCCTAGGACATCTAATTTTTACATTGGTGCCTATGTGAAAACTGGCCATGTTTGGGACCCGATAGCTCCCCCGTTTTAGGTCCTATGGGCCCCAAACTTTGCATGCATACTCCCAAGACCCTCGACTACATGGAGCCGAAAAAAGTGAATCAATACCATCTATGGTTCAGGAAATATGACCGTTTCAAGTTGAGCTCCAATTAAACCAACTTTTGAACTTTGAACTCCCATTACTGGGGAACCTTCCATACTGGTGCACCATCGAGCTGCGAGTGGACCCCCACCTCGGCACCCCCTCCCCCTGAGGGGGGAGGGGGTGCCGAGGTGAGGGGGCATGCCAGATAGATCTCTGGTCAGCTTGAAGCAAAATGTGATCAAAGTGACTGACTTTGAGCTCCTGTTTCTGGAGAACCACGTGGTGAAAACCAGCCCAAACTTTGCACACTTGTAGGGGAGACTCTTTAGCACCTATGGTGCAAATTTGGAGCCCCTATAACCTAAGGCCGACCTGTACTGACTCCCCAAAGATGGTACCCCTAGGACATCTAATTTTTACATTGGTGCCTATGTGAAAACTGGCCATGTTTGGGACCCGATAGCTCCCCCGTTTTAGGTCCTATGGGCCCCAAACTTTGCATGCATACTCCCAAGACCCTCGACTACATGGAGCCGAAAAAAGTGAATCAATACCATCTATGGTTCAGGAAATATGACCGTTTCAAGTTGAGCTCCAATTGAACCAACTTTAGAACTTTGAACTCCCATTACTGGGGAACCTTCCATACTGGTGCACCATCGAGCTGCGAGTGGACCCCCACCTCGGCACCCCCTCCCCCTGAGGGGGGAGGGGGTGCCGAGGTGAGGGGGCATGCCAGATAGATCTCTGGTCAGCTTGAAGCAAAATGTGATCAAAGTGACTGACTTTGAGCTCCTGTTTCTGGAGAACCACGTGGTGAAAACCATCCCAAACTTTGCACACTTGTAGGGGAGACTCTTTAGCACCTATGGTGCAAATTTGGAGCCCCTATAACCTAAGGCCGACCTGTACTGACTCCCCAAAGATGGTACCCCTAGGACATCTAATTTTTACATTGGTGCCTATGTGAAAACTGGCCATGTTTGGGACCCGATAGCTCCCCCGTTTTAGGTCCTATGGGCCCCAAACTTTGCATGCATACTCCCAAGACCCTCGACTACATGGAGCCGAAAAAAATGAATCAATACCATCTATGGTTCAGGAAATATGACCGTTTCAAGTTGAGCTCCAATTGAACCAACTTTTGAACTTTGAACTCCCATTACTGGGGAACCTTCCATACTGGTGCACCATCGAGCTGCGAGTGGACCCCCACCTCGGCACCCCCTCCCCCTTAGGGGGGAGGGGGTGCCGAGGTGAGGGGGCATGCCAGATAGATCTCTGGTCAGCTTGAAGCAAAATGTGATCAAAGTGACTGACTTTGAGCTCCTGTTTCTGGAGAACCACGTGGTGAAAACCAGCCCAAACTTTGCACACTTGTAGGGGAGACTCTTTAGCACCTATGGTGCAAATTTGGAGCCCCTATAACCTAAGGCCGACCTGTACTGACTCCCCAAAGATGGTACCCCTAGGACATCTAATTTTTACATTGGTGCCTATGTGAAAACTGGCCATGTTTGGGACCCAAAAGCTCCCCCGTTTTAGGTCCTATGGGCCCCAAACTTTGCATGCATACTCCCAAGACCCTCGACTACATGGAGCCGAAAAAAGTGAATCAATACCATCTATGGTTCAGGAAATATGACCGTTTCAAGTTGAGCTCCAATTGAACCAACTTTAGAACTTTGAACTCCCATTACTGGGGAACCTTCCATACTGGTGCACCATCGAGCTGCGAGTGGACCCCCACCTCGGCACCCCCTCCCCCTGAGGGGGGAGGGGGTGCCGAGGTGAGGGGGCATGCCAGATAGATCTCTGGTCAGCTTGAAGCAAAATGTGATCAAAGTGACTGACTTTGAGCTCCTGTTTCTGGAGAACCACGTGGTGAAAACCAGCCCAAACTTTGCACACTTGTTGGGGAGACTCTTTAGCACCTATGGTGCAAATTTGGAGCCCCTATAACCTAAGGCCGACCTGTACTGACTCCCCAAAGATGGTACCCCTAGGACATCTAATTTTTACATTGGTGCCTATGTGAAAACTGGCCATGTTTGGGACCCGATAGCTCCCCCGTTTTAGGTCCTATGGGCCCCAAACTTTGCATGCATACTCCCAAGACCCTCGACTACATGGAGCCGAAAAAAGTGAATCAATACCATCTATGGTTCAGGAAATATGACCGTTTCAAGTTGAGCTCCAATTGAACCAACTTTTGAACTTTGAACTCCCATTACTGGGGAACCTTCCATACTGGTGCACCATCGAGCTGCGAGTGGACCCCCACCTCGGCACCCCCTCCCCCTGAGGGGGGAGGGGGTGCCGAGGTGAGGGGGCATGCCAGATAGATATCTGGTCAGCTTGAAGCAAAATGTGATCAAAGTGACTGACTTTGAGCTCCTGTTTCTGGAGAACCACGTGGTGAAAACCAGCCCAAACTTTGCACACTTGTAGGGGAGACTCTTTAGCACCTATGGTGCAAATTTGGAGCCCCTATAACCTAAGGCCGACCTGTACTGACTCCCCAAAGATGGTACCCCTAGGACATCTAATTTTTACATTGGTGCCTATGTGAAAACTGGCCATGTTTGGGACCCGATAGCTCCCCCGTTTTAGGTCCTATGGGCCCCAAACTTTGCATGCATACTCCCAAGACCCTCGACTACATGGAGCCGAAAAAAGTGAATCAATACCATCTATGGTTCAGGAAATATGACCGTTTCAAGTTGAGCTCCAATTGAACCAACTTTTGAACTTTGAACTCCAATTACTGGGGAACCTTCCATACTGGTGCACCATCGAGCTGCGAGTGGACCCCCACCTCGGCACCCCCTCCCCCTGAGGGGGGAGGGGGTGCCGAGGTGAGGGGGCATGCCAGATAGATCTCTGGTCAGCTTGAAGCAAAATGTGATCAAAGTGACTGACTTTGAGCTCCTGTTTCTGGAGAACCACGTGGTGAAAACCAGCCCAAACTTTGCACACTTGTAGGGGAGACTCTTTAGCACCTATGGTGCAAATTTGGAGCCCCTATAACCTAAGGCCGACCTGTACTGACTCCCCAAAGATGGTACCCCTAGGACATCTAATTTTTACATTGGTGCCTATGTGAAAACTGGCCATGTTTGGGACCCGATAGCTCCCCCGTTTTAGGTCCTATGGGCCCCAAACTTTGCATGCATACTCCCAAGACCCTCGACTACATGGAGCCGAAAAAAGTGAATCAATACCATCTATGGTTCAGGAAATATGACCGTTTCAAGTTGAGCTCCAATTGAACCAACTTTTGAACTTTGAACTCCCATTACTGGGGAACCTTCCATACTGGTGCACCATCGAGCTGCGAGTGGACCCCCACCTCGGCACCCCCTCCCCCTGAGGGGGGAGGGGGTGCCGAGGTGAGGGGGCATGCCAGATAGATCTCTGGTCAGCTTGAAGCAAAATGTGATCAAAGTGACTGACTTTGAGCTCCTGTTTCTGGAGAACCACGTGGTGAAAACCAGCCCAAACTTTGCACACTTGTAGGGGAGACTCTTTAGCACCTATGGTGCAAATTTGGAGCCCCTATAACCTAAGGCCGACCTGTACTGACTCCCCAAAGATGGTACCCCTAGGACATCTAATTTTTACATTGGTGCCTATGTGAAAACTGGCCATGTTTGGGACCCGATAGCTCCCCCGTTTTAGGTCCTATGGGCCCCAAACTTTGCATGCATACTCCCAAGACCCTCGACTACATGGAGCCGAAAAAAGTGAATCAATACCATCTATGGTTCAGGAAATATGACCGTTTCAAGTTGAGCTCCAATTGAACCAACTTTAGAACTTTGAACTCCCATTACTGGGGAACCTTCCATACTGGTGCACCATCGAGCTGCGAGTGGACCCCCACCTCGGCACCCCCTCCCCCTGAGGGGGGAGGGGGTGCCGAGGTGAGGGGGCATGCCAGATAGATCTCTGGTCAGCTTGAAGCAAAATGTGATCAAAGTGACTGACTTTGAGCTCCTGTTTCTGGAGAACCACGTGGTGAAAACCATCCCAAACTTTGCACACTTGTAGGGGAGACTCTTTAGCACCTATGGTGCAAATTTGGAGCCCCTATAACCTAAGGCCGACCTGTACTGACTCCCCAAAGATGGTACCCCTAGGACATCTAATTTTTACATTGGTGCCTATGTGAAAACTGGCCATGTTTGGGACCCGATAGCTCCCCCGTTTTAGGTCCTATGGGCCCCAAACTTTGCATGCATACTCCCAAGACCCTCGACTACATGGAGCCGAAAAAAATGAATCAATACCATCTATGGTTCAGGAAATATGACCGTTTCAAGTTGAGCTCCAATTGAACCAACTTTTGAACTTTGAACTCCCATTACTGGGGAACCTTCCATACTGGTGCACCATCGAGCTGCGAGTGGACCCCCACCTCGGCACCCCCTCCCCCTTAGGGGGGAGGGGGTGCCGAGGTGAGGGGGCATGCCAGATAGATCTCTGGTCAGCTTGAAGCAAAATGTGATCAAAGTGACTGACTTTGAGCTCCTGTTTCTGGAGAACCACGTGGTGAAAACCAGCCCAAACTTTGCACACTTGTAGGGGAGACTCTTTAGCACCTATGGTGCAAATTTGGAGCCCCTATAACCTAAGGCCGACCTGTACTGACTCCCCAAAGATGGTACCCCTAGGACATCTAATTTTTACATTGGTGCCTATGTGAAAACTGGCCATGTTTGGGACCCAAAAGCTCCCCCGTTTTAGGTCCTATGGGCCCCAAACTTTGCATGCATACTCCCAAGACCCTCGACTACATGGAGCCGAAAAAAGTGAATCAATACCATCTATGGTTCAGGAAATATGACCGTTTCAAGTTGAGCTCCAATTGAACCAACTTTAGAACTTTGAACTCCCATTACTGGGGAACCTTCCATACTGGTGCACCATCGAGCTGCGAGTGGACCCCCACCTCGGCACCCCCTCCCCCTGAGGGGGGAGGGGGTGCCGAGGTGAGGGGGCATGCCAGATAGATCTCTGGTCAGCTTGAAGCAAAATGTGATCAAAGTGACTGACTTTGAGCTCCTGTTTCTGGAGAACCACGTGGTGAAAACCAGCCCAAACTTTGCACACTTGTAGGGGAGACTCTTTAGCACCTATGGTGCAAATTTGGAGCCCCTATAACCTAAGGCCGACCTGTACTGACTCCCCAAAGATGGTACCCCTAGGACATCTAATTTTTACATTGGTGCCTATGTGAAAACTGGCCATGTTTGGGACCCGATAGCTCCCCCGTTTTAGGTCCTATGGGCCCCAAACTTTGCATGCATACTCCCAAGACCCTCGACTACATGGAGCCGAAAAAAGTGAATCAATACCATCTATGGTTCAGGAAATATGACCGTTTCAAGTTGAGCTCCAATTGAACCAACTTTTGAACTTTGAACTCCCATTACTGGGGAACCTTCCATACTGGTGCACCATCGAGCTGCGAGTGGACCCCCAGGTGAGGGGGCATGCCAGATAGATCTCTGGTCAGCTTGAAGCAAAATGTGATCAAAGTGACTGACTTTGAGCTCCTGTTTCTGGAGAACCACGTGGTGAAAACCAGCCCAAACTTTGCACACTTGTAGGGGAGACTCTTTAGCACCTATGGTGCAAATTTGGAGCCCCTATAACCTAAGGCCGACCTGTACTGACTCCCCAAAGATGGTTCCCCTAGGACATCTAATTTTTACATTGGTGCCTATGTGAAAACTGGCCATGTTTGGGACCCGATAGCTCCCCCGTTTTAGGTCCAAACTGCCCCAAACTTTGCATGCATACTCCCAAGACCCTCGACTACATGGAGCCAAAAAAAGTGAATCAATACCATCTATGGTTCAGGAAATATGACCGTTTCAAGTTGAGCTCCAATTGAACCAACTTTTGAACTTTGAAGTCCCATTACTGGGGAACCTTCCATACTGGTGCACCATCGAGCTGCGAGTGGACCCCCACCTCGGCACCCCCTCCCCCTGAGGGGGGAGGGGGTGCCGAGGTGAGGGGGCATGCCAGATAGATCTCTGGTCAGCTTGAAGCAAAATGTGATCAAAGTGACTGACTTTGAGCTCCTGTTTCTGGAGAACCACGTGGTGAAAACCAGCCCAAACTTTGCACACTTGTTGGGGAGACTCTTTAGCACCTATGGTGCAAATTTGGAGCCCCTATAACCTAAGGCCGACCTGTACTGACTCCCCAAAGATGGTACCCCTAGGACATCTAATTTTTACATTGGTGCCTATGTGAAAACTGGCCATGTTTGGGACCCGATAGCTCCCCCGTTTTAGGTCCTATGGGCCCCAAACTTTGCATGCATACTCCCAAGACCCTCGACTACATGGAGCCGAAAAAAGTGAATCAATACCATCTATGGTTCAGGAAATATGACCGTTTCAAGTTGAGCTCCAATTGAACCAACTTTTGAACTTTGAACTCCCATTACTGGGGAACCTTCCATACTGGTGCACCATCGAGCTGCGAGTGGACCCCCACCTCGGCACCCCCTCCCCCTGAGGGGGGAGGGGGTGCCGAGGTGAGGGGGCATGCCAGATAGATCTCTGGTCAGCTTGAAGCAAAATGTGATCAAAGTGACTGACTTTGAGCTCCTGTTTCTGGAGAACCACGTGGTGAAAACCAGCCCAAACTTTGCACACTTGTAGGGGAGACTCTTTAGCACCTATGGTGCAAATTTGGAGCCCCTATAACCTAAGGCCGACCTGTACTGACTCCCCAAAGATGGTACCCCTAGGACATCTAATTTTTACATTGGTGCCTATGTGAAAACTGGCCATGTTTGGGACCCGATAGCTCCCCCGTTTTAGGTCCTATGGGCCCCAAACTTTGCATGCATACTCCCAAGACCCTCGACTACATGGAGCCGAAAAAAGTGAATCAATACCATCTATGGTTCAGGAAATATGACCGTTTCAAGTTGAGCTCCAATTGAACCAACTTTTGAACTTTGAACTCCAATTACTGGGGAACCTTCCATACTGGTGCACCATCGAGCTGCGAGTGGACCCCCACCTCGGCACCCCCTCCCCCTGGGGGGGGAGGGGGTGCCGAGGTGAGGGGGCATGCCAGATAGATCTCTGGTCAGCTTGAAGCAAAATGTGATCAAAGTGACTGACTTTGAGCTCCTGTTTCTGGAGAACCACGTGGTGAAAACCAGCCCAAACTTTGCACACTTGTAGGGGAGACTCTTTAGCACCTATGGTGCAAATTTGGAGCCCCTATAACCTAAGGCCGACCTGTACTGACTCCCCAAAGATGGTACCCCTAGGACATCTAATTTTTACATTGGTGCCTATGTGAAAACTGGCCATGTTTGGGACCCGATAGCTCCCCCGTTTTAGGTCCTATGGGCCCCAAACTTTGCATGCATACTCCCAAGACCCTCGACTACATGGAGCCGAAAAAAGTGAATCAATACCATCTATGGTTCAGGAAATATGACCGTTTCAAGTTGAGCTCCAATTGAACCAACTTTTGAACTTTGAACTCCCATTACTGGGGAACCTTCCATACTGGTGCACCATCGAGCTGCGAGTGGACCCCCACCTCGGCACCCCCTCCCCCTGAGGGGGGAGGGGGTGCCGAGGTGAGGGGGCATGCCAGATAGATCTCTGGTCAGCTTGAAGCAAAATGTGATCAAAGTGACTGACTTTGAGCTCCTGTTTCTGGAGAACCACGTGGTGAAAACCAGCCCAAACTTTGCACACTTGTAGGGGAGACTCTTTAGCACCTATGGTGCAAATTTGGAGCCCCTATAACCTAAGGCCGACCTGTACTGACTCCCCAAAGATGGTACCCCTAGGACATCTAATTTTTACATTGGTGCCTATGTGAAAACTGGCCATGTTTGGGACCCGATAGCTCCCCCGTTTTAGGTCCTATGGGCCCCAAACTTTGCATGCATACTCCCAAGACCCTCGACTACATGGAGCCGAAAAAAGTGAATCAATACCATCTATGGTTCAGGAAATATGACCGTTTCAAGTTGAGCTCCAATTGAACCAACTTTTGAACTTTGAACTCCCATTACTGGGGAACCTTCCATACTGGTGCACCATCGAGCTGCGAGTGGACCCCCACCTCGGCACCCCCTCCCCCTGAGGGGGGAGGGGGTGCCGAGGTGAGGGGGCATGCCAGATAGATCTCTGGTCAGCTTGAAGCAAAATGTGATCAAAGTGACTGACTTTGAGCTCCTGTTTCTGGAGAACCACGTGGTGAAAACCAGCCCAAACTTTGCACACTTGTAGGGGAGACTCTTTAGCACCTATGGTGCAAATTTGGAGCCCCTATAACCTAAGGCCGACCTGTACTGACTCCCCAAAGATGGTACCCCTAGGACATCTAATTTTTACATTGGTGCCTATGTGAAAACTGGCCATGTTTGGGACCCGATAGCTCCCCCGTTTTAGGTCCTATGGGCCCCAAACTTTGCATGCATACTCCCAAGACCCTCGACTACATGGAGCCGAAAAAAGTGAATCAATACCATCTATGGTTCAGGAAATATGACCGTTTCAAGTTGAGCTCCAATTGAACCAACTTTAGAACTTTGAACTCCCATTACTGGGGAACCTTCCATACTGGTGCACCATCGAGCTGCGAGTGGACCCCCACCTCGGCACCCCCTCCCCCTGAGGGGGGAGGGGGTGCCGAGGTGAGGGGGCATGCCAGATAGATCTCTGGTCAGCTTGAAGCAAAATGTGATCAAAGTGACTGACTTTGAGCTCCTGTTTCTGGAGAACCACGTGGTGAAAACCATCCCAAACTTTGCACACTTGTAGGGGAGACTCTTTAGCACCTATGGTGCAAATTTGGAGCCCCTATAACCTAAGGCCGACCTGTACTGACTCCCCAAAGATGGTACCCCTAGGACATCTAATTTTTACATTGGTGCCTATGTGAAAACTGGCCATGTTTGGGACCCGATAGCTCCCCCGTTTTAGGTCCTATGGGCCCCAAACTTTGCATGCATACTCCCAAGACCCTCGACTACATGGAGCCGAAAAAAATGAATCAATACCATCTATGGTTCAGGAAATATGACCGTTTCAAGTTGAGCTCCAATTGAACCAACTTTTGAACTTTGAACTCCCATTACTGGGGAACCTTCCATACTGGTGCACCATCGAGCTGCGAGTGGACCCCCACCTCGGCACCCCCTCCCCCTTAGGGGGGAGGGGGTGCCGAGGTGAGGGGGCATGCCAGATAGATCTCTGGTCAGCTTGAAGCAAAATGTGATCAAAGTGACTGACTTTGAGCTCCTGTTTCTGGAGAACCACGTGGTGAAAACCAGCCCAAACTTTGCACACTTGTAGGGGAGACTCTTTAGCACCTATGGTGCAAATTTGGAGCCCCTATAACCTAAGGCCGACCTGTACTGACTCCCCAAAGATGGTACCCCTAGGACATCTAATTTTTACATTGGTGCCTATGTGAAAACTGGCCATGTTTGGGACCCAAAAGCTCCCCCGTTTTAGGTCCTATGGGCCCCAAACTTTGCATGCATACTCCCAAGACCCTCGACTACATGGAGCCGAAAAAAGTGAATCAATACCATCTATGGTTCAGGAAATATGACCGTTTCAAGTTGAGCTCCAATTGAACCAACTTTAGAACTTTGAACTCCCATTACTGGGGAACCTTCCATACTGGTGCACCATCGAGCTGCGAGTGGACCCCCACCTCGGCACCCCCTCCCCCTGAGGGGGGAGGGGGTGCCGAGGTGAGGGGGCATGCCAGATAGATCTCTGGTCAGCTTGAAGCAAAATGTGATCAAAGTGACTGACTTTGAGCTCCTGTTTCTGGAGAACCACGTGGTGAAAACCATCCCAAACTTTGCACACTTGTAGGGGAGACTCTTTAGCACCTATGGTGCAAATTTGGAGCCCCTATAACCTAAGGCCGACCTGTACTGACTCCCCAAAGATGGTACCCCTAGGACATCTAATTTTTACATTGGTGCCTATGTGAAAACTGGCCATGTTTGGGACCCGATAGCTCCCCCGTTTTAGGTCCTATGGGCCCCAAACTTTGCATGCATACTCCCAAGACCCTCGACTACATGGAGCCGAAAAAAATGAATCAATACCATCTATGGTTCAGGAAATATGACCGTTTCAAGTTGAGCTCCAATTGAACCAACTTTTGAACTTTGAACTCCCATTACTGGGGAACCTTCCATACTGGTGCACCATCGAGCTGCGAGTGGACCCCCACCTCGGCACCCCCTCCCCCTGAGGGGGGAGGGGGTGCCGAGGTGAGGGGGCATGCCAGATAGATCTCTGGTCAGCTTGAAGCAAAATGTGATCAAAGTGACTGACTTTGAGCTCCTGTTTCTGGAGAACCACGTGGTGAAAACCAGCCCAAACTTTGCACACTTGTAGGGGAGACTCTTTAGCACCTATGGTGCAAATTTGGAGCCCCTATAACCTAAGGCCGACCTGTACTGACTCCCCAAAGATGGTACCCCTAGGACATCTAATTTTTACATTGGTGCCTATGTGAAAACTGGCCATGTTTGGGACCCAAAAGCTCCCCCGTTTTAGGTCCTATGGGCCCCAAACTTTGCATGCATACTCCCAAGACCCTCGACTACATGGAGCCGAAAAAAGTGAATCAATACCATCTATGGTTCAGGAAATATGACCGTTTCAAGTTGAGCTCCAATTGAACCAACTTTTGAACTTTGAACTCCCATTACTGGGGAACCTTCCATACTGGTGCACCATCGAGCTGCGAGTGGACCCCCACCTCGGCACCCCCTCCCCCTGAGGGGGGAGGGGGTGCCGAGGTGAGGGGGCATGCCAGATAGATCTCTGGTCAGCTTGAAGCAAAATGTGATCAAAGTGACTGACTTTGAGCTCCTGTTTCTGGAGAACCACGTGGTGAAAACCAGCCCAAACTTTGCACACTTGTAGGGGAGACTCTTTAGCACCTATGGTGCAAATTTGGAGCCCCTATAACCTAAGGCCGACCTGTACTGACTCCCCAAAGATGGTACCCCTAGGACATCTAATTTTTACATTGGTGCCTATGTGAAAACTGGCCATGTTTGGGACCCGATAGCTCCCCCGTTTTAGGTCCTATGGGCCCCAAACTTTGCATGCATACTCCCAAGACCCTCGACTACATGGAGCCGAAAAAAATGAATCAATACCATCTATGGTTCAGGAAATATGACCGTTTCAAGTTGAGCTCCAATTGAACCAACTTTTGAACTTTGAACTCCCATTACTGGGGAACCTTCCATACTGGTGCACCATCGAGCTGCGAGTGGACCCCCACCTCGGCACCCCCTCCCCCTGAGGGGGGAGGGGGTGCCGAGGTGAGGGGGCATGCCAGATAGATCTCTGGTCAGCTTGAAGCAAAATGTGATCAAAGTGACTGACTTTGAGCTCCTGTTTCTGGAGAACCACGTGGTGAAAACCAGCCCAAACTTTGCACACTTGTAGGGGAGACTCTTTAGCACCGATGGTGCAAATTTGGAGCCCCTATAACCTAAGGCCGACCTGTACTGACTCCCCAAAGATGGTACCCCTAGGACATCTAATTTTTACATTGGTGCCTATGTGAAAACTGGCCATGTTTGGGACCCGATAGCTCCCCCGTTTTAGGTCCTATGGGCCCCAAACTTTGCATGCATACTCCCAAGACCCTCGACTACATGGAGCCGAAAAAAGTGAATCAATACCATCTATGGTTCAGGAAATATGACCGTTTCAAGTTGAGCTCCAATTGAACCAACTTTTGAACTTTGAACTCCCATTACTGGGGAACCTTCCATACTGGTGCACCATCGAGCTGCGAGTGGACCCCCACCTCGGCACCCCCTCCCCCTGAGGGGGGAGGGGGTGCCGAGGTGAGGGGGCATGCCAGATAGATCTCTGGTCAGCTTGAAGCAAAATGTGATCAAAGTGACTGACTTTGAGCTCCTGTTTCTGGAGAACCACGTGGTGAAAACCAGCCCAAACTTTGCACACTTGTAGGGGAGACTCTTTAGCACCTATGGTGCAAATTTGGAGCCCCTATAACCTAAGGCCGACCTGTACTGACTCCCCAAAGATGGTACCCCTAGGACATCTAATTTTTACATTGGTGCCTATGTGAAAACTGGCCATGTTTGGGACCCGATAGCTCCCCCGTTTTAGGTCCTATGGGCCCCAAACTTTGCATGCATACTCCCAAGACCCTCGACTACATGGAGCCAAAAAAAGTGAATCAATACCATCTATGGTTCAGGAAATATGACCGTTTCAAGTTGAGCTCCAATTGAACCAACTTTTGAACTTTGAACTCCCATTACTGGGGAACCTTCCATACTGGTGCACCATCGAGCTGCGAGTGGACCCCCACAGGGGGAGGGGGTGCCGAGGTGAGGGGGCATGCCAGATAGATCTCTGGTCAGCTTGAAGCAAAATGTGATCAAAGTGACTGACTTTGAGCTCCTGTTTCTGGAGAACCACGTGGTGAAAACCAGCCCAAACTTTGCACACTTGTAGGGGAGACTCTTTAGCACCTATGGTGCAAATTTGGAGCCCCTATAACCTAAGGCCGACCTGTACTGACTCCCCAAAGATGGTACCCCTAGGACATCTAATTTTTACATTGGTGCCTATGTGAAAACTGGCCATGTTTGGGACCCGATAGCTCCCCCGTTTTAGGTCCTATGGGCCCCAAACTTTGCATGCATACTCCCAAGACCCTCGACTACATGGAGCCGAAAAAAATGAATCAATACCATCTATGGTTCAGGAAATATGACCGTTTCAAGTTGAGCTCCAATTGAACCAACTTTTGAACTTTGAAGTCCCATTACTGGGGAACCTTCCATACTGGTGCACCATCGAGCTGCGAGTGGACCCCCACCTCGGCACCCCCTCCCCCTGAGGGGGGAGGGGGTGCCGAGGTGAGGGGGCATGCCAGATAGATCTCTGGTCAGCTTGAAGCAAAATGTGATCAAAGTGACTGACTTTGAGCTCCTGTTTCTGGAGAACCACGTGGTGAAAACCAGCCCAAACTTTGCACACTTGTAGGGGAGACTCTTTAGCACCTATGGTGCAAATTTGGAGCCCCTATAACCTAAGGCCGACCTGTACTGACTCCCCAAAGATGGTACCCCTAGGACATCTAATTTTTACATTGGTGCCTATGTGAAAACTGGCCATGTTTGGGACCCAAAAGCTCCCCCGTTTTAGGTCCTATGGGCCCCAAACTTTGCATGCATACTCCCAAGACCCTCGACTACATGGAGCCGAAAAAAGTGAATCAATACCATCTATGGTTCAGGAAATATGACCGTTTCAAGTTGAGCTCCAATTGAACCAACTTTTGAACTTTGAACTCCCATTACTGGGGAACCTTCCATACTGGTGCACCATCGAGCTGCGAGTGGACCCCCACCTCGGCACCCCCTCCCCCTGAGGGGGGAGGGGGTGCCGAGGTGAGGGGGCATGCCAGATAGATCTCTGGTCAGCTTGAAGCAAAATGTGATCAAAGTGACTGACTTTGAGCTCCTGTTTCTGGAGAACCACGTGGTGAAAACCAGCCCAAACTTTGCACACTTGTAGGGGAGACTCTTTAGCACCTATGGTGCAAATTTGGAGCCCCTATAACCTAAGGCCGACCTGTACTGACTCCCCAAAGATGGTACCCCTAGGACATCTAATTTTTACATTGGTGCCTATGTGAAAACTGGCCATGTTTGGGACCCAAAAGCTCCCCCGTTTTAGGTCCTATGGGCCCCAAACTTTGCATGCATACTCCCAAGACCCTCGACTACATGGAGCCGAAAAAAGTGAATCAATACCATCTATGGTTCAGGAAATATGACCGTTTCAAGTTGAGCTCCAATTGAACCAACTTTTGAACTTTGAACTCCCATTACTGGGGAACCTTCCATACTGGTGCACCATCGAGCTGCGAGTGGACCCCCACCTCGGCACCCCATCCCCCTGAGGGGGGAGGGGGTGCCGAGGTGAGGGGGCATGCCAGATAGATCTCTGGTCAGCTTGAAGCAAAATGTGATCAAAGTGACTGACTTTGAGCTCCTGTTTCTGGAGAACCACGTGGTGAAAACCAGCCCAAACTTTGCACACTTGTAGGGGAGACTCTTTAGCACCTATGGTGCAAATTTGGAGCCCCTATAACCTAAGGCCGACCTGTACTGACTCCCCAAAGATGGTACCCCTAGGACATCAAATTTTTACATTGGTGCCTATGTGAAAACTGGCCATGTTTGGGACCCAAAAGCTCCCCCGTTTTAGGTCCTATGGGCCCCAAACTTTGCATGCATACTCCCAAGACCCTCGACTACATGGGGCCGAAAAAAGTGAATCAATACCATCTATGGTTCAGGAAATATGACCGTTTCAAGTTGAGCTCCAATTGAACCAACTTTTGAACTTTGAACTCCCATTACTGGGGAACCTTCCATACTGGTGCACCATCGAGCTGCGAGTGGACCCCCACCTCGGCACCCCCTCCCCCTGAGGGGGGAGGGGGTGCCGAGGTGAGGGGGCATGCCAGATAGATCTCTGGTCAGCTTGAAGCAAAATGTGATCAAAGTGACTGACTTTGAGCTCCTGTTTCTGGAGAACCACGTGGTGAAAACCAGCCCAAACTTTGCACACTTGTAGGGGAGACTCTTTAGCACCTATGGTGCAAATTTGGAGCCCCTATAACCTAAGGCCGACCTGTACTGACTCCCCAAAGATGGTACCCCTAGGACATCTAATTTTTACATTGGTGCCTATGTGAAAACTGGCCATGTTTGGGACCCAAAAGCTCCCCCGTTTTAGGTCCTATGGGCCCCAAACTTTGCATGCATACTCCCAAGACCCTCGACTACATGGAGCCGAAAAAAGTGAATCAATACCATCTATGGTTCAGGAAATATGACCGTTTCAAGTTGAGCTCCAATTGAACCAACTTTTGAACTTTGAACTCCCATTACTGGGGAACCTTCCATACTGGTGCACCATCGAGCTGCGAGTGGACCCCCAGGTGAGGGGGCATGCCAGATAGATCTCTGGTCAGCTTGAAGCAAAATGTGATCAAAGTGACTGACTTTGAGCTCCTGTTTCTGGAGAACCACGTGGTGAAAACCAGCCCAAACTTTGCACACTTGTAGGGGAGACTCTTTAGCACCTATGGTGCAAATTTGGAGCCCCTATAACCTAAGGCCGACCTGTACTGACTCCCCAAAGATGGTACCCCTAGGACATCTAATTTTTACATTGGTGCCTATGTGAAAACTGGCCATGTTTGGGACCCGATAGCTCCCCCGTTTTAGGTCCTATGGGCCCCAAACTTTGCATGCATACTCCCAAGACCCTCGACTACATGGAGCCGAAAAAAGTGAATCAATACCATCTATGGTTCAGGAAATATGACCGTTTCAAGTTGAGCTCCAATTGAACCAACTTTTGAACTTTGAACTCCCATTACTGGGGAACCTTCCATACTGGTGCACCATCGAGCTGCGAGTGGACCCCCACCTCGGCACCCCCTCCCCCTGAGGGGGGAGGGGGTGCCGAGGTGAGGGGGCATGCCAGATAGATCTCTGGTCAGCTTGAAGCAAAATGTGATCAAAGTGACTGACTTTGAGCTCCTGTTTCTGGAGAACCACGTGGTGAAAACCAGCCCAAACTTTGCACACTTGTAGGGGAGACTCTTTAGCACCTATGGTGCAAATTTGGAGCCCCTATAACCTAAGGCCGACCTGTACTGACTCCCCAAAGATGGTACCCCTAGGACATCTATTTTTTACATTGGTGCCTATGTGAAAACTGGCCATGTTTGGGACCCGATAGCTCCCCCGTTTTAGGTCCTATGGGCCCCAAACTTTGCATGCATACTCCCAAGACCCTCGACTACATGGAGCCGAAAAAAATGAATCAATACCATCTATGGTTCAGGAAATATGACCGTTTCAAGTTGAGCTCCAATTGAACCAACTTTTGAACTTTGAACTCCCATTACTGGGGAACCTTCCATACTGGTGCACCATCGAGCTGCGAGTGGACCCCCACCTCGGCACCCCCTCCCCCTGAGGGGGGAGGGGGTGCCGAGGTGAGGGGGCATGCCAGATAGATCTCTGGTCAGCTTGAAGCAAAATGTGATCAAAGTGACTGACTTTGAGCTCCTGTTTCTGGAGAACCACGTGGTGAAAACCAGCCCAAACTTTGCACACTTGTAGGGAAGACTCTTTAGCACCTGTTAGGTCGCCCGACTTCTCCCTGTGGCCTAGGCTCTTGGAGATGGCTCAGTGGAAGTCCTCGCCGGCGAGATAACCAATGACTCATACACAATTGTGATGCTGAAATGGTTACAATCTTTAATTCTGGTTTTGCCGTTTTATACTATTTTTACAAGACTCTGCCCCAATTTTTGGGGACCAATCAAAATTATACACATTAGCTCACATTATTCATTAGCTCATTATTCTGTAATGTCTTGTGACCTTAACCTCTGTATTTCAAAGCTTAAGTTCAATAGTTTCTTACTTTCTGTTATCGTCTGCTGACCATGACGTGCCAGCCACAACTTCCTAAAAACCAAGTCTAGCCTTTCCATACCCAGTAACAGTGTACAGAGAGGAAAACCACAAACAGATGCGTCCTGAAACAAAGACATTTTTACAGAAATAGATAGACATGATCATGAGATAATTCAGTATTAAGCAATACTATCATGAGATAGATTTTCTAAATTGTATCAAGTTAAAGTTTCTCTAAATTACTTAAGCAGATTAGCAATCCTGTATTGATATAAGCAATATATCTCCAGGGTAAAAGCAATAATCAGAATCAACAATCAATAACGCAATGTATTATGGAATCTCCTTACAATCCTCCCTTTGACCATTCGATATTATCGAAATGGTCATTCTCTACCCATTTCGTTAGGCCTCATGGATTCATATCCTCCGGCCTCATGTTCCTGACTTTCGTACCATACAGTGGGATCTCTGGAAATGGAAGTCAGCTTCATGGTTTCGGAACGTGCTTCGCTACCCTTCCTGCAGAGGCATTTGAGTAACATGAAGCATGCATACAAGAACAATACGAAAAGCAGTATGGTGAAAATAGTCATTGCAGTGTTCTTCAACCATGAAGTGAGACCTCCTAAACTGAACCCGGTAGAGAAAGGGTCCCAGGTTTTCCCAATGTCCCTTGCATCCTGTTGTAGCTTGTTTACCTCTTTTCGGTGTTGTGCAATTATGTCATAGTAATCAGGGATCTCGATACTCGTGTTATGTATCCAGGTGCAGCATTCATAGTCCTCAGTAATTTCACAGAGGCCAGTGAGGGCTGCACTCATGCTTTCTATAGCCAGGTCATGTAACTCTAGTTGTTTCCTAATTGCTCTGGTTTCTAGGTTTAGTTTTGTGATGTCATCAGAGTCCTTTTCCAAGATCTCATCTATGATTGAAGTGTAGTTGTTTAGTTTCTTCATCAAATCTATTCCCCATCCTGTCCAGGAAGGAAACCAGGCCCAGGTCATGTCTTTTTCTAGGAACATTTCTCTTTTCACATGGTGTTTTAGAGGGTATCTTGGGTGGGTACTAGCTTTAAGTAGGTGTCCTTGTCCATTATCCCCCACTACTCCCATTATAGGGACTATTTTAGCAAGATAACACCACCCTTGGGGTTCCTCAGGAATCCATGGGTAACAGAGCTTGCCACAACAGATGTAGGTTGTGTTGCCTAGTGCTAAGGGTCGTTGACTAACAATAGTCCTTGCGCCTTTTGAATATCCAGATGTCGTCAGCAGAGCTAATAACTGTGTGACCGGGGAGTGGGAGCTAGAATTAAAAAGGTCATAGATGGTAGCATTAATCACAGGGTCTGTGGTGTGAAAAAATGAGTTATCGGTAAGGGAAGCCATGGAGACATTAAGTTTCGACCATTTGCACACCTCAGCTCCCCTGGAAATGTTTCCCATTATGAAACACCAATCTGGAGCATGGCTTCTACCCACGATTTGAAAACTGAGGGGCTTTTTGGGACTTTTCCTTATGACATTGGCAAGAACAATAGGGGGTGTTCCATTCAGGAAAGGAGTGATGTTTAAGGGAATGGCCATTAATGGGATTCTGGCTGTATTAGGGTGGAGTTTGCTGCATATCCAACATTTCTTAAAACCAGACTTTTGTGCATAACTGTACTTAAACTTTAACAACAACATTCTATCGGTGAAACCTGAAGGGGGTTCAGTGGGGTGTATACTTCTTTTATATTTTAAACTAGGTGGTGCATTGGCTGTCTGTGCTTTCCCACATATGCCTTCTAATAGCCCTGAATCTTCTGGATGGTACACACAATTTGCTATTAACCAAACAGGTATGAATACTATCAGAATCAGACATGTCCAGAAGCATAATGTTTTTCCTGACACAAAAGTGGAAATCATTTTTGTCAGGTACTGTGTACAAAGTTCTGCTACTCGTTTCTTCCTGTGGGTGAGGGATTTGTCTCGTCGTTCAGAGAGATTTGCTTTATGCCTTCTTGAACGTCCTTCAAGTCTGGTTGCTGTTCCTGGTCAGAGGAGTCCTGGGGTGCTGGAGGCGGGTCTGGGGTCTGGGGTTGCTGTGGACACTTCTTTAGCCGGCTGGCGTGGATCCAGGTGTTTCCTAGATCGGTCAGTACAGCAGTTCTGGAAACCTTCTCTATCTTCCAAGGTCCAGAGTAGATTGGTCCGATCCTCTTTTTGTGGGCCAGTTGCTTGACTAGCACTTGATCTCCTGGGATGAAGGGGTGTGTCGGCTCTGTGGGAAGAGGAAAAAAAGTGACAGAGACATGTTCGTTCATTTCCTGTAGCATACTTACCAGATTTTTCACGTACATTTCCTGTTGGGAATAGATGTTAATGTCAGTGTTTTGATCTAAGAGGGGCAGCTCTATGTTTGCAGGAACTCCCATCAAAATCTCAAAGGGCGAGAGTTTTGTTCTGGCATGTGGTGTTGTTCTGATCTGAAATAGGACAGAAGGAAGGTAATCCAACCATCCTTTCATGGTGCCCCCCGTAGCCTTTTTTAACTTGTCTTTAATGTTCCTGTTCATTCTTTCCACTACCCCTGCACTCTGTGGGTGGTAAGGGATGTGCAGTTTCCACTGTAAGCCTAGTAGCTTAGCTAAAGTCTGTGTAACAGAGGAGCTGAAGGCAGGTCCTCTGTCTGACCATATGGCCGTTGGTATTCCAAACCTACAAACCCAATGGTTCAGTATGCATTTGGCAGCAATTTTAGCGGTCTCACCTGTACACGGAATAGCTTCAATCCAGCCTGACCATTTACATACGATTACGCAAAGGCATCTCAAGTTGCCTCTTTGTTTGGGCATGTGTGTAAAGTCTATTTGTAAATCTGTTAGGGGACCTAGGGGTGGGGGCAGGTGGCCATGTAATCCATGATGTTTCCCTTGGACATTGTTTTGTGCACAGGTCATACAACTGCTGGTGAGGAGTTTTGCCTGTTTATTTAAGTTGTTTGTACAGAAAGACTTTGTGTATATGTTCGTTAGGGCGGTGGTACCTATATGTCCTGGACCATGGAGATAGGAAAGTATGAGAACACTGCTTGCTTCTGGTATGCCCAATATCTTCCCCTCTTTTGACCAAAGACCTTCTTGGTCCTTGGTCAAACCATCCTTGACCCAAAAAGAAACATCCTCCTTTGTAGCTAATCCCTGTATTTGTGCCACAATGGTTTTAAAGTTGGGTGATGTAAAATGTTCTTTGAAGAACATTGTTGTGGGGGCTGGCTGACCAATGTATAGGGCAGCGGCCTTTTTTGCTTCTCTGTCTGCCAGCGCGTTTCCTTTGGAAATTCTGCTGTTATTTGATGAATGGGCCTTTACCTTGATGACCGCTATCCGCTTTGGGAGAAGAATCGCTTGCAAGAGTGCTTTAATTTGCGTAGAGTTAGCGATTGGCTTGTTGTCAGCAGTTTTAAATCCTCTATTTGCCCATATTACGCCATAGTCATGCGTGACCCCAAAAGCGTATCTACTATCTGTGTAGATGTTTACCTCCTGATCTGAGAAAAGTATGCAAGCTCTTGTGAGCGCCTCCAATTCTGCTACCTGTGCCGAGGAGGGTGGTAAAGCTTTTGCTTCCAACACCACATCAGGGAGTTGGACAATGGCGTACCCTGTCAGGAATGTTGCATCAGAAGGGCGGGAGCAGCTGCCGTCTATGAAGACGTCCTGTACTCCTGGCAGGGGAATATCAGTGAGATCTGGGCGAGGGCTGGTTATTGCTGCAACCTGTTCAACACAATTGTGTTTCTGATCAGGGTCTCGTGGCAGCCTGAGCAAAGAATGCAAAAGGCGGACAGTGGGATTACTTGGTGGTGCGTGTTTGAGGGTGAGGTTATCAGTATTCAGAAGTGTGATCTCATACCCACTAAGCCTTTGTGCTGTCATATGCTGCGTGTTCATGTTTTGCAGGAGGTGAGTCACTGAATGAGTAGTGTAGAGAGTCAGCTCATGGCCTAATACTGATTTGTTAGCTTCTTGAACTGCCATTGCACAAGCAGCAAGGTTTTGTAAACAAGATGGCATCCCTTGTACTTGGGTAGGCAACTTTTTTGAGAGATAGGAGACTGGCCGGTACCCGGTTCCATGTTGCTGTGTCAAAACCGCAGCAAAAGAATTTCTCGACACCACACAGTATAATTGAAAAGGTTTGCCATATTCTACCAATCCCAGGGCGGGGGCCTGAGTCAGACTTTTTAACAAGGCCTGAAAAGCATGGAGCCTTTCTGTTGTCCAATCTATTGTCTTTGGGGCGGTGGATAAGGTAGCCTCCCTCAGAATGCCATCATAATATGAACAATCTGGGATCCATTGGCGGCAATATACGATTGCGCCCAAGAATGACAGCAAGGTTGCTTTGTCTCTCGGAGGACTGAGAGCCTGCAGGGCTGCGGCACGTTTGGGGGATACTAGCCTGGTTCCCTCCTTCAAAATGCATCCCAGGTATTCTACCTGACTTTGACACCATTGTATCTTCTTCCGCGATGCTAGGTGGCCAGACCTGGCCAGGTGATGTAACAGAGATGTGGAATCGACCGCACAATCTTCAGCAGATCGACTGCACAGGAGCAAGTCGTCCACATACTGTATTAGTACCGACCCGCGCTCAGCAGTCCATGACTTAACTGTCTCATTAAGGACCATGGAGAAGGCTGCCGGACTGTCCACATACCCCTGCGGTAATCTTGACCAGGTCAACTGCTGAGCCTTTTTTCCCCATTGCCATGAGAACGAGAACATGGGCAATACCCCTTCATCGATCGGGATGCTAAAAAATGCATTTGCCAGGTCCACTACTGTGTAGCAAAGGGAATCAGCAGGTATTTTCAAAAAAATGAAAGAAATATCTGCCACCAAAGGTGGCAGAGGTATAACCTGCTTGTTGACGGCCCTTAGGTCCTGTACAAGCCTCCACTCCCCATTCGCCTTTTTCATAGGGTAGATTGGTGTATTCCAGGGGCTTATAATGTGTTTCAGAATCCCTTTTGCTATGTAATCATCAATTAATGGTGTGATGCCTTCAATTTTTTCGAGTGGCAGGGGGTATTGCTTATGATATTGTACTTTGGCGTCTGGACGCATTTGTGGTGTGTAAGGTGTACAGTTAATAAAACCCACACTCCCTTTGTTTTCTGCCCATATGGCATGTGTTTCTAGAGTGGGTGGTAATGATGCAAAGAGTCCCCTGTAAGTGTGTCTCTTTGGAGCATGTAAATCGCAAAATGGTGAGCTGGCAGTGAGGGAGCCCCCTCTGTCAAATTTAATGGTGATATTCAGTTTTGAGAGTAGGTCCCTCCCCATTAAAGATACTGGACAATCCACAAGGACAGCAAAACTCTGGGTACATAGTTCCTGCCCTTCTGGAGTAGCCACGGGCAATGGTGGAGTGATGGGGTGGGTAATTGATGTCCCATTTATACCAATAGAGTTTCCCTCAGTACAGTGCGGTGTGTCATATATGGCATCATTCAAACTACTGAATGTAGCCCCTGAATCTAATAATAGACATATCAGGTGATTGTCTACCCGCAATAGTACCTGCGGAAGACTTTTCCACGATGGATTATAACACACAAGGCTGAGGGACGGGACATTCTCTTGGCATCCCTATTGTGGGGTCCGCCGAGCGGATGGCCACTGCATCGGGATGCGTGGGGGTGGTCTATGAGGCTGAGGCTGGTATTGGGGTTGTGGTGGGTGAGGATACCTGATATCCTGAAGACGATATGGGGCGGTGGTGTTTAGATTCCTACCTCTTCCTCTCTGAGCGTTTGTTCTAATTCTGTAGGGACATTGGGACTTCCAGTGTCCCAGTTCCCCACAGTTAAAGCATCCCTGGTCTGGTGGGTAAGCCTGATCTGGGGGATAAGATTGCATCGGTGGATAAGGTTGCATTGTCATTATGTGGGTGGGCGGAGTCTGGGTTGGTGTCAGGGAGGGAAAAATGCCACCCTTCTGCTCAAATACCCCTGATGTTTCTCGTGATCTAGTATCCTTCATAAATTCATCTGGGGCTTGTTCTGCCCACTTTGGATTAGTGAATTTAAGCAGCTGTGTCACCTTCGTATCGCCACCAGCCATAATGGTGGAGGTGAACAATTGGGGGTCGGCGTTATCTATTGCTTTCCACAAGCCATATACCCGGGTACAAAATTCATAGAATTTTTCCTTCGGTCCCTGTTTTGCTAGGATAAGTTCCTGGAGTGCGGATGAACCCTTGTATATAGTAGACCAGTGATTCCCCATGCCTTTCCAAAAAGATACCCAATCTTTATCTTCCTTTATGTGGGCTGTCCATAAGGCCTCTACGGGATGCCCTTCTGGACTGTCAGGGTCAATTATACTAAGTAGTGATGGCCGAACGGTTCGCCCGGCGGTCGTTTCGCGGCGAATTTCCGACTTTCGCCGTCCGCGGGTTCGAACGCCTTTTTCCGTCGTTCGCCCCGGCGGACTTACGTGTTTAATGTATACAAGAACTTTAACCTTTCGTGACACGTTTATCATGTGTTACAGGACAACCAATTGAGACATGACAGCTCATGGACACTTGGACATTCCCCCTAACCTATAAATACACCCGATCCGGTGGCCATTTTACATTCTTTCTTCTGTCACTGTAGGGAAAGGATCCTGTGTGGAGTAGGGACAGAGAAAACGCTAGCTATTTGGTACACAAAAGTTCTTTTCAGGACTGGTATAGGTGTTAGGTCAGCAGCCTGAGTTTCTTTTGTCAGTTTAGATAAAGGGACAGAGCGCTGTATGCTGCTATTTTAGGGACAGCTCAGCCAGATTAGTCTTTCTTCATCATCATCATCATCATCATCATTAGCTGTTACTATCAGGTCCACAAAAGAGCTGTTCCAGCTAATCGTTCCAGCCTACTCTTTTTTGCCAATTTGTATAGGGACAGGCAGGAAGCAGTGTGTCAGGCAGTGAGGATAATTTTAAAGACTTGCTGTTACTATTAGTTCCACAAAGGTTCTTTTCAGGACTGGTATCAGTGGTACGGTAATAGGCTTGTACACGTATAATATTCTTTCTTCCAAATATAGAAAGAATATTATACTTGACTGCTGCCCTTCTGCTGCAGTCTGCTAATCATTCACAACTCACTTGTTCCACAAAGCTCTTTATCAGGACTGGTAACTTGGTCTGTCTAGGGTGCTACGGTACATAGGCTTGGGTGCGGTACAGTCTGCTGTTCTGTAAGGACCGCTATCGGTCCACAATACATAGGGTTGCCGTGCACTACTGCTGACCGCTGCCCTATACTGCAGCAGTCCTTCATTGGTATAGGGACTGACGTACAGTCTGCTAATCACTAACACACAACCTGCTTGGTCCACAAAAGTTCTTATAAGGACTGGTAACTTGGTATAGGGTGCTACGGTACATAGGCCTGAGTGCGTTACAGTCTGCTGTTCTGTAAGGACCGCTATCGGTCCACAATACATAGGGTTGCCGTGCACTACTGCTGACCGCTGCCCTATACTGCAGCAGTCCTTCAGCGGTATAGGGACTGACGCACAGTCTGCTAAACACTAACACACAACCTGCTTGGTCCACAAAAGTTTTTATAAGGACTGGTAACTTGGTATAGGGTGCTACGGTACATAGGCCTGAGTGCAGTACAGTCTGCTGTTCTGTAAGGACCGCTATCGGTCCACAATACATAGGGTTGCCGTGCACTACTGCTGACCGCTGCCCTATACTGCAGCAGTCCTTCATTGGTATAGGGACTGACGTACAGTCTGCTAATCACTAACACACAACCTGCTTGGTCCACAAAAGTTCTTATAAGGACTGGTAACTTGGTATAGGGTGCTACGGTACATAGGCCTGAGTGCGTTACAGTCTGCTGTTCTGTAAGGACCGCTATCGGTCCACAATACATAGGGTTGCCGTGCACTACTGCTGACCGCTGCCCTATACTGCAGCAGTCCTTCATTGGTATAGGGACTGACGTACAGTCTGCTAATCACTAACACACAACCTGCTTGTTCCACAAAAGTTCTTATAAGGACTGGTAACTTGGTATAGGGTGCTACGGTACATAGGCCTGAGTGCGTTACAGTCTGCTGTTCTGTAAGGACCGCTATCGGTCCACAATACATAGGGTTGCCGTGCACTACTGCTGACCGCTGCCCTATACTGCAGCAGTCCTTCATTGGTATAGGGACTGACGTACAGTCTGCTAATCACTAACACACAACCTGCTTGGTCCACAAAAGTTCTTATAAGGACTGGTAACTTGGTATAGGGTGCTACGGTACATAGGCCTGAGTGCGTTACAGTCTGCTGTTCTGTAAGGACCGCTATCGGTCCACAATACATAGGGTTGCCGTGCACTACTGCTGACCGCTGCCCTATACTGCAGCAGTCCTTCATTGGTATAGGGACTGACGTACAGTCTGCTAATCACTAACACACAACCTGCTTGTTCCACAAAAGTTCTTATAAGGACTGGTAACTTGGTATAGGGTGCTACGGTACATAGGCCTGAGTGCGTTACAGTCTGCTGTTCTGTAAGGACCGCTATCGGTCCACAATACATAGGGTTGCCGTGCACTACTGCTGACCGCTGCCCTATACTGCAGCAGTCCTTCATTGGTATAGGGACTGACGTACAGTCTGCTAATCACTAACACACAACCTGCTTGGTCCACAAAAGTTCTTATAAGGACTGGTAACTTGGTATAGGGTGCTACGGTACATAGGCCTGAGTGCGTTACAGTCTGCTGTTCTGTAAGGACCGCTATCGGTCCACAATACATAGGGTTGCCGTGCACTACTGCTGACCGCTGCCCTATACTGCAGCAGTCCTTCAGCGGTATAGGGACTGACGCACAGTCTGCTAAACACTAACACACAACCTGCTTGGTCCACAAAAGTTTTTATAAGGACTGGTAACTTGGTATAGGGTGCTACGGTACATAGGCCTGAGTGCGTTACAGTCTGCTGTTCTGTAAGGACCGCTATCGGTCCACAATACATAGGGTTGCCGTGCACTACTGCTGACCGCTGCCCTATACTGCAGCAGTCCTTCATTGGTATAGGGACTGACGTACAGTCTGCTAATCACTAACACACAACCTGCTTGGTCCACAAAAGTTCTTATAAGGACTGGTAACTTGGTATAGGGTGCTACGGTACATAGGCCTGAGTGCGTTACAGTCTGCTGTTCTGTAAGGACCGCTATCGGTCCACAATACATAGGGTTGCCGTGCACTACTGCTGACCGCTGCCCTATACTGCAGCAGTCCTTCAGCGGTATAGGGACTGACGCACAGTCTGCTAAACACTAACACACAACCTGCTTGGTCCACAAAAGTTTTTATAAGGACTGGTAACTTGGTATAGGGTGCTACGGTACATAGGCCTGAGTGCAGTACAGTCTGCTGTTCTGTAAGGACCGCTATCGGTCCACAATACATAGGGTTGCCGTGCACTACTGCTGACCGCTGCCCTATACTGCAGCAGTCCTTCATTGGTATAGGGACTGACGTACAGTCTGCTAATCACTAACACACAACCTGCTTGTTCCACAAAAGTTCTTATAAGGACTGGTAACTTGGTATAGGGTGCTACGGTACATAGGCTTGAGTGCGGTACAGTCTGCTGTTCTGTAAGGACCGCTATCGGTCCACAATAGATAGGGTTGACGTGCACCACTGCTGACCGCTGCCCTATACTGCAGCAGTCCTTCAGCGGTATAGGGACTGACGTACAGTCTGCTAAACACTAATACACAACCTGCTTGGTCCACAAAAGTTCTTATAAGGACTGGTAACTTGGTATAGGGTGCTACGGTACATAGGCTTGAGTGCGGTACAGTCTGCTGTTCTGTAAGGACCGCTATCGGTCCACAATAGATAGGGTTGACGTGCACCACTGCTGACCGCTGCCCTATACTGCAGCAGTCCTTCAGCGGTATAGGGACTGACGTACAGTCTGCTAAACACTAATACACAACCTGCTTGGTCCACAAAAGTTCTTATAAGGACTGGTAACTTGGTATAGGGTGCTACGGTACATAGGCTTGAGTGCGGTACAGTCTGCTGTTCTGTAAGGACCGCTATAGGTCCACAATAGATAGGGTTGACGTGCACCACTGCTGACCGCTCACCTATACTGCAGCAGTCCTTCAGCGGTATAGGGACTAAGAGTTTTGTCACAGGGTCATTTAAAAAATGACATGCAGAGGAAGAGGCAGGCCCTTCCGCAGGGGTGGTAGGGGTAGGGCAGGAGCAACAGGCTTGAGCCAAAGTGGGAAGTTGCAGAAGGTGCGTTCAATTACTTTAAAGGATGCACCAGACTTGGTTGAGTGGCTCGCTCAGCCTTACTCTTCTGCACCCTCCTCATCCTCTCGATCTGCACCCTCTTCTTCACTCTCTGCTATGTGCACCCCCAAAGACACTACCACCAACAACACGACCACCACCACCACCACCACATACCTTCCGCTTGAGTCACTGGAATTATTTTCCGATCCATATCAAGAGGACATTTCTGATGCGCAGCCACTCTTGGTATTGGATCAGGAAGAGGAGGTAGCAACAAGCGCTACTCAGCAGTCTGACGCCAGTACCCAGATCAGCCCAAGGAGGAGGTTGGTCCCCGGTGTTGCTGCCTACTCTACTTATAGCGGTGGGGAAGGTGACGTTGATGATGACGTGTCTAGTGATGTCACGTGGGTGCCCACAAGAGAGGAAGAGGAGGGGAGTTCAGAGGGAGATATGGACCAGCAGATAGGGAGGAGAAGCAGCAATGACTTACATTGCACAGCAGGGACAAAGCAGACTGCAAATGTATCAGGAGCGAGTCATCGACCATGTACGGTCACATCTGGCGCTCCCAGGACACCGGCACATGGCTCCGCAGTGTGGGCTTTTTTTAACGTGTCCGCTGCTGACAATAGCGTTGCCATCTGCAATCTTTGCAGTCAACGCGTTAGTCGCGGTAAGCCCAATACTCACCTAGGGACGACCGCCTTAAGAAGGCACATGAGCAGCCATCACCGAGCCCAGTGGGAGCAACGGAACACACAAAGCCACACTGCAGGCTCTCACCGTCCAGCCTCGTCTTCTACTTCTCCTTCTCCTCTCTCCTCACAATTGTCCTCCACTCCACCTTCCATCACGCCAAGCTCACATTTTTCTGCAAAAAGGCAGGCTTCCGTGGGCCTAATGTTTGAGCGTAAAAAAATGATGACGCCGGATAACCCTCTTGCCCAACGGTTGGCGGCTGGCTTGTCAGAACTCATAGCCCGCCAACTACTGCCATATAAACTGGTGGACTCGGAGGCCTTTCGCAAATTTGTGGCCATTGGAACACCACAATGGAAGGTCCCAGGAAGGAAGTATTTCTCAGAGAAGGGCATCCCAGAGCTATATGGCCATGTTCAGCGGCAAGTGAATGTATCTCTGGCACACAGTGTCGGTGCCAAGATACATCTGACCACAGACACGTGGTCTAGCAAACACGGGCAGGGAAGGTATATCAGTTTTACTGCCCACTGGGTGAACCTTCTGACGGCCGTCAAGCATGTAACCCGTGGCACCCGTGTAGATTTGGTTTTACCGCCACGGATTGCATGCAGGCCTGACTCTTCTTCTCCTCCTCCTACTCCATCCTCCTCCCTCTCCTCCTCAGCTGCCTCCTCCTTTTCCGCTGCTAGCGTCTCTTCCACTGCACCGCCCAAGCTCCCCAGAACCTATTCCACATGCCAGGTGAGACGTTGCCATGCCGTGCTGCGTCTGTTGTGCCTGGAAGCAAAGAGCCACACTGGCCCGGCACTCCTTTCAGCTTTGCGTTCACAGGCAGATGAGTGGCTAACACCGCTCAATTTGACAGTTGGTAAAGTGGTGTGTGACAACGGTGCCAATCTGCTTAGCGCATTGAAACAGGGCAAAATCACGCACGTGCCGTGCATGGCACACGTCTTAAACTTGGTCGTGCAGCGATTCCTTGTCAAATACCCTGGGGTCCAGGACATCTTGCGGCAGGCAAGGAAAATCTCGGCCCATTTCAGAAGATCTTACACGGCCATGGCTCGCCTTGCTGACATTCAGCGGCGACACCATCTGCCGGTCAGACGTCTTATTTGCGATTGCCCGACGCGATGGAACTCAACCTTCTATATGCTTGATAGGCTGCTCCAGCAGAAACGTGCAGTTAACGTCTACCTGTATGAACTCTGCGAAAGAAACGGTTCTGGGGAGCTGGGTTTTTTTTCACCGCGCCAGTGGCTGCTCATGCGCGACACATGCAGACTTCTGCGGCCATTTGAGGAGATCACCAAACTGGTCAGTCGCAGCCATGGCGCCATCAGTGACATGGTACCTTATGCCTTCTTTCTGGAGCGTGCATTGCGTCGTGTCATTGATCAGGCTGTGGAGGAGCAGGAGCGGGAAGATGAGGAAGTCGCAATGCTGGATGAATTCCCAGGGGGGGCTACTCTATCTGAGACAAGTCAACAACAGGAGTCTGATGAGGAGTCAGAGGAGGATGGTGCCGGGGCGGATGAGCAGGAGCAAGAAGAGCATGCTTTAAACCTTTCTGGGATCCCTGTTGTGCGAGGATGGGGAGAGGAGAATGAAGAGGACGACATTATCCTGGATGATGAGCAGGAGCCAGGCCACCACACCGCTTCCACTTTAGTGCAAATGGGGGCCTTCATGCTCCAGTGTTTTAATAGGGACCCCCGTATAAAAAGCATGAGGGTCAAGGACCAGTACTGGGTGGCAACGTACTTAGACCCCCGGTACAAACACAAAATGGCGGAAATGTTACCGCCGTCGCAGAGGGCTGTCAGAATGCAGCACTTCCAGGCCTTGCTTCGAGAAATGCTGCATTCTGCTTTTGCGTGCGCTGGCAGAGGAGCAATTCCCACTCCCAGAGAAGGATTTGCGGGTACCAATCCAACAGCGCCTGCAAGAAGAGGCCGGTTTGAAGATGTGTTGGTGACTTCGGATATGAGGTCATTCTTTCAGCCGACCCATCGACAGGTGTCATCCGGATCCAGCATCAGGGAACGCCTAGACCGTCAGGTGTCCGACTACATTGGGTTAACGGCCGATGTGGACGCTCTGAGGAGTGATGAACCCCTAGACTACTGGGTGGGCAGGCTTGACCTCTGGCCAGAGCTTGCCCAATTTGCAATCGAACTGTTGGCTTGCCCCTCATCCAGTGTCCTGTCCGAAAGGACGTTCAGCGCAGCAGGGGGGATTGTGACCGATAAGCGTACTCGCCTAGCTCACCACAGTGTTAACTACCTCACATTTCTAAAAATGAATGAGGCATGGATCTCGGAGGAATTCAACACATGTGATCAGTAGACCATGTATATGTCTATAAACAATTTTTGGAATCAAGCACACAGACCTTCTTAATTCATTTGGCTCACTTCCCTGACCCAAAAAAGCACACCGTACTATATGCCCCTACCCTCCTCTTTGAAGAGGTTGAGCGGTGTCATATTTCTACTGGGGCTGCTTATTATGAGGGGTTCCCACCATCCCTGTGCTGTGCTGACTTCCTCCTGGGTGTTCTTATTATGAGGGGCTCCCACCATCCCTGTGCTGTGCTGACTTCCTCCTGGGGGTTCTTATTATGAGGGGATCACACCATCCCTGTGCTGTGCTGACTTCCTCCTGGGGCTGCTTACGGTGCTGCTGTCAGCGCTGTATGTCACGGAGCTGCTGTCAGCGCTGTATGTCACGGAGCTGCTGTCAGCGCTGTATGTCACGGAGCTGCTGTCAGCGCTGTATGTCACGGAGCTGCTGTCAGCGCTGTATGTCACGGAGCTGCTGTCAGCGCTGTATGTCACGGAGCTGCTGTCAGCGCTGTATGTCACGGAGCTGCTGTCAGCGCTGTATGTCACGGAGCTGCTGTCAGCGCTGTATGTCACGGAGCTGCTGTCAGCGCTGTATGTCACGGAGCTGCTGTCAGCGCTGTATGTCACGGTGCTGCTGTCAGCGCTGTATGTCACGGAGCTGCTGTCAGCGCTGTATGTCACGGAGCTGCTGTCAGTGCTGTATGTCACGGAGCTGCTGTCAGCGCTGTATGTCACGGAGCTGCTGTCAGCGCTGTATGTCACGGAGCTGCTGTCAGCGCTGTATGTCACGGTGCTGCTGTCAGCGCTGTATGTCACGGAGCTGCTGTCAGCGCTGTATGTCACGGAGCTGCTGTCAGCGCTGTATGTCACGGAGCTGCTGTCAGCGCTGTATGTCACGGAGCTGCTGTCAGCGCTGTATGTCACGGAGCTGCTGTCAGCGCTGTATGTCACGGAGCTGCTGTCAGCGCTGTATGTCACGGTGCTGATGTCAGTGCTCTGTATTACGGTGCTGCTGTCAGTGCTCTGTATCTCCTGCACCCTCTTGTTTGCCTACCCTGGTCCCTGACCTTCCCTCTCCTCCATTGCCTTCATTAGCTCCATAGTCCTGAATTGTCAGAACAATTTCCCAAATAAAAAAAAAATGCTTGTAGTTATCGATCCCAAATTCACCTCATACATGTATTATGCTATTGTCCAGGTGGTGGGACTACGTGCTACCCCCTAATAATTACCCCGTGGCCGCAAATTCGACCTAAAGGTTTGCGAAATTCGCCTCCCATTGAAGTCAATGGAGCCCGCGGCGAACGGTCGTTTTCGCGAACGTTTGTGTCCGTTCGCGTTTCGCGTTCGCGAAACGTCCCGTCGGAAGTTCGTCCATCACTAATACTAAGGATCCCTTTTATATCTTCCTTATCCAAGCTTGTCCCTGCACTGTATTTTGCAAGGAAAGCACCAGCCTCCCTTGGGCTTTTCTTTGGGCTGGGGCATAATTCCTTTATTTTCGACAGTGTGCCTAAAGGTAGGGGGATATGGACTTCCGTCTCCCCTATATGCATAAGCGGTGCTTTAAAGGTGGCACCCAGACTTTCCTGTTCCACGTCTATTTCTTTCTCACCCTGCTCCCTTTCCTCCTGTGGGGGTTTCTGGCTTATGGCCGATTTCGTTTGGCTTCTGAGTGTGGTGGATGGCTGTGAAATTATCTTTCCCTTGGCCTCCTCAATCCTTCTTGCCTCTTTCTCTAGTTTTCTTTCGTATGCCTCTAAATCTTCCCTTTTCCTCTGTATTCTTTCTTCCTCTACCTGCTGTCTCTTATTAAATTCTTTCTGTTTCTCCTCCCATTCCTTTTCCCTGGGGCTCAACTTCCCGACTCCTTCCTCTTCCCCCTCTTTCAGGGTCTTTCCATCCCTTTCTTCCTTAGTTATCGCAGAATATTCTCTCATCTCACCTTCCCTCTTATCCAGCTCTCTTTTGTACTCTTCCAATTCTTCCTCCCTTTTAGACATTTTCCGCTCTATTTCCTCCTTTCTTTCTCTAAGCTCTTTTAACTTCTCTTCTAATTCCCTTTCCATTTTTCTAATCCTCTCTTCTTCCCTACTTTGTATACCTTCTGCCCGGACTTCCTCTTTCCTGCTTCTACTTTCGTTTTCCCATCGTGTAACTTGTGCCTGGTCAGCTGCCCCATACACTATGGTGGCCAACACTGCTGAGTCTAAAGATGGATACAGCTGAAGACATGGACCCAATGTTCCATCTTCCTGTTTAACCATCACATAAGGGGGGGGTGGTGGTGCCTCAGGTTGCTGAGATAGGGCGGGTGAGTTTACAGGCTTTACTGTGGGGACTTTAGTTACATACTTTGTTTTATACTTAGCTAAGCATTTATTCCATGTTTTGTAACAATCTTTCATGTACTGGGTGTCTTCCCATTTCCCAGGTGGATAAGAGTGCTTGTGCACCTGACACACCTTGCTCACCTCTTTCCATTCATCCTCTGAACAGGGACCTAGTGGTCCTGGGTCATGTATTCCCAGCTGTTGGCACCGTTCTCTGACTTGTGTCCAAAAAGGTTCTACCTGTGGCCCCGGTAGTGTGTTTTTAACATACTCATAGGGGGATGGGTTGGCCGTGGTCTGGGTTGCTGCAGAATTCCCCATCTAATAACCTTGGTAGGGTGTGTCTAGTACAGGGACAGAGATGAAAGCAACCTGTTTGTGCTATAATCTGTTCCCTGACTTGTGAATATGTCCCCTCGTCTGTTATTGCTGTGGGGCTGATACAGCTATGAAGGTTAACCCTCAGTACTCGGTATAGGAAACCCCTCCTCGTGGTAGGATATACTCCCCTTGCACCAAGTCGGTATGAGAACCCAGTTGGTCTAGTAGTCAGCAGGATCCACGTCCTGTCAACACTAAGGAACAGTAAACCAAAGGTGCAACGTGGGCAGGCGGGCGCTATCTCACTACAATCGGGTTCCTGATTTATGTTGTTCATTTAGTGCATATATGTGTAATGCCTTAATAAAACCCTTCAAATCAATACAATACTTTACATTCAGTTGTCATACATATATATACCATACACTTATCTCTAATTCTCTATACACCCTAAATACTTACGGTGGTACCTAAAAGAAAAAACAAGCAAAATCTTATATATATATACAATGGCCAAACAAATTTACATTATATCAACATGTTATTATAAGTGCACTATATTTCCCCCAAAAAGATTGGGCGTCCACTCAGCCACTCCTTATACTGCGGGCGTATCCTATACTTCCCGAGTTTTAAACACACTTATTATATATACCTCTACCTCTACCTAACATACTCAATACAGTCAGACCAAGCCTAGTCAGACTACTCTAAAAAAAACCAAAATACCTGCGAGCCCCTCTAACCTTCCAAGGGGCCAGCCTAGCCCGTTGCGAAGGCACAGTTATGTAAGTGGGTGGATATACAAGGTTATTTGAACAAGGCAAGCACCAACACCAGTTCACCAAAAATAGGTAAAAAGGAGCAGAATGTGTCTTACCTGTTCAAACAAACGCCAGACCCCACTCCTGGTACCAAAACTGTTAGGTCGCCCGACTTCTCCCTGTGGCCTAGGCTCTTGGAGATGGCTCAGTGGAAGTCCTCGCCGGCGAGATAACCAATGACTCATACACAATTGTGATGCTGAAATGGTTACAATCTTTAATTCTGGTTTTGCCGTTTTATACTATTTTTACAAGACTCTGCCCCAATTTTTGGGGACCAATCAAAATTATACACATTAGCTCACATTATTCATTAGCTCATTATTCTGTAATGTCTTGTGACCTTAACCTCTGTATTTCAAAGCTTAAGTTCAATAGTTTCTTACTTTCTGTTATCGTCTGCTGACCATGACGTGCCAGCCACAACTTCCTAAAAACCAAGTCTAGCCTTTCCATACCCAGTAACAGTGTACAGAGAGGAAAACCACAAACAGATGCGTCCTGAAACAAAGACATTTTTACAGAAATAGATAGACATGATCATGAGATAATTCAGTATTAAGCAATACTATCATGAGATAGATTTTCTAAATTGTATCAAGTTAAAGTTTCTCTAAATTACTTAAGCAGATTAGCAATCCTGTATTGATATAAGCAATATATCTCCAGGGTAAAAGCAATAATCAGAATCAACAATCAATAACGCAATGTATTATGGAATCTCCTTACAGCACCTATGGTGCAAATTTGGAGCCCCTATAACCTAAGGCCGACCTGTACTGACTCCCCAAAGATGGTACCCCTAGGACATCTAATTTTTACATTGGTGCCTATGTGAAAACTGGCCATGTTTGGGACCCAAAAGCTCCCCCGTTTTAGGTCCTATGGGCCCCAAACTTTGCATGCATACTCCCAAGACCCTCGACTACATGGAGCCGAAAAAAGTGAATCAATACCATCTATGGTTCAGGAAATATGACCGTTTCAAGTTGAGCTCCAATTGAACCAACTTTTGAACTTTGAACTCCCATTACTGGGGAACCTTCCATACTGGTGCACCATCGAGCTGCGAGTGGACCCCCACCTCGGCACCCCCTCCCCCTGAGGGGGGAGGGGGTGCCGAGGTGAGGGGGCATGCCAGATAGATCTCTGGTCAGCTTGAAGCAAAATGTGATCAAAGTGACTGACTTTGAGCTCCTGTTTCTGGAGAACCACGTGGTGAAAACCAGCCCAAACTTTGCACACTTGTAGGGGAGACTCTTTAGCACCTATGGTGCAAATTTGGAGCCCCTATAACCTAAGGCCGACCTGTACTGACTCCCCAAAGATGGTACCCCTAGGACATCTAATTTTTACATTGGTGCCTATGTGAAAACTGGCCATGTTTGGGACCCGATAGCTCCCCCGTTTTAGGTCCTATGGGCCCCAAACTTTGCATGCATACTCCCAAGACCCTCGACTACATGGAGCCGAAAAAAGTGAATCAATACCATCTATGGTTCAGGAAATATGACCGTTTCAAGTTGAGCTCCAATTGAACCAACTTTTGAACTTTGAACTCCCATTACTGGGGAACCTTCCATACTGGTGCACCATCGAGCTGCGAGTGGACCCCCACCTCGGCACCCCCTCCCCCTGAGGGGGGAGGGGGTGCCGAGGTGAGGGGGCATGCCAGATAGATCTCTGGTCAGCTTGAAGCAAAATGTGATCAAAGTGACTGACTTTGAGCTCCTGTTTCTGGAGAACCACGTGGTGAAAACCAGCCCAAACTTTGCACACTTGTAGGGGAGACTCTTTAGCACCTATGGTGCAAATTTGGAGCCCCTATAACCTAAGGCCGACCTGTACTGACTCCCCAAAGATGGTACCCCTAGGACATCTAATTTTTACATTGGTGCCTATGTGAAAACTGGCCATGTTTGGGACCCGATAGCTCCCCCGTTTTAGGTCCTATGGGCCCCAAACTTGGCATGCATACTCACAAGACCATGGGCTACGTGGGGCTGAAGAAAGTGAATCATTCCTATGTATGGTTCGGGAAATATGACCGTTTAAATTTGAGCTCCAATTGAACCAACTTTGGAACTTTGAACTCCCATTACTGGGGAACCTTCCATACTGGTGCACCATCGAGCTGCGAGTGGACCCCCACCTCGGCACCCCCTCCCCCTGAGGGGGGAGGGGGTGCCGAGGTGAGGGGGCATGCCAGATAGATCTCTGGTCAGCTTGAAGCAAAATGTGATCAAAGTGACTGACTTTGAGCTCCTGTTTCTGGAGAACCACGTGGTGAAAACCAGCCCAAACTTTGCACACTTGTAGGGGAGACTCTTTAGCACCTATGGTGCAAATTTGGAGCCCCTATAACCTAAGGCCGACCTGTACTGACTCCCCAAAGATGGTACCCCTAGGACATCTAATTTTTACATTGGTGCCTATGTGAAAACTGGCCATGTTTGGGACCCGATAGCTCCCCCGTTTTAGGTCCTATGGGCCCCAAACTTTGCATGCATACTCCCAAGACCCTCGACTACATGGAGCCGAAAAAAATGAATCAATACCATCTATGGTTCAGGAAATATGACCGTTTCAAGTTGAGCTCCAATTGAACCAACTTTTGAACTTTGAACTCCCATTACTGGGGAACCTTCCATACTGGTGCACCATCGAGCTGCGAGTGGACCCCCACCTCGGCACCCCCTCCCCCTGAGGGGGGAGGGGGTGCCGAGGTGAGGGGGCATGCCAGATAGATCTCTGGTCAGCTTGAAGCAAAATGTGATCAAAGTGACTGACTTTGAGCTCCTGTTTCTGGAGAACCACGTGGTGAAAACCAGCCCAAACTTTGCACACTTGTAGGGAAGACTCTTTAGCACCTATGGTGCAAATTTGGAGCCCCTATAACCTAAGGCCGACCTGTACTGACTCCCCAAAGATGGTACCCCTAGGACATCTAATTTTTACATTGGTGCCTATGTGAAAACTGGCCATGTTTGGGACCCAAAAGCTCCCCCGTTTTAGGTCCTATGGGCCCCAAACTTTGCATGCATACTCCCAAGACCCTCGACTACATGGAGCCGAAAAAAGTGAATCAATACCATCTATGGTTCAGGAAATATGACCGTTTCAAGTTGAGCTCCAATTGAACCAACTTTTGAACTTTGAACTCCCATTACTGGGGAACCTTCCATACTGGTGCACCATCGAGCTGCGAGTGGACCCCCACCTCGGCACCCCCTCCCCCTGAGGGGGGAGGGGGTGCCGAGGTGAGGGGGCATGCCAGATAGATCTCTGGTCAGCTTGAAGCAAAATGTGATCAAAGTGACTGACTTTGAGCTCCTGTTTCTGGAGAACCACGTGGTGAAAACCAGCCCAAACTTTGCACACTTGTAGGGGAGACTCTTTAGCACCTATGGTGCAAATTTGGAGCCCCTATAACCTAAGGCCGACCTGTACTGACTCCCCAAAGATGGTACCCCTAGGACATCTAATTTTTACATTGGTGCCTATGTGAAAACTGGCCATGTTTGGGACCCGATAGCTCCCCCGTTTTAGGTCCTATGGGCCCCAAACTTTGCATGCATACTCCCAAGACCCTCGACTACATGGAGCCGAAAAAAGTGAATCAATACCATCTATGGTTCAGGAAATATGACCGTTTCAAGTTGAGCTCCAATTGAACCAACTTTTGAACTTTGAACTCCCATTACTGGGGAACCTTCCATACTGGTGCACCATCGAGCTGCGAGTGGACCCCCACCTCGGCACCCCCTCCCCCTGAGGGGGGAGGGGGTGCCGAGGTGAGGGGGCATGCCAGATAGATCTCTGGTCAGCTTGAAGCAAAATGTGATCAAAGTGACTGACTTTGAGCTCCTGTTTCTGGAGAACCACGTGGTGAAAACCAGCCCAAACTTTGCACACTTGTAGGGGAGACTCTTTAGCACCTATGGTGCAAATTTGGAGCCCCTATAACCTAAGGCCGACCTGTACTGACTCCCCAAAGATGGTACCCCTAGGACATCTAATTTTTACATTGGTGCCTATGTGAAAACTGGCCATGTTTGGGACCCGATAGCTCCCCCGTTTTAGGTCCTATGGGCCCCAAACTTGGCATGCATACTCACAAGACCATGGGCTACGTGGGGCTGAAGAAAGTGAATCATTCCTATGTATGGTTCGGGAAATATGACCATTTAAAGTTGAGCTCCAATTGAACCAACTTTGGAACTTTGAACTCCCATTACTGGGGAACCTTCCATACTGGTGCACCATCGAGCTGCGAGTGGACCCCCACCTCGGCACCCCCTCCCCCTGAGGGGGGAGGGGGTGCCGAGGTGAGGGGGCATGCCAGATAGATCTCTGGTCAGCTTGAAGCAAAATGTGATCAAAGTGACTGACTTTGAGCTCCTGTTTCTGGAGAACCACGTGGTGAAAACCAGCCCAAACTTTGCACACTTGTAGGGGAGACTCTTTAGCACCTATGGTGCAAATTTGGAGCCCCTATAACCTAAGGCCGACCTGTACTGACTCCCCAAAGATGGTACCCCTAGGACATCTAATTTTTACATTGGTGCCTATGTGAAAACTGGCCATGTTTGGGACCCGATAGCTCCCCCGTTTTAGGTCCTATGGGCCCCAAACTTTGCATGCATACTCCCAAGACCCTCGACTACATGGAGCCGAAAAAAGTGAATCAATACCATCTATGGTTCAGGAAATATGACCGTTTCAAGTTGAGCTCCAATTGAACCAACTTTTGAACTTTGAACTCCCATTACTGGGGAACCTTCCATACTGGTGCACCATCGAGCTGCGAGTGGACCCCCACCTCGGCACCCCCTCCCCCTGAGGGGGGAGGGGGTGCCGAGGTGAGGGGGCATGCCGGATAGATCTCTGGTCAGCTTGAAGCAAAATGTGATCAAAGTGACTGACTTTGAGCTCCTGTTTCTGGAGAACCACGTGGTGAAAACCAGCCCAAACTTTGCACACTTGTAGGGGAGACTCTTTAGCACCTATGGTGCAAATTTGGAGCCCCTATAACCTAAGGCCGACCTGTACTGACTCCCCAAAGATGGTACCCCTAGGACATCTAATTTTTACATTGGTGCCTATGTGAAAACTGGCCATGTTTGGGACCCGATAGCTCCCCCGTTTTAGGTCCTATGGGCCCCAAACTTTGCATGCATACTCCCAAGACCCTCGACTACATGGAGCCGAAAAAAGTGAATCAATACCATCTATGGTTCAGGAAATATGACCGTTTCAAGTTGAGCTCCAATTGAACCAACTTTCGAACTTTGAACTCCCATTACTGGGGAACCTTCCATACTGGTGCACCATCGAGCTGCGAGTGGACCCCCACCTCGGCACCCCCTCCCCCTGAGGGGGGAGGGGGTGCCGAGGTGAGGGGGCATGCCAGATAGATCTCTGGTCAGCTTGAAGCAAAATGTGATCAAAGTGACTGACTTTGAGCTCCTGTTTCTGGAGAACCACGTGGTGAAAACCAGCCCAAACTTTGCACACTTGTAGGGGAGACTCTTTAGCACCTATGGTGCAAATTTGGAGCCCCTATAACCTAAGGCCGACCTGTACTGACTCCCCAAAGATGGTACCCCTAGGACATCTAATTTTTACATTGGTGCCTATGTGAAAACTGGCCATGTTTGGGACCCGATAGCTCCCCCGTTTTAGGTCCTATGGGCCCCAAACTTTGCATGCATACTCCCAAGACCCTCGATTACATGGAGCCGAAAAAAGTGAATCAATACCATCTATGGTTCAGGAAATATGACCGTTTCAAGTTGAGCTCCAATTGAACCAACTTTTGAACTTTGAACTCCCATTACTGGGGAACCTTCCATACTGGTGCACCATCGAGCTGCGAGTGGACCCCCACCTCGGCACCCCCTCCCCCTGAGGGGGGAGGGGGTGCCGAGGCGAGGGGGCATGCCAGATAGATCTCTGGTCAGCTTGAAGCAAAATGTGATCAAAGTGACTGACTTTGAGCTCCTGTTTCTGGAGAACCACGTGGTGAAAACCAGCCCAAACCTTGCACACTTGTAGGGGAGACTCTTTAGCACCTATGGTGCAAATTTGGAGCCCCTATAACCTAAGGCCGACCTGTACTGACTCCCCAAAGATGGTACCCCTAGGACATCTAATTTTTACATTGGTGCCTATGTGAAAACTGGCCATGTTTGGGACCCGATAGCTCCCCCGTTTTAGGTCCTATGGGCCCCAAACTTTGCATGCATACTCCCAAGACCCTCGACTACATGGAGCCGAAAAAAGTGAATCAATACCATCTATGGTTCAGGAAATATGACCGGTTCAAGTTGAGCTCCAATTGAACCAACTTTTGAACTTTGAACTCCCATTACTGGGGAACCTTCCATACTGGTGCACCATCGAGCTGCGAGTGGACCCCCACCTCGGCACCCCCTCCCCCTGAGGGGGGGGTGCCGAGGTGAGGGGGCATGCCAGATAGATCTCTGGTCAGCTTGAAGCAAAATGTGATCAAAGTGACTGACTTTGAGCTCCTGTTTCTGGAGAACCACGTGGTGAAAACCAGCCCAAACCTTGCACACTTGTAGGGGAGACTCTTTAGCACCTATGGTGCAAATTTGGAGCCCCTATAACCTAAGGCCGACCTGTACTGACTCCCCAAAGATGGTACCCCTAGGACATCTAATTTTTACATTGGTGCCTATGTGAAAACTGGCCATGTTTGGGACCCGATAGCTCCCCCGTTTTAGGTCCTATGGGCCCCAAACTTTGCATGCATACTCCCAAGACCCTCGACTACATGGAGCCGAAAAAAGTGAATCAATACCATCTATGGTTCAGGAAATATGACCGTTTCAAGTTGAGCTCCAATTGAACCAACTTTTGAACTTTGAACTCCCATTACTGGGGAACCTTCCATACTGGTGCACCATCGAGCTGCGAGTGGACCCCCACCTCGGCACCCCCTCCCCCTGAGGGGGGAGGGGGTGCCGAGGTGAGGGGGCATGCCAGATAGATCTCTGGTCAGCTTGAAGCAAAATGTGATCAAAGTGACTGACTTTGAGCTCCTGTTTCTGGAGAACCACGTGGTGAAAACCAGCCCAAACTTTGCACACTTGTAGGGGAGACTCTTTAGCACCTATGGTGCAAATTTGGAGCCCCTATAACCTAAGGCCGACCTGTACTGACTCCCCAAAGATGGTACCCCTAGGACATCTAATTTTTACATTGGTGCCTATGTGAAAACTGGCCATGTTTGGGACCCAAAAGCTCCCCCGTTTTAGGTCCTATGGGCCCCAAACTTTGCATGCATACTCCCAAGACCCTCGACTACATGGAGCCGAAAAAAGTGAATCAATACCATCTATGGTTCAGGAAATATGACCGTTTCAAGTTGAGCTCCAATTGAACCAACTTTTGAACTTTGAACTCCCATTACTGGGGAACCTTCCATACTGGTGCACCATCGAGCTGCGAGTGGACCCCCACCTCGGCACCCCCTCCCCCTGAGGGGGGAGGGGGTGCCGAGGTGAGGGGGCATGCCAGATAGATCTCTGGTCAGCTTGAAGCAAAATGTGATCAAAGTGACTGACTTTGAGCTCCTGTTTCTGGAGAACCACGTGGTGAAAACCAGCCCAAACTTTGCACACTTGTAGGGGAGACTCTTTAGCACCTATGGTGCAAATTTGGAGCCCCTATAACCTAAGGCCGACCTGTACTGACTCCCCAAAGATGGTACCCCTAGGACATCTAATTTTTACATTGGTGCCTATGTGAAAACTGGCCATGTTTGGGACCCGATAGCTCCCCCGTTTTAGGTCCTATGGGCCCCAAACTTGGCATGCATACTCACAAGACCATGGGCTACGTGGGGCTGAAGAAAGTGAATCATTCCTATGTATGGTTCGGGAAATATGACCGTTTAAATTTGAGCTCCAATTGAACCAACTTTGGAACTTTGAACTCCCATTACTGGGGAACCTTCCATACTGGTGCACCATCGAGCTGCGAGTGGACCCCCACCTCGGCACCCCCTCCCCCTGAGGGGGGAGGGGGTGCCGAGGTGAGGGGGCATGCCAGATAGATCTCTGGTCAGCTTGAAGCAAAATGTGATCAAAGTGACTGACTTTGAGCTCCTGTTTCTGGAGAACCACGTGGTGAAAACCAGCCCAAACTTTGCACACTTGTAGGGGAGACTCTTTAGCACCTATGGTGCAAATTTGGAGCCCCTATAACCTAAGGCCGACCTGTACTGACTCCCCAAAGATGGTACCCCTAGGACATCTAATTTTTACATTGGTGCCTATGTGAAAACTGGCCATGTTTGGGACCCGATAGCTCCCCCGTTTTAGGTCCTATGGGCCCCAAACTTTGCATGCATACTCCCAAGACCCTCGACTACATGGAGCCGAAAAAAATGAATCAATACCATCTATGGTTCAGGAAATATGACCGTTTCAAGTTGAGCTCCAATTGAACCAACTTTTGAACTTTGAACTCCCATTACTGGGGAACCTTCCATACTGGTGCACCATCGAGCTGCGAGTGGACCCCCACCTCGGCACCCCCTCCCCCTGAGGGGGGAGGGGGTGCCGAGGTGAGGGGGCATGCCAGATAGATCTCTGGTCAGCTTGAAGCAAAATGTGATCAAAGTGACTGACTTTGAGCTCCTGTTTCTGGAGAACCACGTGGTGAAAACCAGCCCAAACTTTGCACACTTGTAGGGAAGACTCTTTAGCACCTATGGTGCAAATTTGGAGCCCCTATAACCTAAGGCCGACCTGTACTGACTCCCCAAAGATGGTACCCCTAGGACATCTAATTTTTACATTGGTGCCTATGTGAAAACTGGCCATGTTTGGGACCCAAAAGCTCCCCCGTTTTAGGTCCTATGGGCCCCAAACTTTGCATGCATACTCCCAAGACCCTCGACTACATGGAGCCGAAAAAAGTGAATCAATACCATCTATGGTTCAGGAAATATGACCGTTTCAAGTTGAGCTCCAATTGAACCAACTTTTGAACTTTGAACTCCCATTACTGGGGAACCTTCCATACTGGTGCACCATCGAGCTGCGAGTGGACCCCCACCTCGGCACCCCCTCCCCCTGAGGGGGGAGGGGGTGCCGAGGTGAGGGGGCATGCCAGATAGATCTCTGGTCAGCTTGAAGCAAAATGTGATCAAAGTGACTGACTTTGAGCTCCTGTTTCTGGAGAACCACGTGGTGAAAACCAGCCCAAACTTTGCACACTTGTAGGGGAGACTCTTTAGCACCTATGGTGCAAATTTGGAGCCCCTATAACCTAAGGCCGACCTGTACTGACTCCCCAAAGATGGTACCCCTAGGACATCTAATTTTTACATTGGTGCCTATGTGAAAACTGGCCATGTTTGGGACCCGATAGCTCCCCCGTTTTAGGTCCTATGGGCCCCAAACTTTGCATGCATACTCCCAAGACCCTCGACTACATGGAGCCGAAAAAAGTGAATCAATACCATCTATGGTTCAGGAAATATGACCGTTTCAAGTTGAGCTCCAATTGAACCAACTTTTGAACTTTGAACTCCCATTACTGGGGAACCTTCCATACTGGTGCACCATCGAGCTGCGAGTGGACCCCCACCTCGGCACCCCCTCCCCCTGAGGGGGGAGGGGGTGCCGAGGTGAGGGGGCATGCCAGATAGATCTCTGGTCAGCTTGAAGCAAAATGTGATCAAAGTGACTGACTTTGAGCTCCTGTTTCTGGAGAACCACGTGGTGAAAACCAGCCCAAACTTTGCACACTTGTAGGGGAGACTCTTTAGCACCTATGGTGCAAATTTGGAGCCCCTATAACCTAAGGCCGACCTGTACTGACTCCCCAAAGATGGTACCCCTAGGACATCTAATTTTTACATTGGTGCCTATGTGAAAACTGGCCATGTTTGGGACCCGATAGCTCCCCCGTTTTAGGTCCTATGGGCCCCAAACTTGGCATGCATACTCACAAGACCATGGGCTACGTGGGGCTGAAGAAAGTGAATCATTCCTATGTATGGTTCGGGAAATATGACCATTTAAAGTTGAGCTCCAATTGAACCAACTTTGGAACTTTGAACTCCCATTACTGGGGAACCTTCCATACTGGTGCACCATCGAGCTGCGAGTGGACCCCCACCTCGGCACCCCCTCCCCCTGAGGGGGGAGGGGGTGCCGAGGTGAGGGGGCATGCCAGATAGATCTCTGGTCAGCTTGAAGCAAAATGTGATCAAAGTGACTGACTTTGAGCTCCTGTTTCTGGAGAACCACGTGGTGAAAACCAGCCCAAACTTTGCACACTTGTAGGGGAGACTCTTTAGCACCTATGGTGCAAATTTGGAGCCCCTATAACCTAAGGCCGACCTGTACTGACTCCCCAAAGATGGTACCCCTAGGACATCTAATTTTTACATTGGTGCCTATGTGAAAACTGGCCATGTTTGGGACCCGATAGCTCCCCCGTTTTAGGTCCTATGGGCCCCAAACTTTGCATGCATACTCCCAAGACCCTCGACTACATGGAGCCGAAAAAAGTGAATCAATACCATCTATGGTTCAGGAAATATGACCGTTTCAAGTTGAGCTCCAATTGAACCAACTTTTGAACTTTGAACTCCCATTACTGGGGAACCTTCCATACTGGTGCACCATCGAGCTGCGAGTGGACCCCCACCTCGGCACCCCCTCCCCCTGAGGGGGGAGGGGGTGCCGAGGTGAGGGGGCATGCCAGATAGATCTCTGGTCAGCTTGAAGCAAAATGTGATCAAAGTGACTGACTTTGAGCTCCTGTTTCTGGAGAACCACGTGGTGAAAACCAGCCCAAACTTTGCACACTTGTAGGGGAGACTCTTTAGCACCTATGGTGCAAATTTGGAGCCCCTATAACCTAAGGCCGACCTGTACTGACTCCCCAAAGATGGTACCCCTAGGACATCTAATTTTTACATTGGTGCCTATGTGAAAACTGGCCATGTTTGGGACCCGATAGCTCCCCCGTTTTAGGTCCTATGGGCCCCAAACTTGGCATGCATACTCACAAGACCATGGGCTACGTGGGGCTGAAGAAAGTGAATCATTCCTATGTATGGTTCGGGAAATATGACCATTTAAAGTTGAGCTCCAATTGAACCAACTTTGGAACTTTGAACTCCCATTACTGGGGAACCTTCCATACTGGTGCACCATCGAGCTGCGAGTGGACCCCCACCTCGGCACCCCCTCCCCCTGAGGGGGGAGGGGGTGCCGAGGTGAGGGGGCATGCCAGATAGATCTCTGGTCAGCTTGAAGCAAAATGTGATCAAAGTGACTGACTTTGAGCTCCTGTTTCTGGAGAACCACGTGGTGAAAACCAGCCCAAACTTTGCACACTTGTAGGGGAGACTCTTTAGCACCTATGGTGCAAATTTGGAGCCCCTATAACCTAAGGCCGACCTGTACTGACTCCCCAAAGATGGTACCCCTAGGACATCTAATTTTTACATTGGTGCCTATGTGAAAACTGGCCATGTTTGGGACCCGATAGCTCCCCCGTTTTAGGTCCTATGGGCCCCAAACTTTGCATGCATACTCCCAAGACCCTCGACTACATGGAGCCGAAAAAAGTGAATCAATACCATCTATGGTTCAGGAAATATGACCGTTTCAAGTTGAGCTCCAATTGAACCAACTTTTGAACTTTGAACTCCCATTACTGGGGAACCTTCCATACTGGTGCACCATCGAGCTGCGAGTGGACCCCCACCTCGGCACCCCCTCCCCCTGAGGGGGGAGGGGGTGCCGAGGTGAGGGGGCATGCCGGATAGATCTCTGGTCAGCTTGAAGCAAAATGTGATCAAAGTGACTGACTTTGAGCTCCTGTTTCTGGAGAACCACGTGGTGAAAACCAGCCCAAACTTTGCACACTTGTAGGGGAGACTCTTTAGCACCTATGGTGCAAATTTGGAGCCCCTATAACCTAAGGCCGACCTGTACTGACTCCCCAAAGATGGTACCCCTAGGACATCTAATTTTTACATTGGTGCCTATGTGAAAACTGGCCATGTTTGGGACCCGATAGCTCCCCCGTTTTAGGTCCTATGGGCCCCAAACTTTGCATGCATACTCCCAAGACCCTCGACTACATGGAGCCGAAAAAAGTGAATCAATACCATCTATGGTTCAGGAAATATGACCGTTTCAAGTTGAGCTCCAATTGAACCAACTTTCGAACTTTGAACTCGCATTACTGGGGAACCTTCCATACTGGTGCACCATCGAGCTGCGAGTGGACCCCCACCTCGGCACCCCCTCCCCCTGAGGGGGGAGGGGGTGCCGAGGTGAGGGGGCATGCCAGATAGATCTCTGGTCAGCTTGAAGCAAAATGTGATCAAAGTGACTGACTTTGAGCTCCTGTTTCTGGAGAACCACGTGGTGAAAACCAGCCCAAACTTTGCACACTTGTAGGGGAGACTCTTTAGCACCTATGGTGCAAATTTGGAGCCCCTATAACCTAAGGCCGACCTGTACTGACTCCCCAAAGATGGTACCCCTAGGACATCTAATTTTTACATTGGTGCCTATGTGAAAACTGGCCATGTTTGGGACCCGATAGCTCCCCCGTTTTAGGTCCTATGGGCCCCAAACTTTGCATGCATACTCCCAAGACCCTCGATTACATGGAGCCGAAAAAAGTGAATCAATACCATCTATGGTTCAGGAAATATGACCGTTTCAAGTTGAGCTCCAATTGAACCAACTTTTGAACTTTGAACTCCCATTACTGGGGAACCTTCCATACTGGTGCACCATTGAGCTGCGAGTGGACCCCCACCTCGGCACCCCCTCCCCCTGAGGGGGGAGGGGGTGCCGAGGCGAGGGGGCATGCCAGATAGATCTCTGGTCAGCTTGAAGCAAAATGTGATCAAAGTGACTGACTTTGAGCTCCTGTTTCTGGAGAACCACGTGGTGAAAACCAGCCCAAACCTTGCACACTTGTAGGGGAGACTCTTTAGCACCTATGGTGCAAATTTGGAGCCCCTATAACCTAAGGCCGACCTGTACTGACTCCCCAAAGATGGTACCCCTAGGACATCTAATTTTTACATTGGTGCCTATGTGAAAACTGGCCATGTTTGGGACCCGATAGCTCCCCCGTTTTAGGTCCTATGGGCCCCAAACTTTGCATGCATACTCCCAAGACCCTCGACTACATGGAGCCGAAAAAAGTGAATCAATACCATCTATGGTTCAGGAAATATGACCGGTTCAAGTTGAGCTCCAATTGAACCAACTTTTGAACTTTGAACTCCCATTACTGGGGAACCTTCCATACTGGTGCACCATCGAGCTGCGAGTGGACCCCCACCTCGGCACCCCCTCCCCCTGAGGGGGGGGTGCCGAGGTGAGGGGGCATGCCAGATAGATCTCTGGTCAGCTTGAAGCAAAATGTGATCAAAGTGACTGACTTTGAGCTCCTGTTTCTGGAGAACCACGTGGTGAAAACCAGCCCAAACCTTGCACACTTGTAGGGGAGACTCTTTAGCACCTATGGTGCAAATTTGGAGCCCCTATAACCTAAGGCCGACCTGTACTGACTCCCCAAAGATGGTACCCCTAGGACATCTAATTTTTACATTGGTGCCTATGTGAAAACTGGCCATGTTTGGGACCCGATAGCTCCCCCGTTTTAGGTCCTATGGGCCCCAAACTTTGCATGCATACTCCCAAGACCCTCGACTACATGGAGCCGAAAAAAGTGAATCAATACCATCTATGGTTCAGGAAATATGACCGTTTCAAGTTGAGCTCCAATTGAACCAACTTTTGAACTTTGAACTCCCATTACTGGGGAACCTTCCATACTGGTGCACCATCGAGCTGCGAGTGGACCCCCACCTCGGCACCCCCTCCCCCTGAGGGGGGAGGGGGTGCCGAGGTGAGGGGGCATGCCAGATAGATCTCTGGTCAGCTTGAAGCAAAATGTGATCAAAGTGACTGACTTTGAGCTCCTGTTTCTGGAGAACCACGTGGTGAAAACCAGCCCAAACTTTGCACACTTGTAGGGGAGACTCTTTAGCACCTATGGTGCAAATTTGGAGCCCCTATAACCTAAGGCCGACCTGTACTGACTCCCCAAAGATGGTACCCCTAGGACATCAAATTTTTACATTGGTGCCTATGTGAAAACTGGCCATGTTTGGGACCCGATAGCTCCCCCGTTTTAGGTCCTATGGGCCCCAAACTTTGCATGCATACTCCCAAGACCCTCGACTACATGGAGCCGAAAAAAGTGAATCAATACCATCTATGGTTCAGGAAATATGACCGTTTCAAGTTGAGCTCCAATTGAACCAACTTTTGAACTTTGAACTCCCATTACTGGGGAACCTTCCATACTGGTGCACCATCGAGCTGCGAGTGGACCCCTCACCTCGGCACCCCCTCCCCCTGAGGGGGGAGGGGGTGCCGAGGTGAGGGGGCATGCCAGATAGATCTCTGGTCAGCTTGAAGCAAAATGTGATCAAAGTGACTGACTTTGAGCTCCTGTTTCTGGAGAACCACGTGGTGAAAACCAGCCCAAACTTTGCACACTTGTAGGGGAGACTCTTTAGCACCTATGGTGCAAATTTGGAGCCCCTATAACCTAAGGCCGACCTGTACTGACTCCCCAAAGATGGTACCCCTAGGACATCTAATTTTTACATTGGTGCCTATGTGAAAACTGGCCATGTTTGGGACCCGATAGCTCCCCCGTTTTAGGTCCTATGGGCCCCAAACTTTGCATGCATACTCCCAAGACCCTCGACTACATGGAGCCGAAAAAAGTGAATCAATACCATCTATGGTTCAGGAAATATGACCGTTTCAAGTTGAGCTCCAATTGAACCAACTTTTGAACTTTGAACTCCCATTACTGGGGAACCTTCCATACTGGTGCACCATCGAGCTGCGAGTGGACCCCTCACCTCGGCACCCCCTCCCCCTGAGGGGGGAGGGGGTGCCGAGGTGAGGGGGCATGCCAGATAGATCTCTGGTCAGCTTGAAGCAAAATGTGATCAAAGTGACTGACTTTGAGCTCCTGTTTCTGGAGAACCACGTGGTGAAAACCAGCCCAAACTTTGCACACTTGTAGGGGAGACTCTTTAGCACCTATGGTGCAAATTTGGAGCCCCTATAACCTAAGGCCGACCTGTACTGACTCCCCAAAGATGGTACCCCTAGGACATCTAATTTTTACATTGGTGCCTATGTGAAAACTGGCCATGTTTGGGACCCGATAGCTCCCCCGTTTTAGGTCCTATGGGCCCCAAACTTTGCATGCATACTCCCAAGACCCTCGACTACATGGAGCCGAAAAAAGTGAATCAATACCATCTATGGTTCAGGAAATATGACCGTTTCAAGTTGAGCTCCAATTGAACCAACTTTTGAACTTTGAACTCCCATTACTGGGGAACCTTCCATACTGGTGCACCATCGAGCTGCGAGTGGACCCCCACCTCGGCACCCCCTCCCCCTGAGGGGGGAGGGGGTGCCGAGGTGAGGGGGCATGCCAGATAGATCTCTGGTCAGCTTGAAGCAAAATGTGATCAAAGTGACTGACTTTGAGCTCCTGTTTCTGGAGAACCACGTGGTGAAAACCAGCCCAAACTTTGCACACTTGTAGGGGAGACTCTTTAGCACCTATGGTGCAAATTTGGAGCCCCTATAACCTAAGGCCGACCTGTACTGACTCCCCAAAGATGGTACCCCTAGGACATCTAATTTTTACATTGGTGCCTATGTGAAAACTGGCCATGTTTGGGACCCGATAGCTCCCCCGTTTTAGGTCCTATGGGCCCCAAACTTTGCATGCATACTCCCAAGACCCTCGACTACATGGAGCCGAAAAAAGTGAATCAATACCATCTATGGTTCAGGAAATATGACCGTTTCAAGTTGAGCTCCAATTGAACCAACTTTTGAACTTTGAACTCCCATTACTGGGGAACCTTCCATACTGGTGCACCATCGAGCTGCGAGTGGACCCCCACCTCGGCACCCCCTCCCCCTTAGGGGGGAGGGGGTGCCGAGGTGAGGGGGCATGCCAGATAGATCTCTGGTCAGCTTGAAGCAAAATGTGATCAAAGTGACTGACTTTGAGCTCCTGTTTCTGGAGAACCACGTGGTGAAAACCAGCCCAAACTTTGCACACTTGTAGGGGAGACTCTTTAGCACCTATGGTGCAAATTTGGAGCCCCTATAACCTAAGGCCGACCTGTACTGACTCCCCAAAGATGGTACCCCTAGGACATCTAATTTTTACATTGGTGCCTATGTGAAAACTGGCCATGTTTGGGACCCGATAGCTCCCCCGTTTTAGGTCCTATGGGCCCCAAACTTTGCATGCATACTCCCAAGACCCTCGACTACATGGAGCCGAAAAAAGTGAATCAATACCATCTATGGTTCAGGAAATATGACAGTTTCAAGTTGAGCTCCAATTGAACCAACTTTTGAACTTTGAACTCCCATAACTGGGGAACCTTCCATACTGGTGCACCATCGAGCTGCGAGTGGACCCCCACCTCGGCACCCCCTCCCCCTGAGGGGGGAGGGGGTGCCGAGGTGAGGGGGCATGCCAGATAGATCTCTGGTCAGCTTGAAGCAAAATGTGATCAAAGTGACTGACTTTGAGCTCCTGTTTCTGGAGAACCACGTGGTGAAAACCAGCCCAAACTTTGCACACTTGTAGGGGAGACTCTTTAGCACCTATGGTGCAAATTTGGAGCCCCTATAACCTAAGGCCGACCTGTACTGACTCCCCAAAGATGGTACCCCTAGGACATCTAATTTTTACATTGGTGCCTATGTGAAAACTGGCCATGTTTGGGACCCGATAGCTCCCCCGTTTTAGGTCCTATGGGCCCCAAACTTTGCATGCATACTCCCAAGACCCTCGACTACATGGAGCCGAAAAAAGTGAATCAATACCATCTATGGTTCAGGAAATATGACCGTTTCAAGTTGAGCTCCAATTGAACCAACTTTTGAACTTTGAACTCCCATTACTGGGGAACCTTCCATACTGGTGCACCATCGAGCTGCGAGTGGACCCCCACCTCGGCACCCCCTCCCCCTGAGGGGGGAGGGGGTGCCGAGGTGAGGGGGCATGCCAGATAGATCTCTGGTCAGCTTGAAGCAAAATGTGATCAAAGTGACTGACTTTGAGCTCCTGTTTCTGGAGAACCACGTGGTGAAAACCAGCCCAAACTTTGCACACTTGTAGGGGAGACTCTTTAGCACCTATGGTGCAAATTTGGAGCCCCTATAACCTAAGGCCGACCTGTACTGACTCCCCAAAGATGGTACCCCTAGGACATCTAATTTTTACATTGGTGCCTATGTGAAAACTGGCCATGTTTGGGACCCGATAGCTCCCCCGTTTTAGGTCCTATGGGCCCCAAACTTTGCATGCATACTCCCAAGACCCTCGACTACATGGAGCCGAAAAAAGTGAATCAATACCATCTATGGTTCAGGAAATATGACCGTTTCAAGTTGAGCTCCAATTGAACCAACTTTTGAACTTTGAACTCCCATTACTGGGGAACCTTCCATACTGGTGCACCATCGAGCTGCGAGTGGACCCCCACCTCGGCACCCCCTCCCCCTTAGGGGGGAGGGGGTGCCGAGGTGAGGGGGCATGCCAGATAGATCTCTGGTCAGCTTGAAGCAAAATGTGATCAAAGTGACTGACTTTGAGCTCCTGTTTCTGGAGAACCACGTGGTGAAAACCAGCCCAAACTTTGCACACTTGTAGGGGAGACTCTTTAGCACCTATGGTGCAAATTTGGAGCCCCTATAACCTAAGGCCGACCTGTACTGACTCCCCAAAGATGGTACCCCTAGGACATCTAATTTTTACATTGGTGCCTATGTGAAAACTGGCCATGTTTGGGACCCGATAGCTCCCCCGTTTTAGGTCCTATGGGCCCCAAACTTTGCATGCATACTCCCAAGACCCTCGACTACATGGAGCCGAAAAAAGTGAATCAATACCATCTATGGTTCAGGAAATATGACAGTTTCAAGTTGAGCTCCAATTGAACCAACTTTTGAACTTTGAACTCCCATAACTGGGGAACCTTCCATACTGGTGCACCATCGAGCTGCGAGTGGACCCCCACCTCGGCACCCCCTCCCCCTGAGGGGGGAGGGGGTGCCGAGGTGAGGGGGCATGCCAGATAGATCTCTGGTCAGCTTGAAGCAAAATGTGATCAAAGTGACTGACTTTGAGCTCCTGTTTCTGGAGAACCACGTGGTGAAAACCAGCCCAAACTTTGCACACTTGTAGGGGAGACTCTTTAGCACCTATGGTGCAAATTTGGAGCCCCTATAACCTAAGGCCGACCTGTACTGACTCCCCAAAGATGGTACCCCTAGGACATCTAATTTTTACATTGGTGCCTATGTGAAAACTGGCCATGTTTGGGACCCGATAGCTCCCCCGTTTTAGGTCCTATGGGCCCCAAACTTTGCATGCATACTCCCAAGACCCTCGACTACATGGAGCCGAAAAAAGTGAATCAATACCATCTATGGTTCAGGAAATATGACCGTTTCAAGTTGAGCTCCAATTGAACCAACTTTTGAACTTTGAACTCCCATTACTGGGGAACCTTCCATACTGGTGCACCATCGAGCTGCGAGTGGACCCCCACCTCGGCACCCCCTCCCCCTTAGGGGGGAGGGGGTGCCGAGGTGAGGGGGCATGCCAGATAGATCTCTGGTCAGCTTGAAGCAAAATGTGATCAAAGTGACTGACTTTGAGCTCCTGTTTCTGGAGAACCACGTGGTGAAAACCAGCCCAAACTTTGCACACTTGTAGGGGAGACTCTTTAGCACCTATGGTGCAAATTTGGAGCCCCTATAACCTAAGGCCGACCTGTACTGACTCCCCAAAGATGGTACCCCTAGGACATCTAATTTTTACATTGGTGCCTATGTGAAAACTGGCCATGTTTGGGACCCGATAGCTCCCCCGTTTTAGGTCCTATGGGCCCCAAACTTTGCATGCATACTCCCAAGACCCTCGACTACATGGAGCCGAAAAAAGTGAATCAATACCATCTATGGTTCAGGAAATATGACAGTTTCAAGTTGAGCTCCAATTGAACCAACTTTTGAACTTTGAACTCCCATAACTGGGGAACCTTCCATACTGGTGCACCATCGAGCTGCGAGTGGACCCCCACCTCGGCACCCCCTCCCCCTGAGGGGGGAGGGGGTGCCGAGGTGAGGGGGCATGCCAGATAGATCTCTGGTCAGCTTGAAGCAAAATGTGATCAAAGTGACTGACTTTGAGCTCCTGTTTCTGGAGAACCACGTGGTGAAAACCAGCCCAAACTTTGCACACTTGTAGGGGAGACTCTTTAGCACCTATGGTGCAAATTTGGAGCCCCTATAACCTAAGGCCGACCTGTACTGACTCCCCAAAGATGGTACCCCTAGGACATCTAATTTTTACATTGGTGCCTATGTGAAAACTGGCCATGTTTGGGACCCGATAGCTCCCCCGTTTTAGGTCCTATGGGCCCCAAACTTTGCATGCATACTCCCAAGACCCTCGACTACATGGAGCCGAAAAAAGTGAATCAATACCATCTATGGTTCAGGAAATATGACCGTTTCAAGTTGAGCTCCAATTGAACCAACTTTTGAACTTTGAACTCCCATTACTGGGGAACCTTCCATACTGGTGCACCATCGAGCTGCGAGTGGACCCCCACCTCGGCACCCCCTCCCCCTGAGGGGGGAGGGGGTGCCGAGGTGAGGGGGCATGCCAGATAGATCTCTGGTCAGCTTGAAGCAAAATGTAATCAAAGTGACTGACTTTGAGCTCCTGTTTCTGGAGAACCACGTGGTGAAAACCAGCCCAAACTTTGCACACTTGTAGGGGAGACTCTTTAGCACCTGTGGTGCAAATTTGGAGCCCCTATAACCTAAGGCCGACCTGTACTGACTCCCCAAAGATGGTACCCCTAGGACATCTAATTTTTACATTGGTGCCTATGTGAAAACTGGCCATGTTTGGGACCCGATAGCTCCCCCGTTTTAGGTCCTATGGGCCCCAAACTTTGCATGCATACTCCCAAGACCCTCGACTACATGGAGCCGAAAAAAGTGAATCAATACCATCTATGGTTCAGGAAATATGACCGTTTCAAGTTGAGCTCCAATTGAACCAACTTTTGAACTTTGAACTCCCATTACTGGGGAACCTTCCATACTGGTGCACCATCGAGCTGCGAGTGGACCCCCACCTCGGCACCCCCTCCCCCTGAGGGGGGAGGGGGTGCCGAGGCGAGGGGGCATGCCAGATAGATCTCTGGTCAGCTTGAAGCAAAATGTGATCAAAGTGACTGACTTTGAGCTCCTGTTTCTGGAGAACCACGTGGTGAAAACCAGCCCAAACCTTGCACACTTGTAGGGGAGACTCTTTAGCACCTATGGTGCAAATTTGGAGCCCCTATAACCTAAGGCCGACCTGTACTGACTCCCCAAAGATGGTACCCCTAGGACATCTAATTTTTACATTGGTGCCTATGTGAAAACTGGCCATGTTTGGGACCCGATAGCTCCCCCGTTTTAGGTCCTATGGGCCCCAAACTTTGCATGCATACTCCCAAGACCCTCGACTACATGGAGCCGAAAAAAGTGAATCAATACCATCTATGGTTCAGGAAATATGACCGGTTCAAGTTGAGCTCCAATTGAACCAACTTTTGAACTTTGAACTCCCATTACTGGGGAACCTTCCATACTGGTGCACCATCGAGCTGCGAGTGGACCCCCACCTCGGCACCCCCTCCCCCTGAGGGGGGGGGTGCCGAGGTGAGGGGGCATGCCAGATAGATCTCTGGTCAGCTTGAAGCAAAATGTGATCAAAGTGACTGACTTTGAGCTCCTGTTTCTGGAGAACCACGTGGTGAAAACCAGCCCAAACTTTGCACACTTGTAGGGGAGACTCTTTAGCACCTATGGTGCAAATTTGGAGCCCCTATAACCTAAGGCCGACCTGTACTGACTCCCCAAAGATGGTACCCCTAGGACATCTAATTTTTACATTGGTGCCTATGTGAAAACTGGCCATGTTTGGGACCCGATAGCTCCCCCGTTTTAGGTCCTATGGGCCCCAAACTTTGCATGCATACTCCCAAGACCCTCGACTACATGGAGCCGAAAAAAGTGAATCAATACCATCTATGGTTCAGGAAATATGACTGTTTCAAGTTGAGCTCCAATTGAACCAACTTTTGAACTTTGAACTCCCATTACTGGGGAACCTTCCATACTGGTGCACCATCGAGCTGCGAGTGGACCCCCACCTCGGCACCCCCTCCCCCTGAGGGGGGAGGGGGTGCCGAGGTGAGGGGGCATGCCAGATAGATCTCTGGTCAGCTTGAAGCAAAATGTGATCAAAGTGACTGACTTTGAGCTCCTGTTTCTGGAGAACCACGTGGTGAAAACCAGCCCAAACTTTGCACACTTGTAGGGGAGACTCTTTAGCACCTATGGTGCAAATTTGGAGCCCCTATAACCTAAGGCCGACCTGTACTGACTCCCCAAAGATGGTACCCCTAGGACATCTAATTTTTACATTGGTGCCTATGTGAAAACTGGCCATGTTTGGGACCCGATAGCTCCCCCGTTTTAGGTCCTATGGGCCCCAAACTTTGCATGCATACTCCCAAGACCCTCGACTACATGGAGCCGAAAAAAGTGAATCAATACCATCTATGGTTCAGGAAATATGACCGTTTCAAGTTGAGCTCCAATTGAACCAACTTTTGAACTTTGAACTCCCATTACTGGGGAACCTTCCATACTGGTGCATCATCGAGCTGCGAGTGGACCCCCACCTCGGCACCCCCTCCCCCTGAGGGGGGAGGGGGTGCTGAGGTGAGGGGGCATGCCAGATAGATCTCTGGTCAGCTTGAAGCAAAATGTGATCAAAGTGACTGACTTTGAGCTCCTGTTTCTGGAGAACCACGTGGTGAAAACCAGCCCAAACTTTGCACACTTGTAGGGGAGACTCTTTAGCACCTATGGTGCAAATTTGGAGCCCCTATAACCTAAGGCCGACCTGTACTGACTCCCCAAAGATGGTACCCCTAGGACATCTAATTTTTACATTGGTGCCTATGTGAAAACTGGCCATGTTTGGGACCCGATAGCTCCCCCGTTTTAGGTCCTATGGGCCCCAAACTTTGCATGCATACTCCCAAGACCCTCGACTACATGGAGCCGAAAAAAGTGAATCAATACCATCTATGGTTCAGGAAATATGACCGTTTCAAGTTGAGCTCCAATTGAACCAACTTTTGAACTTTGAACTCCCATTACTGGGGAACCTTCCATACTGGTGCACCATCGAGCTGCGAGTGGACCCCCACCTCGGCACCCCCTCCCCCTGAGGGGGGAGGGGGTGCCGAGGTGAGGGGGCATGCCAGATAGATCTCTGGTCAGCTTGAAGCAAAATGTGATCAAAGTGACTGACTTTGAGCTCCTGTTTCTGGAGAACCACGTGGTGAAAACCAGCTGAAACCTTGCACACTTGTAGGGGAGACTCTTTAGCACCTATGGTGCAAATTTGGAGCCCCTATAACCTAAGGCCGACCTGTACTGACTCCCCAAAGATGGTACCCCTAGGACATCTAATTTTTACATTGGTGCCTATGTGAAAACTGGCCATGTTTGGGACCCGATAGCTCCCCCGTTTTAGGTCCTATGGGCCCCAAACTTTGCATGCATACTCCCAAGACCCTCGACTACATGGAGCCGAAAAAAGTGAATCAATACCATCTATGGTTCAGGAAATATGACCGTTTCAAGTTGAGCTCCAATTGAACCAACTTTTGAACTTTGAACTCCCATTACTGGGGAACCTTCCATACTGGTGCACCATCGAGCTGCGAGTGGACCCCCACCTCGGCACCCCCTCCCCCTGAGGGGGGAGGGGGTGCCGAGGTGAGGGGGCATGCCAGATAGATCTCTGGTCAGCTTGAAGCAAAATGTGATCAAAGTGACTGACTTTGAGCTCCTGTTTCTGGAGAACCACGTGGTGAAAACCAGCCCAAACTTTGCACACTTGTAGGGGAGACTCTTTAGCACCTATGGTGCAAATTTGGAGCCCCTATAACCTAAGGCCGACCTGTACTGACTCCCCAAAGATGGTACCCCTAGGACATCTAATTTTTACATTGGTGCCTATGTGAAAACTGGCCATGTTTGGGACCCGATAGCTCCCCCGTTTTAGGTCCTATGGGCCCCAAACTTTGCATGCATACTCCCAAGACCCTCGACTACATGGAGCCGAAAAAAGTGAATCAATACCATCTATGGTTCAGGAAATATGACCGTTTCAAGTTGAGCTCCAATTGAACCAACTTTTGAACTTTGAACTCCCATTACTGGGGAACCTTCCATACTGGTGCACCATCGAGCTGCGAGTGGACCCCCACCTCGGCACCCCCTCCCCCTGAGGGGGGAGGGGGTGCCGAGGTGAGGGGGCATGCCAGATAGATCTCTGGTCAGCTTGAAGCAAAATGTGATCAAAGTGACTGACTTTGAGCTCCTGTTTCTGGAGAACCACGTGGTGAAAACCAGCCCAAACTTTGCACACTTGTAGGGGAGACTCTTTAGCACCTATGGTGCAAATTTGGAGCCCCTATAACCTAAGGCCGACCTGTACTGACTCCCCAAAGATGGTACCCCTAGGACATCTAATTTTTACATTGGTGCCTATGTGAAAACTGGCCATGTTTGGGACCCGATAGCTCCCCCGTTTTAGGTCCTATGGGCCCCAAACTTTGCATGCATACTCCCAAGACCCTCGACTACATGGAGCCGAAAAAAGTGAATCAATACCATCTATGGTTCAGGAAATATGACCGTTTCAAGTTGAGCTCCAATTGAACCAACTTTTGAACTTTGAACTCCCATTACTGGGGAACCTTCCATACTGGTGCACCATCGAGCTGCGAGTGGACCCCCACCTCGGCACCCCCTCCCCCTGAGGGGGGAGGGGGTGCCGAGGTGAGGGGGCATGCCAGATAGATCTCTGGTCAGCTTGAAGCAAAATGTGATCAAAGTGACTGACTTTGAGCTCCTGTTTCTGGAGAACCACGTGGTGAAAACCAGCCCAAACTTTGCACACTTGTAGGGGAGACTCTTTAGCACCTATGGTGCAAATTTGGAGCCCCTATAACCTAAGGCCGACCTGTACTGACTCCCCAAAGATGGTACCCCTAGGACATCTAATTTTTACATTGGTGCCTATGTGAAAACTGGCCATGTTTGGGACCCGATAGCTCCCCCGTTTTAGGTCCTATGGGCCCCAAACTTTGCATGCATACTCCCAAGACCCTCGACTACATGGAGCCGAAAAAAGTGAATCAATACCATCTATGGTTCAGGAAATATGACCGTTTCAAGTTGAGCTCCAATTGAACCAACTTTTGAACTTTGAACTCCCATTACTGGGGAACCTTCCATACTGGTGCACCATCGAGCTGCGAGTGGACCCCCACCTCGGCACCCCCTCCCCCTGAGGGGGGAGGGGGTGCCGAGGTGAGGGGGCATGCCAGATAGATCTCTGGTCAGCTTGAAGCAAAATGTGATCAAAGTGACTGACTTTGAGCTCCTGTTTCTGGAGAACCACGTGGTGAAAACCAGCCCAAACTTTGCACACTTGTAGGGGAGACTCTTTAGCACCTATGGTGCAAATTTGGAGCCCCTATAACCTAAGGCCGACCTGTACTGACTCCCCAAAGATGGTACCCCTAGGACATCTAATTTTTACATTGGTGCCTATGTGAAAACTGGCCATGTTTGGGACCCGATAGCTCCCCCGTTTTAGGTCCTATGGGCCCCAAACTTTGCATGCATACTCCCAAGACCCTCGACTACATGGAGCCGAAAAAAGTGAATCAATACCATCTATGGTTCAGGAAATATGACCGTTTCAAGTTGAGCTCCAATTGAACCAACTTTTGAACTTTGAACTCCCATTACTGGGGAACCTTCCATACTGGTGCACCATCGAGCTGCGAGTGGACCCCCACCTCGGCACCCCCTCCCCCTGAGGGGGGAGGGGGTGCCGAGGTGAGGGGGCATGCCAGATAGATCTCTGGTCAGCTTGAAGCAAAATGTGATCAAAGTGACTGACTTTGAGCTCCTGTTTCTGGAGAACCACGTGGTGAAAACCAGCCCAAACTTTGCACACTTGTAGGGGAGACTCTTTAGCACCTATGGTGCAAATTTGGAGCCCCTATAACCTAAGGCCGACCTGTACTGACTCCCCAAAGATGGTACCCCTAGGACATCTAATTTTTACATTGGTGCCTATGTGAAAACTGGCCATGTTTGGGACCCGATAGCTCCCCCGTTTTAGGTCCTATGGGCCCCAAACTTTGCATGCATACTCCCAAGACCCTCGACTACATGGAGCCGAAAAAAGTGAATCAATACCATCTATGGTTCAGGAAATATGACCGTTTCAAGTTGAGCTCCAATTGAACCAACTTTTGAACTTTGAACTCCCATTACTGGGGAACCTTCCATACTGGTGCACCATCGAGCTGCGAGTGGACCCCCACCTCGGCACCCCCTCCCCCTGAGGGGGGAGGGGGTGCCGAGGCGAGGGGGCATGCCAGATAGATCTCTGGTCAGCTTGAAGCAAAATGTGATCAAAGTGACTGACTTTGAGCTCCTGTTTCTGGAGAACCACGTGGTGAAAACCAGCCGAAACCTTGCACACTTGTAGGGGAGACTCTTTAGCACCTATGGTGCAAATTTGGAGCCCCTATAACCTAAGGCCGACCTGTACTGACTCCCCAAAGATGGTACCCCTAGGACATCTAATTTTTACATTGGTGCCTATGTGAAAACTGGCCATGTTTGGGACCCGATAGCTCCCCCGTTTTAGGTCCTATGGGCCCCAAACTTTGCATGCATACTCCCAAGACCCTCGACTACATGGAGCCGAAAAAAGTGAATCAATACCATCTATGGTTCAGGAAATATGACCGGTTCAAGTTGAGCTCCAATTGAACCAACTTTTGAACTTTGAACTCCCATTACTGGGGAACCTTCCATACTGGTGCACCATCGAGCTGCGAGTGGACCCCCACCTCGGCACCCCCTCCCCCTGAGGGGGGGGGGTGCCGAGGTGAGGGGGCATGCCAGATAGATCTCTGGTCAGCTTGAAGCAAAATGTGATCAAAGTGACTGACTTTGAGCTCCTGTTTCTGGAGAACCACGTGGTGAAAACCAGCCCAAACTTTGCACACTTGTAGGGGAGACTCTTTAGCACCTATGGTGCAAATTTGGAGCCCCTATAACCTAAGGCCGACCTGTACTGACTCCCCAAAGATGGTACCCCTAGGACATCTAATTTTTACATTGGTGCCTATGTGAAAACTGGCCATGTTTGGGACCCGATAGCTCCCCCGTTTTAGGTCCTATGGGCCCCAAACTTTGCATGCATACTCCCAAGACCCTCGACTACATGGAGCCGAAAAAAGTGAATCAATACCATCTATGGTTCAGGAAATATGACCGTTTCAAGTTGAGCTCCAATTGAACCAACTTTTGAACTTTGAACTCCCATTACTGGGGAACCTTCCATACTGGTGCACCATCGAGCTGCGAGTGGACCCCCACCTCGGCACCCCCTCCCCCTGAGGGGGGGGGGTGCCGAGCTGAGGGGGCATGCCAGATAGATCTCTGGTCAGCTTGAAGCAAAATGTGATCAAAGTGACTGACTTTGAGCTCCTGTTTCTGGAGAACCACGTGGTGAAAACCAGCCCAAACTTTGCACACTTGTAGGGGAGACTCTTTAGCACCTATGGTGCAAATTTGGAGCCCCTATAACCTAAGGCCGACCTGTACTGACTCCCCAAAGATGGTACCCCTAGGACATCTAATTTTTACATTGGTGCCTATGTGAAAACTGGCCATGTTTGGGACCCGATAGCTCCCCCGTTTTAGGTCCTATGGGCCCCAAACTTTGCATGCATACTCCCAAGACCCTCGACTACATGGAGCCGAAAAAAGTGAATCAATACCATCTATGGTTCAGGAAATATGACCGTTTCAAGTTGAGCTCCAATTGAACCAACTTTTGAACTTTGAACTCCCATTACTGGGGAACCTTCCATACTGGTGCACCATCGAGCTGCGAGTGGACCCCCACCTCGGCACCCCCTCCCCCTGAGGGGGGAGGGGGTGCCGAGGTGAGGGGGCATGCCAGATAGATCTCTGGTCAGCTTGAAGCAAAATGTGATCAAAGTGACTGACTTTGAGCTCCTGTTTCTGGAGAACCACGTGGTGAAAACCAGCCCAAACTTTGCACACTTGTAGGGGAGACTCTTTAGCACCTATGGTGCAAATTTGGAGCCCCTATAACCTAAGGCCGACCTGTACTGACTCCCCAAAGATGGTACCCCTAGGACATCTAATTTTTACATTGGTGCCTATGTGAAAACTGGCCATGTTTGGGACCCGATAGCTCCCCCGTTTTAGGTCCTATGGGCCCCAAACTTTGCATGCATACTCCCAAGACCCTCGACTACATGGAGCCGAAAAAAGTGAATCAATACCATCTATGGTTCAGGAAATATGACCGTTTCAAGTTGAGCTCCAATTGAACCAACTTTTGAACTTTGAACTCCCATTACTGGGGAACCTTCCATACTGGTGCACCATCGAGCTGCGAGTGGACCCCCACCTCGGCACCCCCTCCCCCTGAGGGGGGAGGGGGTGCCGAGGTGAGGGGGCATGCCAGATAGATCTCTGGTCAGCTTGAAGCAAAATGTGATCAAAGTGACTGACTTTGAGCTCCTGTTTCTGGAGAACCACGTGGTGAAAACCAGCCCAAACTTTGCACACTTGTAGGGGAGACTCTTTAGCACCTATGGTGCAAATTTGGAGCCCCTATAACCTAAGGCCGACCTGTACTGACTCCCCAAAGATGGTACCCCTAGGACATCTAATTTTTACATTGGTGCCTATGTGAAAACTGGCCATGTTTGGGACCCGATAGCTCCCCCGTTTTAGGTCCTATGGGCCCCAAACTTTGCATGCATACTCCCAAGACCCTCGACTACATGGAGCCGAAAAAAGTGAATCAATACCATCTATGGTTCAGGAAATATGACCGTTTCAAGTTGAGCTCCAATTGAACCAACTTTTGAACTTTGAACTCCCATTACTGGGGAACCTTCCATACTGGTGCACCATCGAGCTGCGAGTGGACCCCCACCTCGGCACCCCCTCCCCCTGAGGGGGGAGGGGGTGCCGAGGCGAGGGGGCATGCCAGATAGATCTCTGGTCAGCTTGAAGCAAAATGTGATCAAAGTGACTGACTTTGAGCTCCTGTTTCTGGAGAACCACGTGGTGAAAACCAGCCGAAACCTTGCACACTTGTAGGGGAGACTCTTTAGCACCTATGGTGCAAATTTGGAGCCCCTATAACCTAAGGCCGACCTGTACTGACTCCCCAAAGATGGTACCCCTAGGAGATCTAATTTTTACATTGGTGCCTATGTGAAAACTGGCCATGTTTGGGACCCGATAGCTCCCCCGTTTTAGGTCCTATGGGCCCCAAACTTTGCATGCATACTCCCAAGACCCTCGACTACATGGAGCCGAAAAAAGTGAATCAATACCATCTATGGTTCAGGAAATATGACCGGTTCAAGTTGAGCTCCAATTGAACCAACTTTTGAACTTTGAACTCCCATTACTGGGGAACCTTCCATACTGGTGCACCATCGAGCTGCGAGTGGACCCCCACCTCGGCACCCCCTCCCCCTGAGGGGGGGGGGGTGCCGAGGTGAGGGGGCATGCCAGATAGATCTCTGGTCAGCTTGAAGCAAAATGTGATCAAAGTGACTGACTTTGAGCTCCTGTTTCTGGAGAACCACGTGGTGAAAACCAGCCCAAACTTTGCACACTTGTAGGGGAGACTCTTTAGCACCTATGGTGCAAATTTGGAGCCCCTATAACCTAAGGCCGACCTGTACTGACTCCCCAAAGATGGTACCCCTAGGACATCTAATTTTTACATTGGTGCCTATGTGAAAACTGGCCATGTTTGGGACCCGATAGCTCCCCCGTTTTAGGTCCTATGGGCCCCAAACTTTGCATGCATACTCCCAAGACCCTCGACTACATGGAGCCGAAAAAAGTGAATCAATACCATCTATGGTTCAGGAAATATGACCGTTTCAAGTTGAGCTCCAATTGAACCAACTTTTGAACTTTGAACTCCCATTACTGGGGAACCTTCCATACTGGTGCACCATCGAGCTGCGAGTGGACCCCCACCTCGGCACCCCCTCCCCCTGAGGGGGGAGGGGGTGCCGAGGTGAGGGGGCATGCCAGATAGATCTCTGGTCAGCTTGAAGCAAAATGTGATCAAAGTGACTGACTTTGAGCTCCTGTTTCTGGAGAACCACGTGGTGAAAACCAGCCCAAACTTTGCACACTTGTAGGGGAGACTCTTTAGCACCTATGGTGCAAATTTGGAGCCCCTATAACCTAAGGCCGACCTGTACTGACTCCCCAAAGATGGTACCCCTAGGACATCTAATTTTTACATTGGTGCCTATGTGAAAACTGGCCATGTTTGGGACCCGATAGCTCCCCCGTTTTAGGTCCTATGGGCCCCAAACTTTGCATGCATACTCCCAAGACCCTCGACTACATGGAGCCGAAAAAAGTGAATCAATACCATCTATGGTTCAGGAAATATGACCGTTTCAAGTTGAGCTCCAATTGAACCAACTTTTGAACTTTGAACTCCCATTACTGGGGAACCTTCCATACTGGTGCACCATCGAGCTGCGAGTGGACCCCCACCTCGGCACCCCCTCCCCCTGAGGGGGGAGGGGGTGCCGAGGTGAGGGGGCATGCCAGATAGATCTCTGGTCAGCTTGAAGCAAAATGTGATCAAAGTGACTGACTTTGAGCTCCTGTTTCTGGAGAACCACGTGGTGAAAACCAGCCCAAACTTTGCACACTTGTAGGGGAGACTCTTTAGCACCTATGGTGCAAATTTGGAGCCCCTATAACCTAAGGCCGACCTGTACTGACTCCCCAAAGATGGTACCCCTAGGACATCTAATTTTTACATTGGTGCCTATGTGAAAACTGGCCATGTTTGGGACCCGATAGCTCCCCCGTTTTAGGTCCTATGGGCCCCAAACTTTGCATGCATACTCCCAAGACCCTCGACTACATGGAGCCGAAAAAAGTGAATCAATACCATCTATGGTTCAGGAAATATGACCGTTTCAAGTTGAGCTCCAATTGAACCAACTTTTGAACTTTGAACTCCCATTACTGGGGAACCTTCCATACTGGTGCACCATCGAGCTGCGAGTGGACCCCCACCTCGGCACCCCCTCCCCCTGAGGGGGGAGGGGGTGCCGAGGTGAGGGGGCATGCCAGATAGATCTCTGGTCAGCTTGAAGCAAAATGTGATCAAAGTGACTGACTTTGAGCTCCTGTTTCTGGAGAACCACGTGGTGAAAACCAGCCCAAACTTTGCACACTTGTAGGGGAGACTCTTTAGCACCTATGGTGCAAATTTGGAGCCCCTATAACCTAAGGCCGACCTGTACTGACTCCCCAAAGATGGTACCCCTAGGACATCAAATTTTTACATTGGTGCCTATGTGAAAACTGGCCATGTTTGGGACCCGATAGCTCCCCCGTTTTAGGTCCTATGGGCCCCAAACTTTGCATGCATACTCCCAAGACCCTCGACTACATGGAGCCGAAAAAAGTGAATCAATACCATCTATGGTTCAGGAAATATGACCGTTTCAAGTTGAGCTCCAATTGAACCAACTTTTGAACTTTGAACTCCCATTACTGGGGAACCTTCCATACTGGTGCACCATCGAGCTGCGAGTGGACCCCCACCTCGGCACCCCCTCCCCCTGAGGGGGGAGGGGGTGCCGAGGTGAGGGGGCATGCCAGATAGATCTCTGGTCAGCTTGAAGCAAAATGTGATCAAAGTGACTGACTTTGAGCTCCTGTTTCTGGAGAACCACGTGGTGAAAACCAGCCCAAACTTTGCACACTTGTAGGGGAGACTCTTTAGCACCTATGGTGCAAATTTGGAGCCCCTATAACCTAAGGCCGACCTGTACTGACTCCCCAAAGATGGTACCCCTAGGACATCAAATTTTTACATTGGTGCCTATGTGAAAACTGGCCATGTTTGGGACCCGATAGCTCCCCCGTTTTAGGTCCTATGGGCCCCAAACTTTGCATGCATACTCCCAAGACCCTCGACTACATGGAGCCGAAAAAAGTGAATCAATACCATCTATGGTTCAGGAAATATGACCGTTTCAAGTTGAGCTCCAATTGAACCAACTTTTGAACTTTGAACTCCCATTACTGGGGAACCTTCCATACTGGTGAACCATCGAGCTGCGAGTGGACCCCCACCTCGGCACCCCCTCCCCCTGAGGGGGGAGGGGGTGCCGAGGTGAGGGGGCATGCCAGATAGATCTCTGGTCAGCTTGAAGCAAAATGTGATCAAAGTGACTGACTTTGAGCTCCTGTTTCTGGAGAACCACGTGGTGAAAACCAGCCCAAACTTTGCACACTTGTAGGGGAGACTCTTTAGCACCTATGGTGCAAATTTGGAGCCCCTATAACCTAAGGCCGACCTGTACTGACTCCCCAAAGATGGTACCCCTAGGACATCTAATTTTTACATTGGTGCCTATGTGAAAACTGGCCATGTTTGGGACCCGATAGCTCCCCCGTTTTAGGTCCTATGGGCCCCAAACTTTGCATGCATACTCCCAAGACCCTCGACTACATGGAGCCGAAAAAAATGAATCAATACCATCTATGGTTCAGGAAATATGACCGTTTCAAGTTGAGCTCCAATTGAACCAACTTTTGAACTTTGAACTCCCATTACTGGGGAACCTTCCATACTGGTGCACCATCGAGCTGCGAGTGGACCCCCACCTCGGCACCCCCTCCCCCTGAGGGGGGAGGGGGTGCCGAGGTGAGGGGGCATGCCAGATAGATCTCTGGTCAGCTTGAAGCAAAATGTGATCAAAGTGACTGACTTTGAGCTCCTGTTTCTGGAGAACCACGTGGTGAAAACCAGCCCAAACTTTGCACACTTGTAGGGGAGACTCTTTAGCACCTATGGTGCAAATTTGGAGCCCCTATAACCTAAGGCCGACCTGTACTGACTCCCCAAAGATGGTACCCCTAGGACATCTAATTTTTACATTGGTGCCTATGTGAAAACTGGCCATGTTTGGGACCCGATAGCTCCCCCGTTTTAGGTCCTATGGGCCCCAAACTTTGCATGCATACTCCCAAGACCCTCGACTACATGGAGCCAAAAAAAGTGAATCAATACCATCTATGGTTCAGGAAATATGACCGTTTCAAGTTGAGCTCCAATTGAACCAACTTTTGAACTTTGAACTCCCATTACTGGGGAACCTTCCATACTGGTGCACCATCGAGCTGCGAGTGGACCCCCACCTCGGCACCCCCTCCCCCTGAGGCATGCCAGATAGATCTCTGGTCAGCTTGAAGCAAAATGTGATCAAAGTGACTGACTTTGAGCTCCTGTTTCTGGAGAACCACGTGGTGAAAACCATCCCAAACTTTGCACACTTGTAGGGGAGACTCTTTAGTACCTATGGTGCAAATTTGGAGCCCCTATAACCTAAGGCCGACCTGTACTGACTCCCCAAAGATGGTACCCCTAGGACATCTAATTTTTACATTGGTGCCTATGTGAAAACTGGCCATGTTTGGGACCCGATAGCTCCCCCGTTTTAGGTCCTATGGGCCCCAAACTTTGCATGCATACTCCCAAGACCCTCGACTACATGGAGCCGAAAAAAGTGAATCAATACCATCTATGGTTCAGGAAATATGACCGTTTCAAGTTGAGCTCCAATTGAACCAACTTTTGAACTTTGAACTCCCATTACTGGGGAACCTTCCATACTGGTGCACCATCGAGCTGCGAGTGGACCCCCACCTCGGCACCCCCTCCCCCTGAGGGGGGAGGGGGTGCCGAGGTGAGGGGGCATGCCAGATAGATCTCTGGTCAGCTTGAAGCAAAATGTGATCAAAGTGACTGACTTTGAGCTCCTGTTTCTGGAGAACCACGTGGTAAAAACCAGCCCAAACTTTGCACACTTGTAGGGGAGACTCTTTAGCACCTATGGTGCAAATTTGGAGCCCCTATAACCTAAGGCCGACCTGTACTGACTCCCCAAAGATGGTACCCCTAGGACATCTAATTTTTACATTGGTGCCTATGTGAAAACTGGCCATGTTTGGGACCCGATAGCTCCCCCGTTTTAGGTCCTATGGGCCCCAAACTTTGCATGCATACTCCCAAGACCCTCGACTACATGGAGCCAAAAAAAGTGAATCAATACCGGGGGCGTGGCTTGGACGGGACCCGAGATGGCTGCTTGAGAGAAGAGCTCCCGCACCAAGGAGAAGAAAAGCGGCTTCCCCAGAGGACATACGCTAGCAGCAACCATGGGCAGGTCGAATAGAAGCACCTCGACCCCCCGCAACACGAAGGAACCCGTTAAAGACCCCGGGGCACATCTCTGTAACAACATCCCGGAGATGTTTCGCTCCCGCCCGGCAGGCCAACACGTGGAGACACAGGCCTCACAGGCCGCCCAAGACGCGCAGGCCGCATCCCCGGCCTCGCGTAGATACGCCGCGGACCGCTCACCGGAACGTCCCGCAGCCCTGAGTCTCTTAGACCTCCAGCGAGACTTACAGAATGTGGCCCTGGATATTAAACACACCCTGACATCCGCCATTGCTGAGTTGAAAACAGATATCCACGCCATGAATCATCGCCTGGCAGTGGTAGAGGATACCTCCCAGCTACAAGCAGCAGCGATCAGGCAAGTACAGAGGTCCTATGACTTACAACTGCCCCACATATTTGAGCTCCATCGTCAAGTGGAGGACTTAGACAACAGGGGTCGCAGGCATAACCTTAGACTGAGAGGGGTCCCTGAAGGGGTTGATGCAGCCGCCTTGCCACAGACAGTATGCGCCATCTTTAATGATCTGCTGGACCGGCCGGCCGATTCCCCTATAGAAATGGAACGTATCCACCGCGCGCTCAGACCCCCCCCCAGAGACTCTGAACCCCCTAGAGACATTATCTGCTGCATTGTCAACTTTCCACTCAAGGAGGAAATCCTTAGGAAGGCGAGAGACCGAGGTCGCATTCTGTTCAATGGGTCAGAAGTTAAACTCTTTCAAGACCTCTCACAAATAACTCTACAGAACAGACGCACTCTTCACCCCCTTCTGGACATATTGCGCACGCGCAACATCCAGTATAGATGGAAGTTCCCATTCTGCCTCTCTGCTACCTCCAGAGGACGCACTGCATTGCTCAGGACCCCGGAAGATTTGCCCTCATTCTGTGAACAATTGGACATACCACTGGTAGACATACCGGACTGGTGTGCCTTTTACTTCCCTACTGAGCCATGGAAGTCAGTGGTTCTTAATGCATCACCTAAGAGTCAAAGACCAAGCTCCAGGCGTCGAAGACTGGATCCCACCTCCCCTGGCGACCGCCAATCCAGAAGAGACCTCTCCTCACGCAGTGCACACCTTGCCGATACCCCAAGAAGGGACCGCCAAGATGCATAAAGCTACTCTGCCACCTTCTTTAGTTCTCCCGCTCACCAACTAAGGACGACGACAATCTTCATTGGCTCCATCCCAACAGAGCACCAGCTCTTGGAGCTGCCCCCTCCCTGCCATTCCTGTCCCCCCCCCCTAAATTTTTTTTCTTTTTTTTTTTTTTTTTTTCTCCCCTTCCCCCCCCCCTTTTTTTTTTTTTTTTTTTTTTTTTTGTTTTTGTTTTTTTTTTGTTTTTTATGTTCCTTTTCTCCAGACTCTTTCAGATACGGACAGCAGAGGGGTTTCAACGCCTTCCAAGATCTCCATCCGGAGATGAATCTTCTGCGATCTTCACTTTGGATTTCCCTACCTACCTGGACCCAGTATCTTGTTCCCGGAACCCGGTTGTAGCTGATTCTCCTAGGCCTTTCGCTGAGGCCGTCCTCTCTACGTGGCTCCAGGTACTGCCCATACTCCTACATCCACCCAACACGGGCCAGTGACTTTGTTGCTTCCCCCCCCCCCTTTTTCTTTTTTCCTTTTTTTTTAAGATCCTGTAGTGCATTGAGACTTTACCGCATCCCGCCCTGTTTTCAGGATTATCCTTATGTTGACGCTGGTATGTTGAGACCCCCTTCATTTGCTTACCACCCCCCCCCTCCCCCTCCCCCCCTCCCTGTGCCCCTCCCCCTCCCCCCCTCCCTATCCCCTTCCCCCCTCTCCCTATCCCCTTCCCCCCCTCCTGATCCCACTCCCTCCCTCCCCTCCCCCCCCACCCCCTCCCTCCCTCCCCTCCCTCCCCCCCCCCCCCTCCCTTCCTCCCCTCCTCCCCCTCCCCACGTCCCCCCCCTCCTCCCCCCTCCTTCTATGTTTGGGGTACGTGTTTGTTCTCCTATGTACAGTCGCTCACAAATGTTATTGTTATGTTTACTTCACATTTCATCTCCCCCTTCATGTTTTTTGGGGATTTGCATCGGCTGTGTACCATGTTATAGATGCCTCTTTATGTTTGTTCCCACTTTGATCTAGTATCTTGCCTCTGGAAACCCCCCTTTTTTGGAACTCCCGTGTTCCCATTAATGTTCTGTACACAAAATAGTTTTTCTCAGCTCCCTCATGCCCAGTGGGCTTTGCTCCCTCGCCCTTGTAGTCCCTGTTTGTTACTCACCTCTGCTCAAGCTATTATACTGGGCACTAACCGTAAGAGATGTCTCGCATCCTGCCCTCCTGAGCAAGCTCCCGATCACTGCTCGTGCCTAGGTTTCGCCCTGCACTACACATACACTCCTCTGTTACGTTACCTTACTATCCTCGTTCTCCTTGGTGCCACTCCATTGGTCCATTTCCAGGCTTACTGACCCCACACAGCTGGTCCTACGACCTGAGCTGACAGTCCGGCTTTTCCCCCTCTAGGTGGCTAGGCAAGCCTACGTCCGCCTCCGGTGTAACTTCTATCAGGGATCTGCCTGGATTCCTGCCTACTTCTCCCCTCTTTCTGCTGTTACCTCCCCCCCTTCTCTACCCTCTGACTGGTCTGTCTCCTCTCTCCTTTCTTCCCTTCTCTCCCCCCTACCTGTTTCCCTTTCCCTCTCCTCCTCTCCTCTACTAGGGTCGCTCCTCTCCCGGCCCTCCCACTGGCGTGTCGCCCAGCTGATCCCTGCTAAACACGACACTTTTGTCACATAATTACTGCTCTTTGCGCCCCTGCTGTTCGGATCTCTCCACTAACTACAATGCGGGGGGATTCGAATACGCAGAAGCGCCTCTCCTTAAAATGCCTCTCCCTCAATGTGAAAGGCTTAAACCTCCCAGAAAAGAGATCGCAAGTCCTTTCAGCCCTCTCCAAACATAAAGCTCACTTCCTCATGCTACAGGAAACACACTTCCGCTCCGACGCAATCCCTAAGCTGACGAATCATATTTACAAACGTGCGCTTCACTCCACTAATCCAACCTCCAAAACGAAAGGGGTCTCTATCCTTATTTCTAAGTTTGCTGACTTCCAATTGACTGACTCTTTGTATGACCAAGAAGGTAGATATATCTTTATTAAGGGCATGTACGCTTCCAAACCTGTTACAGTGGCCAACATCTATTGCCCGAATGAACACCAAGTGTCCTTCTTTAGAAAAACATGTGACCTTCTTTCCTCATTCAAGGAGGGAATTCTGATCCTAGGAGGTGACTTTAATGTCCCTCTCAACCCGACCCTGGACTCCTCTACGGGCACGTCTGCACTCCCCTACCGCGCCTTACGACAGATTAAGATTCAACTGCAAAGTCTGACTCTCCACGACACATGGCGCACACTGTTCCCGACTGACAAAGACTACACCTTTTATTCCCATCCGCACCAGAAATATTCGAGAATAGACTTCTTTTTCCTCTCCCAATCTGACCTCTCTTTCCTTTCCTCTGCCACGATAGAGCCGATGTTTCTCTCCGATCACCATCCCATTACCATGACCCTTACTTTTCCTGAATCTAGACCAGTAACCAAAACCTGGCGGATGGACCCCTCTCTTTTAAAAGACCCGGTAAACGTTCAAAACTTAGAGACCAGGATTCGCCTGTACTTTCAGGAGAACATTTCCCCTGATGTCTCACCTATCTCAATTTGGGAAGCGCATAAGTGCGTTTTGAGAGGTGAGCTCATCTCTATGACCGCAAAGTCCAAAAGACAACACCAAGAAAGGATCTCGTCCCTTATTAACACAATCCAGAGACTTGAAACGACACATAAACAATCGTCCTCACATGCCACCTTACAAGAACTCCTGTCCGCACGATCCTCCTTATTAGATGAATTAGGTAAGCGTACTAGACGTAGATATGTCCTCCAACAAAAAGTGTTCTATGAACACGGCAACAAAAGTGGGAGGCTGCTGGCCCGTACGATTCAAACGACCAAAGCTCCGTCCTTGATTCACACCCTTCGCGATGGCCAGGGTTCACTCCTTTCCAAAAATGAAGACATAGCGGCCCACTTTGAGAACTTCTACTCTGCACTCTATAATCTACCAGACCCTAACACAGGACCCCCTGACGCACCTGACCGTTTAACGCGCATTAAAGAATTCCTGGCCCAATATAGTCCCCAATCAATCACCCCAGAGCAGGCCGCGGCCTTGGATCATCCACTCTCCCCTGAGGAATTGTCCCTCGCTATAAAGCAAATGAAAGCAGGCAAAAGCCCGGGCCCTGATGGCTTTCCCCTTGCTTATTACAAGAGCTTCGCCGAGACTCTCTCCCCCCGGCTCCTGACAACCCTGAATTCCCTTACAGATCCTTCCACCTCTGCAGGGGATATGCTGACAGCCCACATAGCCGTTATCCCTAAGGAGGGGAAGGACCCATCCCAGGTCTCCAATTACAGGCCTATTTCTCTACTGAACGTAGATATTAAACTCTATGCCAAGATGATCGCGAATAGACTTTCACCACTTGTCCCTGGCCTCGTCTCCCCTGATCAGGTTGGGTTTGTCCCGGGGAGGGAGGCCAGGGACAACACTATTCGAACGCTAAACATTCAACACTGGCTTTCCACGAATAGGTCAGAGGGATTTTTGCTTTCACTTGACGCGGAGAAGGCGTTTGACAGGGTGGCCTGGGACTATATGCGGGAGGTGTTGAGGACCATTGGCCTCCCCTCCCGTATGCTTGCCTATATTAACGCCCTATACACGAACCCTTCTGCAAGGGTGAGGGCCAATGGCCTCCTGTCAGGCGCCTTCTCCATACATAACGGCACCCGGCAGGGCTGCCCTCTCTCCCCTCTAATATTTGTCCTTACGTTAGAACCCTTCCTTAACAGGATACGAACCAATACAGACGTCCAAGGGGTCGTTATTAATCGCACAGAATACAAAATCGCCGCGTTTGCAGACGACATCCTGTTGTCTCTACAATCGCCCCGGACATCTTTACCTAACCTGTTGAAGGACATTAAGGATTTTGGTTATATATCCAATTTTAAAATCAACTACTCCAAATCCCACGCCCTCAACATTTCTTTACCCCCTCGGGAGGTTTCCCATTGCCAAGCATCCTTCCCCTTTCACTGGAAGAGTGATGCTATAACTTATCTTGGCATTCAAATAACCAAGGACCTAACTGAACTCTATGCCCATAATTTCCTGACGATCCTAGCAAAAATCCAAACGGACTTGAAGAACTGGTCCAACCTTAACGTATCCTGGTTTGGCCGTTCTGCGCTAATTAAAATGGTAATTCTCCCGCGCATTTTGTACCTTCTCCAGACGATCCCAATCCATATCCCTCCATCCTTCTTCTTGACTTACAAGAAGCTATGCTCCACTTTTATCTGGAAAGGGAATGCTCCACGCATTAAATATTCTCGCCTGACTTGTCCTAAAACTAATGGCGGCATAGCCCTTCCTGATCTTTATAATTATTACTTAGCGTGCCATCTAACAAGACTGTTGGATTGGAAATTCCACAGGATGGGTAAGCTTTGGGTGGACTTAGAGGGCTCCTTCTCGTCTTCCCCCTTACACACCCTCCCTTGGATCATACAGCCACATTGGCCCGTCTCCGTCAAGACGCACCCGCTCATCCACGCATCCCTGCTAGCTTTCAAGAAAGCGGTAACCTCCCACCAGATCTCCTCGTACCTAGGCCCTTTGACACCTCTGAGGGGAAACCCGGATTTTTTGCCCGGGGAATCGGCAACGTTCCTTTCAAGAGAATGGCCACATGCCGATATCCTAGCACAACAATTTTTCCACAGAGGACGACTTCAATCCTATGACGCCCTTAAAGCCATGTCTCGCACGGGGGACTTTCCTTTCTGGACTTACAGACAATTGGTGCATTTTTTCACTTCCAAGCCCCACTCAGACGACTGGACAAGACGACTTACCCCATTCGAATCCCTTCACGCCCAGGCCACGCCACAAAGACACCTCATATCCCTACTTTACTCTATCCTACAGGACAAAACGGGATCCCCACAGACGGAATCCTCCAAAGCATCATGGGGTAGAGACCTAAATTTACAGTTTACAGAGGAAGACTGGAGTGCCATCTCCACATACGCACATAAAGGATCAATGAATGTTGCTATTCAAGAAAACGGCTATAAAATATTAACAAAATGGTACAGGACCCCCTCCCGACTTCATAAATTCTCTCCCTCAGTCCCAAATGTCTGTTGGAGATGTAACCAGGGCGAAGGCTCTATGCTCCACATATGGTGGGATTGCGCTAAGCTCCAACCATTTTGGAAGGAGGTACATTCCATAATAGCACATGTCACCACTTACACACTAGATTTCACTGCTGGGCAGTACCTCCTTCACCACACCTCTCTTTCCAGACGGGCATACCACAAGTCCTTGGCCATGCATATGGTCAATGCAGCAAGACTTTGCATCCCTGCGCTTTGGCGCTCCTCCCAGATTCCTACTGTCAGAGACTGGTTGACAAAAGTTGCTAAAATTGAAGAGATTGAAGAGCTAATTTCTATTTCTCATGATCGCACGCAGAAATTTTCCGCCACCTGGGCATGCTGGACGCACTTTAAGTCCACGGACAGATACAAGTCGTGTTTTCCATATTAATCACCCAAGATGATTTCTGGTGTTCGCTGTGTGGTGGGCTGGGGTTGGGGAGAGGAGCGACCTTCCCCCCCCTACCCCCTCAATCCCCCCTCTGTTCCTTCTCCATCCCCCCTTAGCCCTATTTCGGCCCCTTCTGGCCCTTCCTTCCCTTCCGTACCCACCCCCCTAATTTCATCCTTTCTTTATTCCTTTCTTTCGCCCCTCATGCATAGACCATATCCCATTGGCACACTACCTAACATGGAGGTTCCCCACCTCTGTATACCAAAGATATTAGGAGGCTTTCTATGTCTTTTATTTCTTAATACTCCTAAAGGCGGGCCCCCTGATCCTAGTCGGTCCTTGGAAGGGCCCGATGGGGGAGGGGTTCTCCTGTTCAATGTTTCCTACCCGCACATTGCTGTTAGCTCAAAGCCTCTTGGATTTATGCAATTGATGGTAGTTCATATGTTTGTTTTTTCTGTTACCTGATTTTTTAGATTCAGTACATTCCGTATTCTACCTGTTCTTGCTTAATCAGCTATGTACAAATGTCTATAGACCTTGTCACTGTACCGCAAAATTAAGGACGCTGCTTTTGTTTGTCCTTGTAATGTGCTGTGTACCTGTTTGTGTTATGTACGAATAAAAATCTTTTTGTGGAAAAAAAAAGTGAATCAATACCATCTATGGTTCAGGAAATATGACCGTTTCAAGTTGAGCTCCAATTGAACCAACTTTTGAACTTTGAACTCCCATTACTGGGGAACCTTCCATACTGGTGCACCATCGAGCTGCGAGTGGACCCCCACCTCGGCACCCCCTCCCCCTGAGGCATGCCAGATAGATCTCTGGTCAGCTTGAAGCAAAATGTGATCAAAGTGACTGACTTTGAGCTCCTGTTTCTGGAGAACCACGTGGTGAAAACCATCCCAAACTTTGCACACTTGTAGGGGAGACTCTTTAGTACCTATGGTGCAAATTTGGAGCCCCTATAACCTAAGGCCGACCTGTACTGACTCCCCAAAGATGGTACCCCTAGGACATCTAATTTTTACATTGGTGCCTATGTGAAAACTGGCCATGTTTGGGACCCGATAGCTCCCCCGTTTTAGGTCCTATGGGCCCCAAACTTTGCATGCATACTCCCAAGACCCTCGACTACATGGAGCCGAAAAAAGTGAATCAATACCATCTATGGTTCAGGAAATATGACCGTTTCAAGTTGAGCTCCAATTGAACCAACTTTTGAACTTTGAACTCCCATTACTGGGGAACCTTCCATACTGGTGCACCATCGAGCTGCGAGTGGACCCCCACCTCGGCACCCCCTCCCCCTGAGGGGGGAGGGGGTGCCGAGGTGAGGGGGCATGCCAGATAGATCTCTGGTCAGCTTGAAGCAAAATGTGATCAAAGTGACTGACTTTGAGCTCCTGTTTCTGGAGAACCACGTGGTGAAAACCAGCCCAAACTTTGCACACTTGTAGGGGAGACTCTTTAGCACCTATGGTGCAAATTTGGAGCCCCTATAACCTAAGGCCGACCTGTACTGACTCCCCAAAGATGGTACCCCTAGGACATCTAATTTTTACATTGGTGCCTATGTGAAAGCTGGCCATGTTTGGGACCCGATAGCTCCCCCGTTTTAGGTCCTATGGGCCCCAAACTTTGCATGCATACTCCCAAGACCCTCGACTACATGGAGCCAAAAAAAGTGAATCAATACCATCTATGGTTCAGGAAATATGACCGTTTCAAGTTGAGCTCCAATTGAACCAACTTTTGAACTTTGAACTCCCATTACTGGGGAACCTTCCATACTGGTGCACCATCGAGCTGCGAGTGGACCCCCACCTCGGCACCCCCTCCCCCTGAGGCATGCCAGATAGATCTCTGGTCAGCTTGAAGCAAAATGTGATCAAAGTGACTGACTTTGAGCTCCTGTTTCTGGAGAACCACGTGGTGAAAACCATCCCAAACTTTGCACACTTGTAGGGGAGACTCTTTAGTACCTATGGTGCAAATTTGGAGCCCCTATAACCTAAGGCCGACCTGTACTGACTCCCCAAAGATGGTACCCCTAGGACATCTAATTTTTACATTGGTGCCTATGTGAAAACTGGCCATGTTTGGGACCCGATAGCTCCCCCGTTTTAGGTCCTATGGGCCCCAAACTTTGCATGCATACTCCCAAGACCCTCGACTACATGGAGCCGAAAAAAGTGAATCAATACCATCTATGGTTCAGGAAATATGACCGTTTCAAGTTGAGCTCCAATTGAACCAACTTTTGAACTTTGAACTCCCATTACTGGGGAACCTTCCATACTGGTGCACCATCGAGCTGCGAGTGGACCCCCACCTCGGCACCCCCTCCCCCTGAGGGGGGAGGGGGTGCCGAGGTGAGGGGGCATGCCAGATAGATCTCTGGTCAGCTTGAAGCAAAATGTGATCAAAGTGACTGACTTTGAGCTCCTGTTTCTGGAGAACCACGTGGTGAAAACCAGCCCAAACTTTGCACACTTGTAGGGGAGACTCTTTAGCACCTATGGTGCAAATTTGGAGCCCCTATAACCTAAGGCCGACCTGTACTGACTCCCCAAAGATGGTACCCCTAGGACATCTAATTTTTACATTGGTGCCTATGTGAAAACTGGCCATGTTTGGGACCCGATAGCTCCCCCGTTTTAGGTCCTATGGGCCCCAAACTTTGCATGCATACTCCCAAGACCCTCGACTACATGGAGCCAAAAAAAGTGAATCAATACCATCTATGGTTCAGGAAATATGACCGTTTCAAGTTGAGCTCCAATTGAACCAACTTTTGAACTTTGAACTCCCATTACTGGGGAACCTTCCATACTGGTGCACCATCGAGCTGCGAGTGGACCCCCACCTCGGCACCCCCTCCCCCTGAGGCATGCCAGATAGATCTCTGGTCGGCTTGAAGCAAAATGTGATCAAAGTGACTGACTTTGAGCTCCTGTTTCTGGAGAACCACGTGGTGAAAACCATCCCAAACTTTGCACACTTGTAGGGGAGACTCTTTAGTACCTATGGTGCAAATTTGGAGCCCCTATAACCTAAGGCCGACCTGTACTGACTCCCCAAAGATGGTACCCCTAGGACATCTAATTTTTACATTGGTGCCTATGTGAAAACTGGCCATGTTTGGGACCCGATAGCTCCCCCGTTTTAGGTCCTATGGGCCCCAAACTTTGCATGCATACTCCCAAGACCCTCGACTACATGGAGCCGAAAAAAGTGAATCAATACCATCTATGGTTCAGGAAATATGACCGTTTCAAGTTGAGCTCCAATTGAACCAACTTTTGAACTTTGAACTCCCATTACTGGGGAACCTTCCATACTGGTGCACCATCGAGCTGCGAGTGGACCCCCACCTCGGCACCCCCTCCCCCTGAGGGGGGAGGGGGTGCCGAGGTGAGGGGGCATGCCAGATAGATCTCTGGTCAGCTTGAAGCAAAATGTGATCAAAGTGACTGACTTTGAGCTCCTGTTTCTGGAGAACCACGTGGTGAAAACCAGCCCAAACTTTGCACACTTGTAGGGGAGACTCTTTAGCACCTATGGTGCAAATTTGGAGCCCCTATAACCTAAGGCCGACCTGTACTGACTCCCCAAAGATGGTACCCCTAGGACATCTAATTTTTACATTGGTGCCTATGTGAAAACTGGCCATGTTTGGGACCCGATAGCTCCCCCGTTTTAGGTCCTATGGGCTCCAAACTTTGCATGCATACTCCCAAGACCCTCGACTACATGGAGCCGAAAAAAGTGAATCAATACCATCTATGGTTCAGGAAATATGACCGTTTCAAGTTGAGCTCCAATTGAACCAACTTTTGAACTTTGAACTCCCATTACTGGGGAACCTTCCATACTGGTGCACCATCGAGCTGCGAGTGGACCCCCACCTCGGCACCCCCTCCCCCTGAGGGGGGAGGGGGTGCCGAGGTGAGGGGGCATGCCAGATAGATCTCTGGTCAGCTTGAAGCAAAATGTGATCAAAGTGACTGACTTTGAGCTCCTGTTTCTGGAGAACCACGTGGTGAAAACCAGCCCAAACCTTGCACACTTGTAGGGGAGACTCTTTAGCACCTATGGTGCAAATTTGGAGCCCCTATAACCTAAGGCCGACCTGTACTGACTCCCCAAAGATGGTACCCCTAGGACATCTAATTTTTACATTGGTGCCTATGTGAAAACTGGCCATGTTTGGGACCCGATAGCTCCCCCGTTTTAGGTCCTATGGGCCCCAAACTTTGCATGCATACTCCCAAGACCCTCGACTACATGGAGCCGAAAAAAGTGAATCAATACCATCTATGGTTCAGGAAATATGACCGTTTCAAGTTGAGCTCCAATTGAACCAACTTTTGAACTTTGAACTCCCATTACTGGGGAACCTTCCATACTGGTGCACCATCGAGCTGCGAGTGGACCCCCACCTCGGCACCCCCTCCCCCTGAGGGGGGAGGGGGTGCCGAGGTGAGGGGGCATGCCAGATAGATCTCTGGTCAGCTTGAAGCAAAATGTGATCAAAGTGACTGACTTTGAGCTCCTGTTTCTGGAGAACCACGTGGTGAAAACCAGCCCAAACTTTGCACACTTGTAGGGGAGACTCTTTAGCACCTATGGTGCAAATTTGGAGCCCCTATAACCTAAGGCCGACCTGTACTGACTCCCCAAAGATGGTACCCCTAGGACATCTAATTTTTACATTGGTGCCTATGTGAAAACTGGCCATGTTTGGGACCCGATAGCTCCCCCGTTTTAGGTCCTATGGGCCCCAAACTTTGCATGCATACTCCCAAGACCCTCGACTACATGGAGCCGAAAAAAGTGAATCAATACCATCTATGGTTCAGGAAATATGACCGTTTCAAGTTGAGCTCCAATTGAACCAACTTTTGAACTTTGAACTCCCATTACTGGGGAACCTTCCATACTGGTGCACCATCGAGCTGCGAGTGGACCCCCACCTCGGCACCCCCTCCCCCTGAGGGGGGAGGGGGTGCCGAGGTGAGGGGGCATGCCAGATAGATCTCTGGTCAGCTTGAAGCAAAATGTGATCAAAGTGACTGACTTTGAGCTCCTGTTTCTGGAGAACCACGTGGTGAAAACCAGCCCAAACTTTGCACACTTGTAGGGGAGACTCTTTAGCACCTATGGTGCAAATTTGGAGCCCCTATAACCTAAGGCCGACCTGTACTGACTCCCCAAAGATGGTACCCCTAGGACATCTAATTTTTACATTGGTGCCTATGTGAAAACTGGCCATGTTTGGGACCCGATAGCTCCCCCGTTTTAGGTCCTATGGGCCCCAAACTTTGCATGCATACTCCCAAGCCCCTCGACTACATGGAGCCGAAAAAAGTGAATCAATACCATCTATGGTTCAGGAAATATGACCGTTTCAAGTTGAGCTCCAATTGAACCAACTTTTGAACTTTGAACTCCCATTACTGGGGAACCTTCCATACTGGTGCACCATCGAGCTGCGAGTGGACCCCCACCTCGGCACCCCCTCCCCCTGAGGGGGGAGGGGGTGCCGAGGTGAGGGGGCATGCCAGATAGATCTCTGGTCAGCTTGAAGCAAAATGTGATCAAAGTGACTGACTTTGAGCTTCTGTTTCTGGAGAACCACGTGGTGAAAACCAGCCCAAACTTTGCACACTTGTAGGGGAGACTCTTTAGCACCTATGGTGCAAATTTGGAGCCCCTATAACCTAAGGCCGACCTGTACTGACTCCCCAAAGATGGTACCCCTAGGACATCTAATTTTTACATTGGTGCCTATGTGAAAACTGGCCATGTTTGGGACCCGATAGCTCCCCCGTTTTAGGTCCTATGGGCCCCAAACTTTGCATGCATACTCCCAAGACCCTCGACTACATGGAGCCGAAAAAAGTGAATCAATACCATCTATGGTTCAGGAAATATGACCGTTTCAAGTTGAGCTCCAATTGAACCAACTTTTGAACTTTGAACTCCCATTACTGGGGAACCTTCCATACTGGTGCACCATCGAGCTGTGAGTGGACCCCCACCTTGGCACCCCCTCCCCCTGAGGGGGGAGGGGGTGCCGAGGTGAGGGGGCATGCCAGATAGATCTCTGGTCAGCTTGAAGCAAAATGTGATCAAAGTGACTGACTTTGAGCTCCTGTTTCTGGAGAACCACGTGGTGAAAACCAGCCCAAACTTTGCACACTTGTAGGGGAGACTCTTTAGCACCTATGGTGCAAATTTGGAGCCCCTATAACCTAAGGCCGACCTGTACTGACTCCCCAAAGATGGTACCCCTAGGACATCTAATTTTTACATTGGTGCCTATGTGAAAACTGGCCATGTTTGGGACCCGATAGCTCCCCCGTTTTAGGTCCTATGGGCCCCAAACTTTGCATGCATACTCCCAAGACCCTCGACTACATGGAGCCGAAAAAAGTGAATCAATACCATCTATGGTTCAGGAAATATGACCGTTTCAAGTTGAGCTCCAATTGAACCAACTTTTGAACTTTGAACTCCCATTACTGGGGAACCTTCCATACTGGTGCACCATCGAGCTGCGAGTGGACCCCCACCTCGGCACCCCCTCCCCCTGAGGGGGGAGGGGGTGCCGAGGTGAGGGGGCATGCCAGATAGATCTCTGGTCAGCTTGAAGCAAAATGTGATCAAAGTGACTGACTTTGAGCTCCTGTTTCTGGAGAACCACGTGGTGAAAACCAGCCCAAACTTTGCACACTTGTAGGGGAGACTCTTTAGCACCTATGGTGCAAATTTGGAGCCCCTATAACCTAAGGCCGACCTGTACTGACTCCCCAAAGATGGTACCCCTAGGACATCTAATTTTTACATTGGTGCCTATGTGAAAACTGGCCATGTTTGGGACCCGATAGCTCCCCCGTTTTAGGTCCTATGGGCCCCAAACTTTGCATGCATACTCCCAAGACCCTCGACTACATGGAGCCGAAAAAAGTGAATCAATACCATCTATGGTTCAGGAAATATGACCGTTTCAAGTTGAGCTCCAATTGAACCAACTTTTGAACTTTGAACTCCCATTACTGGGGAACCTTCCATACTGGTGCACCATCGAGCTGCGAGTGGACCCCCACCTCGGCACCCCCTCCCCCTGAGGGGGGAGGGGGTGCCGAGGTGAGGGGGCATGCCAGATAGATCTCTGGTCAGCTTGAAGCAAAATGTGATCAAAGTGACTGACTTTGAGCTCCTGTTTCTGGAGAACCACGTGGTGAAAACCAGCCCAAACTTTGCACACTTGTAGGGGAGACTCTTTAGCACCTATGGTGCAAATTTGGAGCCCCTATAACCTAAGGCCGACCTGTACTGACTCCCCAAAGATGGTACCCCTAGGACATCTAATTTTTACATTGGTGCCTATGTGAAAACTGGCCATGTTTGGGACCCGATAGCTCCCCCGTTTTAGGTCCTATGGGCCCCAAACTTTGCATGCATACTCCCAAGACCCTCGACTACATGGAGCCAAAAAAAGTGAATCAATACCATCTATGGTTCAGGAAATATGACCGTTTCAAGTTGAGCTCCAATTGAACCAACTTTTGAACTTTGAACTCCCATTACTGGGGAACCTTCCATACTGGTGCACCATCGAGCTGCGAGTGGACCCCCACCTCGGCACCCCCTCCCCCTGAGGCATGCCAGATAGATCTCTGGTCGGCTTGAAGCAAAATGTGATCAAAGTGACTGACTTTGAGCTCCTGTTTCTGGAGAACCACGTGGTGAAAACCATCCCAAACTTTGCACACTTGTAGGGGAGACTCTTTAGTACCTATGGTGCAAATTTGGAGCCCCTATAACCTAAGGCCGACCTGTACTGACTCCCCAAAGATGGTACCCCTAGGACATCTAATTTTTACATTGGTGCCTATGTGAAAACTGGCCATGTTTGGGACCCGATAGCTCCCCCGTTTTAGGTCCTATGGGCCCCAAACTTTGCATGCATACTCCCAAGACCCTCGACTACATGGAGCCGAAAAAAGTGAATCAATACCATCTATGGTTCAGGAAATATGACCGTTTCAAGTTGAGCTCCAATTGAACCAACTTTTGAACTTTGAACTCCCATTACTGGGGAACCTTCCATACTGGTGCACCATCGAGCTGCGAGTGGACCCCCACCTCGGCACCCCCTCCCCCTGAGGGGGGAGGGGGTGCCGAGGTGAGGGGGCATGCCAGATAGATCTCTGGTCAGCTTGAAGCAAAATGTGATCAAAGTGACTGACTTTGAGCTCCTGTTTCTGGAGAACCACGTGGTGAAAACCAGCCCAAACCTTGCACACTTGTAGGGGAGACTCTTTAGCACCTATGGTGCAAATTTGGAGCCCCTATAACCTAAGGCCGACCTGTACTGACTCCCCAAAGATGGTACCCCTAGGACATCTAATTTTTACATTGGTGCCTATGTGAAAACTGGCCATGTTTGGGACCCGATAGCTCCCCCGTTTTAGGTCCTATGGGCCCCAAACTTTGCATGCATACTCCCAAGACCCTCGACTACATGGAGCCGAAAAAAGTGAATCAATACCATCTATGGTTCAGGAAATATGACCGTTTCAAGTTGAGCTCCAATTGAACCAACTTTTGAACTTTGAACTCCCATTACTGGGGAACCTTCCATACTGGTGAACCATCGAGCTGCGAGTGGACCCCCACCTCGGCACCCCCTCCCCCTGAAGGGGGGAGGGGGTGCCGAGGTGAGGGGGCATGCCAGATAGATCTCTGGTCAGCTTGAAGCAAAATGTGATCAAAGTGACTGACTTTGAGCTCCTGTTTCTGGAGAACCACGTGGTGAAAACCAGCCCAAACTTTGCACACTTGTAGGGGAGACTCTTTAGCACCTATGGTGCAAATTTGGAGCCCCTATAACCTAAGGCCGACCTGTACTGACTCCCCAAAGATGGTACCCCTAGGACATCTAATTTTTACATTGGTGCCTATGTGAAAACTGGCCATGTTTGGGACCCGATAGCTCCCCCGTTTTAGGTCCTATGGGCCCCAAACTTTGCATGCATACTCCCAAGACCCTCGACTACGTGGAGCCGAAAAAAGTGAATCAATACCATCTATGGTTCAGGAAATATGACCGTTTCAAGTTGAGCTCCAATTGAACCAACTTTTGAACTTTGAACTCCCATTACTGGGGAACCTTCCATACTGGTGCACCATCGAGCTGCGAGTGGACCCCCACCTCGGCACCCCCTCCCCCTGAGGGGGGAGGGGGTGCCGAGGTGAGGGGGCATGCCAGATAGATCTCTGGTCAGCTTGAAGCAAAATGTGATCAAAGTGACTGACTTTGAGCTCCTGTTTCTGGAGAACCACGTGGTGAAAACCAGCCCAAACCTTGCACACTTGTAGGGGAGACTCTTTAGCACCTATGGTGCAAATTTGGAGCCCCTATAACCTAAGGCCGACCTGTACTGACTCCCCAAAGATGGTACCCCTAGGACATCTAATTTTTACATTGGTGCCTATGTGAAAACTGGCCATGTTTGGGACCCGATAGCTCCCCCGTTTTAGGTCCTATGGGCCCCAAACTTTGCATGCATACTCCCAAGACCCTCGACTACATGGAGCCGAAAAAAGTGAATCAATACCATCTATGGTTCAGGAAATATGACCGTTTCAAGTTGAGCTCCAATTGAACCAACTTTTGAACTTTGAACTCCCATTACTGGGGAACCTTCCATACTGGTGCACCATCGAGCTGCGAGTGGACCCCCACCTCGGCACCCCCTCCCCCTGAAGGGGGGAGGGGGTGCCGAGGTGAGGGGGCATGCCAGATAGATCTCTGGTCAGCTTGAAGCAAAATGTGATCAAAGTGACTGACTTTGAGCTCCTGTTTCTGGAGAACCACGTGGTGAAAACCAGCCCAAACTTTGCACACTTGTAGGGGAGACTCTTTAGCACCTATGGTGCAAATTTGGAGCCCCTATAACCTAAGGCCGACCTGTACTGACTCCCCAAAGATGGTAGCCCTAGGACATCTAATTTTTACATTGGTGCCTATGTGAAAACTGGCCATGTTTGGGACCCGATAGCTCCCCCGTTTTAGGTCCTATGAGCCCCAAACTTTGCATGCATACTCCCAAGACCCTCGACTACATGGAGCCGAAAAAAGTGAATCAATACCATCTATGGTTCAGGAAATATGACCGTTTCAAGTTGAGCTCCAATTGAACCAACTTTTGAACTTTGAACTCCCATTACTGGGGAACCTTCCATACTGGTGAACCATCGAGCTGCGAGTGGACCCCCACCTCGGCACCCCCTCCCCCTGAAGGGGGGAGGGGGTGCCGAGGTGAGGGGGCATGCCAGATAGATCTCTGGTCAGCTTGAAGCAAAATGTGATCAAAGTGACTGACTTTGAGCTCCTGTTTCTGGAGAACCACGTGGTGAAAACCAGCCCAAACTTTGCACACTTGTAGGGGAGACTCTTTAGCACCTATGGTGCAAATTTGGAGCCCCTATAACCTAAGGCCGACCTGTACTGACTCCCCAAAGATGGTACCCCTAGGACATCTAATTTTTACATTGGTGCCTATGTGAAAACTGGCCATGTTTGGGACCCGATAGCTCCCCCGTTTTAGGTCCTATGGGCCCCAAACTTTGCATGCATACTCCCAAGACCCTCGACTACATGGAGCCGAAAAAAGTGAATCAATACCATCTATGGTTCAGGAAATATGACCGTTTCAAGTTGAGCTCCAATTGAACCAACTTTTGAACTTTGAACTCCCATTACTGGGGAACCTTCCATACTGGTGCACCATCGAGCTGCGAGTGGACCCCCACCTCGGCACCCCCTCCCCCTGAGGGGGGAGGGGGTGCCGAGGTGAGGGGGCATGCCAGATAGATCTCTGGTCAGCTTGAAGCAAAATGTGATCAAAGTGACTGACTTTGAGCTCCTGTTTCTGGAGAACCACGTGGTGAAAACCAGCCCAAACTTTGCACACTTGTAGGGGAGACTCTTTAGCACCTATGGTGCAAATTTGGAGCCCCTATAACCTAAGGCCGACCTGTACTGACTCCCCAAAGATGGTAGCCCTAGGACATCTAATTTTTACATTGGTGCCTATGTGAAAACTGCCCATGTTTGGGACCCGATAGCTCCCCCGTTTTAGGTCCTATGGGCCCCAAACTTTGCATGCATACTCCCAAGACCCTCGACTACATGGAGCCGAAAAAAGTGAATCAATACCATCTATGGTTCAGGAAATATGACCGTTTCAAGTTGAGCTCCAATTGAACCAACTTTTGAACTTTGAACTCCCATTACTGGGGAACTGTTGCCTTATGAGTTTATGTGAAATCTTCATTAATATCGGTAAAATATTGTAATTAGAAATAGATCTCATTTGGCTTTCATTTATGAAAGCCAGGTAAAAGGTCTCTCCCCAGGGGCTTGGTAAGAGCAGACAATGCGGAGCCGTGACTTGTATACACCATATGGAGAGCCACTCCCATTGTTCTACACCTACTCACTTCAAAAGGACCCCATGCTGGGGTAGACAATGAGGAGTGTCCAACCATAAACCTTGCTTAAGTTCCTGAGGAAATCCAATTAAGTCTTCTCTTTAAGACTAGTCACAAGGATTTGCATGAAAGGGGGCAGACTTATGTAGTGAGCCCTCCAATCATGATCCAAGCTAAGGCAGCCAATGGGGAATCAGCATGAAGGCATATTACCCAAAGCCAAGGTGAGGGACAGCCCTTTTTCGGAAACCAGTGGTCAAGGGTGGAACTCTGTAAGGATGGGTAATTATGGGTAAGGTGATGCTTGTAACTAAATATGCTTGTATGCTTGTGACTAAATATACTGTCTTAGAGAATATACTTTGTATTACTGCATGTAACTAGTATATTTCCACCTAGTATTTTCTTCCTTGATGTAAGACCTTAGACTATAGATATTTTCTGTGTATATAGACCTGTAACTTACTCTAATAAAGGGTGTTATGTTAAACCTTTCTTTTCCTGGTCAATAGGATTCTCTTTTCAACCCATATCATATCTTCTGATTAATAAATCAGAAATATAGATTTTGAAGGTTAACAGTGGCGACCACGAAGTTGAGTACAGGACTGAAAGTATTTAATATAATACCACAATTTATGTATTAGAGATTAAGTTTATTAAGGGAATTTAAGCTGAGTCCGCTTATTCAATATATCTAGATAAAAAGGTTATTAGGGGGAATTTAAGCTGAGTCAGCTTATCCAATCTATATAGGGAAAAATACAGGTAAATGTTTCGTTTGTATCAGTGGGTATCAGATGAACTCTAACAATGAGGGAGGATACACCACATATTTTGTTTTGCTTAATATCCCGTAATTATAATTGAAAAAGTTCTTTGGATGTACCTTGACATTTCCGGTCCATGTCAGGGGGAGGAAGTAACTTAGCGGGAAAAGTTTTTGTTATTATTTTTAATTTTTATTTTATTGTATTCCTTGGTGCTCACCGAGGTTCATTGCTCTCTCTAACAATTGTTTGAGTGTGCTGCATGGGGAGCACATGGGTTTCATTGGAAAGACGCCAATTGGAGTGCGGTCTTGGTTTTGTTGAAAAGGTTCAACAGATTTTTTTTTTTGTCATGGTCTGTCCACTAAAGGCATAATATTTGTGTATAAGGACAGTGAAACTAGCTACAAGCGAGTAGTTTGTTTATTTTAGCTGTGGAATTTTACAAGCAGTAATATTCTAATGCTTTTCAGTTACAGTACAGAACTGTGGAAGTCTTGTTGCTGAATGCTGAAGCTAATATCTGAGAAAGATTATTAGTATAGGGTAAAATAAGATGCATCTAGCATACTGTATTATACCTTGAAATTTTGGTTTAAGGATGAAACCTTACCACAAATTTGGTAATCCGAGTTTGTGGTAGATTCATTTTTTTTTTTTTTTTTCTCTTATTTTAAACTGAATTGGGTTTAACTTTGGTGTAAACACGGCTGTGTGTACCTTTCTATTGTAAACTGAAAGCGTTATTCACCCTAGTTGATACCTGTGGGCTTAGTATTGTTCCTATTGTTCCCCGGGTCTATTGTTCTGCGGGCGTAGGCTCAGATAAGGAAAAAACTACAAACTATTGTGAGTAGATTTGGGGTGTCTCCAGTAATATAACAGGATTGTTGTAGTGAGAGCTGAAAATATATATATATATATTTTTTATTTATTTTTTTTATTTATCCTCTCCACTTTACTGCATTTTCTGAATTTTATTCAATGGGAGTTTCTGTTTGTTTTCCCTACTTCTTTACGGTAATCTCAAAGTGATTGTATAGTACAGGGCAACAGTTAACTTAATTTAGCGTACAAATTGTGCATTGTATAGCTTGACAATGTCTGCCATGTCTTGTCTAGGAAATTTTGTAGCAACTTATACTTTTAAACACAAGAGCAATAAATTTGCCTGTGATGCTAAGTTAAAAGCATCTCCTTGGACTTATGTCCAGGAGTTATTTGAGGAACAAGCTAAAAAAACCAAAAAGAAAAATCTCAAAGGTCTAGCCTTGGCAGGCATGTATGCAGCTGGCAGGGCTATGAATGCTAAAATACAGCAATTTGAAGCTACAATCTACAATAACAATATTACAATGTCACAGTTGCTACAAACAATTTCTATCCTTAAAGGACAGGCAGCTATGGCCAGCAGATGCGAACATGGTAATACTATGGCACCTACTTGTGCCTATGAAATTGGGGACATTAAAGAATATGAAAAGTATAAGGGAAAGGAGGATATCAATCCTAATTCTACTTTTCCTGTGGCGATGGGAGAAATCGCAGAGCCACAAGAAAATCGAGAATGCACCATGGTCACATACCCACCAGACAATGGGGACCAGATATCCACAAATGAGAAGCAAGATAAGTTCCCCAACATTGGCAAAATTAAAAATAATGAACTCATTATTTCACACGCAACCAATGTGCAACAGAGGGGGGAGCTCTCAGGTGTGAGATGGCATAGTGATCAGGTTAAGGCATCTCCCAGCCCAGAGCAGCGGGGGCAATCTACACATAACATAGATTGTAATGCAACCATTTTTAGTATTCCTACAGACAACAGAAAACTAGCTCCGCCTAGAGTAGGCGTTAATTTCAACAACTCATTGAAAGGTGAGAGTTCTTTTGTAAGTACCCCTAGATCTATTATGAAGACAGGAAAAGCAGTTCATCAGGTTTTAGCCATTGAAAATTCTCAGCCCAAAACCACACCAGTTGTTAAGAGACGCTTTAATACTTTACAAAAGATAAAGTGCTATACCTGTGGGTTATTAGGCCACATTTCTCAATTTTGTGTGTCTTCTGGTGAAATGATATTTAAACAGAAGCAATATACAACAAGGAGGCGGGACATAGAAGTGTACTCACCACGCTGGGGGGAAGGGCCCAGGAGTAATAAATATGAAAATACAAAATCATACATCCCTTCAACTATTAAGGCTGAGAATGAGACCTTACAGCAGGAGATTAGGCAAATTAAACAGGAAAGGGATGAATTTGTGAAAGAATTCCAATCTTTTAAAAGAAACATCATTGACTCCCTGAATTTGAGAAATGGAGGGAGTAACTCGTCCACCGCAAACCAAAACAGTACACTAAAAGCGGAGATGAAATACAACATATAAATTCGTTTTAGAGGTCTATGGCATTTTAGTTTCTTAAGATCAAAGTGGGAATGGCATTGTCCATTTACCAATGTACACATAAGAATGATGTATTTTTAATTTTTTGTTTTGCTTTAAATAGGTTAAATAAATAAAAAAAGGGGAAAGATTAATAACTGTCTTCTACAAAGTAATCTGTTTTCAGGTTTAAGTGAATTCAGGAAAGTATATGTCCATACAAATTGGCTGTACATATGCGTAAATACACGCCTAACAAAGGTATGGTATAACAGTCCATTGTTTTGTTTTTGTTTTCTCTCTCTTCCTCTCACTTTCCTTTGTATTCTCCCAGAGGCCAGAAACGCCTAACAATTCATTTGCAAATACCAAAGGGCTATCCAGGATGTATGGGATGCAATCGAAATGAATGTGTATGTGTGAGTGATGGAATGCATGGGTATGAACTGTCCATGTGTAAACAAAGATTATTTTTTTTTTTTCTCTCTTAGGGGGTATACTCAACATTGCTTTATGGCCATAAATAAGTGTGATCACACTAATGCGCATGCGTTGTACTGTTTATGATTATTTTATAATTTTTTTTTTCATTGGAAATGAGCTCAATACTGGTACCAGTTTAAAGTTATAATTTTTTTTTATTACAAGTTCAAATGTACTTGCGAATAAATAACCTATGCACAAATATTAAATCTCAATCCTTATAACTATGAGGAACTGTAGGGATGTTGTGTATAACTTTGTTTTCTCCTTTCCTGTGGTTTAGAGTGAAGGTTCTTTCACTCTGACACTCGGAAACTACCACGATACATTACTTTGCACCTTGTGGCATCTTATGGATTCAGTAGGTCTTGTGTTTTGTTTTGTTTTTCCTTCCAAATTAACTCATGTGATGCCAATATGTGTGAAGGTTATAGATCTACATGTTGTCGTTTAGAATTTAAGTATTTACAAACCCTCCCAGTTTTTCCATAATTTTTGGTCTGTCCGAGTATAGATATGGGGGTGGGTCCTGGACATTATTGACTGTACTTACGGTTAATGGACCCATTACCTTGGCTGGAAGTCTGTTCCAAGCATCCACTACTATTGTAGACCATTATGAACCTCTCAGAGAGGTACAGTGAGGTGTTATTAATGATTTTTAAGTTTTGTATTTTAGGGTAATTGCCCAAACAAGGATGGATGATCGGACGCAGACGGGCAAAGTATTGTGAAACACAGATGAGGACCTTAAAACAATTTTATGTTGGTTTTAAGGAGAAGCCTTGAATGGAATTAATTACAGTCAGGCCTTACTAAATTCTAACTTCTTTAGGGCGGTCTGTGTCAATAAACAGAGGTCCTGCTCTCTCTAATACAAATTTTTGTGGCCTGCTTGACTTGCAAATTGTTTTGCACTAAGAGTCAATTAATATGTTAATCACCACCGAGAGAGGGTGTGGCGCAATGTTTGAAAGCAGATTCAATCATTTTGTTTAACACAATTACAGATTCAAGGCTCTTTAACAAATTAAAGGTTGAGGCAGCATTCAATCTGAATAGTTTTTTTTTTCTTTATTGTTTTTTTTCTCCTTCAACTTTTTCTCTTAAAGAAAACTTTTTTTTTCTCCTTTACTGCCTATATCACCTTATTTTAATTTTTTGGTGATTCTTCAGTTTGGCTTGCCTATGGTGAAATAAAAAAAAAAAAGAGGGGAGTATGGGGAACATTATATGGAGAACATTTAAAGCAATTACAAATGTTGATATAGAATATTAAAAGCTTCCCTTTAGCATTTTGGGGATGGGTCGAGTATCCAACAGTTTTTGTTTTTCTCTTATGACATTGGATAATTGTTTTATATAATTTAGGTCATTGTAGCTATTATCATGACAATAGTAACATAAGGCTTTAGCAACAGCCATGTGACTATTTTCTGTGTATATGTGACATACAATCCTCTCTACAGTTCTAATGTTGGCCAGTCATCAGATGTGGTCATTGATATATATTTTTCTTTTTCATTTCTTTCTTTTTGTGCCATAATAAGTTCAAAGAGCATTGCGTCAATATCATATAGATATACTGGGACTGGTGAGACTCATAGTGATTGGAAAATAGCAGGGAGTATAGTACATTTGTACTTAAGAGTATTGTATTTAGATTTTTCCAGAAGCCACTAGTGACTGGTGACATCACACCTATCTGTATTCTGAAATCCAGTCATGTTTGTCTGCGTAGGCGACACTGCCTAATCTGCAATGAGAACTCTTAAAGTGATGACCTCTTCCGTAGCCTGCTAAAGGCAGGGCTCGTGCAGTAGCTACACATGGTAGCCAAGGACGGTGCCCAAGGTTTGGGACCAGCACTGAACATAGCTTCAGTAACAGGAGTTAGTGGTGAGTTGCGATGGCAACAAGAACCCCCTGCACACTTGAAGAGTCATACACAGACACACAGTGGTATACCGCAGAAGGCAGAACAGAGTTACTTGCAGGCATATGACCATGGAGGAAGAAAGATGGGGGATGGAAATCAGACACCTGGCTGAAGGGCGTACTTAAATTGTTACACATGTCACTGAGAGAGGGGTCTCATCAGTATGTCGCAGTATATCTATGGTAATTCTAATAAAAGGTCCTAACTGCTCAGACTTACCAGACGAGCATTAATTTGAATGCATGTGTCTCAAATGTACTTGTGGTGTTCTTTCTCTACCTCTGTCCACATTTAACAAAGTATAATCTTAGCCGGGAAAACTGATCCAAAGGCCATTACTGGATGCGGTATCCAACGGGAATCACCATGGAAGGCTGTCCCAGAAGCAAGGGCAACATGACCAGATTGACATTATTGACTTTCGCACTATCATTATTGGACGGTTGAGAACAAGGATCCTCATGTTTTTTTTTTATCCCTCTTGTTTTTTTTTATTGTATTTTGTATCCTATGATTTTTATTATGGACTTATTACATTCAGAACAAGGGAGGACTACCGATACTAGGATCCAGAAATGTGAACTGTAGAGATGGAGAGTTTAAACGTTTTTTTTTTCTTCTCAAAGAGTTTTATTTCATTTCAGAGGGCAAAGCCAAACTTTCCAAATATTAAAGAAGATTGCACCTAAATCATTATTCTTTGTGTGGCCGAGTCTCATATTCTCAACTGGCCACAAGGGGCCATCTGTTGCCTTATGAGTTTATGTGAAATCTTCATTAATATCGGTAAAATATTGTAATTAGAAATAGATCTCATTTGGCTTTCATTTATGAAAGCCAGGTAAAAGGTCTCTCCCCAGGGGCTTGGTAAGAGCAGACAATGCGGAGCCGTGACTTGTATACACCATATGGAGAGCCACTCCCATTGTTCTACACCTACTCACTTCAAAAGGACCCCATGCTGGGGTAGACAATGAGGAGTGTCCAACCATAAACCTTGCTTAAGTTCCTGAGGAAATCCAATTAAGTCTTCTCTTTAAGACTAGTCACAAGGATTTGCATGAAAGGGGGCAGACTTATGTAGTGAGCCCTCCAATCATGATCCAAGCTAAGGCAGCCAATGGGGAATCAGCATGAAGGCATATTACCCAAAGCCAAGGTGAGGGACAGCCCTTTTTCGGAAACCAGTGGTCAAGGGTGGAACTCTGTAAGGATGGGTAATTATGGGTAAGGTGATGCTTGTAACTAAATATGCTTGTATGCTTGTGACTAAATATACTGTCTTAGAGAATATACTTTGTATTACTGCATGTAACTAGTATATTTCCACCTAGTATTTTCTTCCTTGATGTAAGACCTTAGACTATAGATATTTTCTGTGTATATAGACCTGTAACTTACTCTAATAAAGGGTGTTATGTTAAACCTTTCTTTTCCTGGTCAATAGGATTCTCTTTTCAACCCATATCATATCTTCTGATTAATAAATCAGAAATATAGATTTTGAAGGTTAACAGGAACCTTCCATACTGGTGCACCATCGAGCTGCGAGTGGACCCCCACCTCGGCACCCCCTCCCCCTGAGGGGGGAGGGGGTGCCGAGGTGAGGGGGCATGCCAGATAGATCTCTGGTCAGCTTGAAGCAAAATGTGATCAAAGTGACTGACTTTGAGCTCCTGTTTCTGGAGAACCACATGGTGAAAACCAGCCCAAACTTTGCACACTTGTAGGGGAGACTCTTTAGCACCTATGGTGCAAATTTGGAGCCCCTATAACCTAAGGCCGACCTGTACTGACTCCCCAAAGATGGTAGCCCTAGGACATCTAATTTTTACATTGGTGCCTATGTGAAAACTGCCCATGTTTGGGACCCGATAGCTCCCCTGTTTTAGGTCCTATGGGCCCCAAACTTTGCATGCATACTCCCAAGACCCTCGACTACATGGAGCCGAAAAAAGTGAATCAATACCATCTATGGTTCAGGAAATATGACCGTTTCAAGTTGAGCTCCAATTGAACCAACTTTTGAACTTTGAACTCCCATTACTGGGGAACCTTCCATACTGGTGCACCATCGAGCTGCGAGTGGACCCCCACCTCGGCACCCCCTCCCCCTGAGGGGGGAGGGGGTGCCGAGGTGAGGGGGCATGCCAGATAGATCTCTGGTCAGCTTGAAGCAAAATGTGATCAAAGTGACTGACTTTGAGCTCCTGTTTCTGGAGAACCACGTGGTGAAAACCAGCCCAAACTTTGCACACTTGTAGGGGAGACTCTTTAGCACCTATGGTGCAAATTTGGAGCCCCTATAACCTAAGGCCGACCTGTACTGACTCCCCAAAGATGGTAGCCCTAGGACATCTAATTTTTACATTGGTGCCTATGTGAAAACTGGCCATGTTTGGGACCCGATAGCTCCCCCGTTTTAGGTCCTATGGGCCCCAAACTTTGCATGCATACTCCCAAGACCCTCGACTACATGGAGCCGAAAAAAGTGAATCAATACCATCTATGGTTCAGGAAATATGACCGTTTCAAGTTGAGCTCCAATTGAACCAACTTTTGAACTTTGAACTCCCATTACTGGGGAACCTTCCATACTGGTGCACCATCGAGCTGCGAGTGGACCCCCACCTCGGCACCCCCTCCCCCTGAGGGGGGAGGGGGTGCCGAGGTGAGGGGGCATGCCAGATAGATCTCTGGTCAGCTTGAAGCAAAATGTGATCAAAGTGACTGACTTTGAGCTCCTGTTTCTGGAGAACCACGTGGTGAAAACCAGCCCAAACTTTGCACACTTGTAGGGGAGACTCTTTAGCACCTATGGTGCAAATTTGGAGCCCCTATAACCTAAGGCCGACCTGTACTGACTCCCCAAAGATGGTACCCCTAGGACATCTAATTTTTACATTGGTGCCTATGTGAAAACTGGCCATGTTTGGGACCCGATAGCTCCCCCGTTTTAGGTCCTATGGGCCCCAAACTTTGCATGCATACTCCCAAGACCCTCGACTACATGGAGCCAAAAAAAGTGAATCAATACCATCTATGGTTCAGGAAATATGACCGTTTCAAGTTGAGCTCCAATTGAACCAACTTTTGAACTTTGAACTCCCATTACTGGGGAACCTTCCATACTGGTGCACCATCGAGCTGCGAGTGGACCCCCACCTCGGCACCCCCTCCCCCTGAGGGGGGAGGGGGTGCCGAGGTGAGGGGGCATGCCAGATAGATCTCTGGTCAGCTTGAAGCAAAATGTGATCAAAGTGACTGACTTTGAGCTCCTGTTTCTGGAGAACCACGTGGTGAAAACCAGCCCAAACTTTGCACACTTGTAGGGGAGACTCTTTAGCACCTATGGTGCAAATTTGGAGCCCCTATAACCTAAGGCCGACCTGTACTGACTCCCCAAAGATGGTACCCCTAGGACATCTAATTTTTACATTGGTGCCTATGTGAAAACTGGCCATGTTTGGGACCCGATAGCTCCCCCGTTTTAGGTCCTATGGGCCCCAAACTTTGCATGCATACTCCCAAGACCCTCGACTACATGGAGCCGAAAAAAGTGAATCAATACCATCTATGGTTCAGGAAATATGACCGTTTTAAGTTGAGCTCCAATTGAACCAACTTTTGAACTTTGAACTCCCATTACTGGGGAACCTTCCATACTGGTGCACCATCGAGCTGCGAGTGGACCCCCACCTCGGCACCCCCTCCCCCTGAGGGGGGAGGGGGTGCCGAGGTGAGGGGGCATGCCAGATAGATCTCTGGTCAGCTTGAAGCAAAATGTGATCAAAGTGACTGACTTTGAGCTCCTGTTTCTGGAGAACCACGTGGTGAAAACCAGCCCAAACCTTGCACACTTGTAGGGGAGACTCTTTAGCACCTATGGTGCAAATTTGGAGCCCCTATAACCTAAGGCCGACCTGTACTGACTCCCCAAAGATGGTACCCCTAGGACATCTAATTTTTACATTGGTGCCTATGTGAAAACTGGCCATGTTTGGGACCCGATAGCTCCCCCGTTTTAGGTCCTATGGGCCCCAAACTTTGCAAGCATACTCCCAAGACCCTCGACTACATGGAGCCGAAAAAAGTGAATCAATACCATCTATGGTTCAGGAAATATGACCGTTTCAAGTTGAGCTCCAATTGAACCAACTTTTGAACTTTGAACTCCCATTACTGGGGAACCTTCCATACTGGTGCACCATCGAGCTGCGAGTGGACCCCCACCTCGGCACCCCCTCCCCCTGAGGGGGGAGGGGGTGCCGAGGTGAGGGGGCATGCCAGATAGATCTCTGGTCAGCTTGAAGCAAAATGTGATCAAAGTGACTGACTTTGAGCTCCTGTTTCTGGAGAACCACGTGGTGAAAACCAGCCCAAACCTTGCACACTTGTAGGGGAGACTCTTTAGCACCTATGGTGCAAATTTGGAGCCCCTATAACCTAAGGCCGACCTGTACTGACTCCCCAAAGATGGTACCCCTAGGACATCTAATTTTTACATTGGTGCCTATGTGAAAACTGGCCATGTTTGGGACCCGATAGCTCCCCCGTTTTAGGTCCTATGGGCCCCAAACTTTGCATGCATACTCCCAAGACCCTCGACTACATGGAGCCGAAAAAAGTGAATCAATACCATCTATGGTTCAGGAAATATGACCGTTTCAAGTTGAGCTCCAATTGAACCAACTTTTGAACTTTGAACTCCCATTACTGGGGAACCTTCCATACTGGTGCACCATCGAGCTGCGAGTGGACCCCCACCTCGGCACCCCCTCTCCCTGAGGGGGGAGGGGGTGCCGAGGTGAGGGGGCATGCCAGATAGATCTCTGGTCAGCTTGAAGCAAAATGTGATCAAAGTGACTGACTTTGAGCTCCTGTTTCTGGAGAACCACGTGGTGAAAACCAGCCCAAACTTTGCACACTTGTAGGGGAGACTCTTTAGCACCTATGGTGCAAATTTGGAGCCCCTATAACCTAAGGCCGACCTGTACTGACTCCCCAAAGATGGTAGCCCTAGGACATCTAATTTTTACATTGGTGCCTATGTGAAAACTGGCCATGTTTGGGACCCGATAGCTCCCCCGTTTTAGGTCCTATGGGCCCCAAACTTTGCATGCATACTCCCAAGACCCTCGACTACATGGAGCCGAAAAAGTGAATCAATACCATCTATGGTTCAGGAAATATGACCGTTTCAAGTTGAGCTCCAATTGAACCAACTTTTGAACTTTGAACTCCCATTACTGGGGAACCTTCCATACTGGTGCACCATCGAGCTGCGAGTGGACCCCCACCTCGGCACCCCCTCCCCCTGAGGGGGGAGGGGGTGCCGAGGTGAGGGGGCATGCCAGATAGATCTCTGGTCAGCTTGAAGCAAAATGTGATCAAAGTGACTGACTTTGAGCTCCTGTTTCTGGAGAACCACGTGGTGAAAACCAGCCCAAACCTTGCACACTTGTAGGGGAGACTCTTTAGCACCTATGGTGCAAATTTGGAGCCCCTATAACCTAAGGCCGACCTGTACTGACTCCCCAAAGATGGTAGCCCTAGGACATCTAATTTTTACATTGGTGCCTATGTGAAAACTGGCCATGTTTGGGACCCGATAGCTCCCCCGTTTTAGGTCCTATGGGCCCCAAACTTTGCATGCATACTCCCAAGACCCTCGACTACATGGAGCCGAAAAAAGTGAATCAATACCATCTATGGTTCAGGAAATATGACAGTTTCAAGTTGAGCTCCAATTGAACCAACTTTTGAACTTTGAACTCCCATTACTGGGGAACCTTCCATACTGGTGCACCATCGAGCTGCGAGTGGACCCCCACCTCGGCACCCCCTCCCCCTGAGGGGGGAGGGGGTGCCGCTGTGAGGGGGCATGCCAGATAGATCTCTGGTCAGCTTGAAGCAAAATGTGATCAAAGTGACTGACTTTGAGCTCCTGTTTCTGGAGAACCACGTGGTGAAAACCAGCCCAAACCTTGCACACTTGTAGGGGAGACTCTTTAGCACCTATGGTGCAAATTTGGAGCCCCTATAACCTAAGGCCGACCTGTACTGACTCCCCAAAGATGGTACCCCTAGGACATCTAATTTTTACATTGGTGCCTATGTGAAAACTGGCCATGTTTGGGACCCGATAGCTCCCCCGTTTTAGGTCCTATGGGCCCCAAACTTTGCATGCATACTCCCAAGACCCTCGACTACATGGAGCCGAAAAAAGTGAATCAATACCATCTATGGTTCAGGAAATATGACCGTTTCAAGTTGAGCTCCAATTGAACCAACTTTTGAACTTTGAACTCCCATTACTGGGGAACCTTCCATACTGGTGCACCATCGAGCTGCGAGTGGACCCCCACCTCGGCACCCCCTCCCCCTGAGGCATGCCAGATAGATCTCTGGTCAGCTTGAAGCAAAATGTGATCAAAGTGACTGACTTTGAGCTCCTGTTTCTGGAGAACCACGTGGTGAAAACCATCCCAAACTTTGCACACTTGTAGGGGAGACTCTTTAGTACCTATGGTGCAAATTTGGAGCCCCTATAACCTAAGGCCGACCTGTACTGACTCCCCAAAGATGGTACCCCTAGGACATCTAATTTTTACATTGGTGCCTATGTGAAAACTGGCCATGTTTGGGACCCGATAGCTCCCCCGTTTTAGGTCCTATGGGCCCCAAACTTTGCATGCATACTCCCAAGACCCTCGACTACATGGAGCCGAAAAAAGTGAATCAATACCATCTATGGTTCAGGAAATATGACCGTTTCAAGTTGAGCTCCAATTGAACCAACTTTTGAACTTTGAACTCCCATTACTGGGGAACCTTCCATACTGGTGCACCATCGAGCTGCGAGTGGACCCCCACCTCTGCACCCCCTCCCCCTGAGGGGGGAGGGGGTGCCGAGGTGAGGGGGCATGCCAGATAGATCTCTGGTCAGCTTGAAGCAAAATGTGATCAAAGTGACTGACTTTGAGCTCCTGTTTCTGGAGAACCACGTGGTGAAAACCAGCCCAAACTTTGCACACTTGTAGGGGAGACTCTTTAGCACCTATGGTGCAAATTTGGAGCCCCTATAACCTAAGGCCGACCTGTACTGACTCCCCAAAGATGGTACCCCTAGGACATCTAATTTTTACATTGGTGCCTATGTGAAAACTGGCCATGTTTGGGACCCGATAGCTCCCCCGTTTTAGGTCCTATGGGCCCCAAACTTTGCATGCATACTCCCAAGACCCTCAACTACATGGAGCCGAAAAAAGTGAATCAATACCATCTATGGTTCAGGAAATATGACCGTTTCAAGTTGAGCTCCAATTGAACCAACTTTTGAACTTTGAACTCCCATTACTGGGGAACCTTCCATACTGGTGCACCATCGAGCTGCGAGTGGACCCCCACCTCTGCACCCCCTCCCCCTGAGGGGGGAGGGGGTGCCGAGGTGAGGGGGCATGCCAGATAGATCTCTGGTCAGCTTGAAGCAAAATGTGATCAAAGTGACTGACTTTGAGCTCCTGTTTCTGGAGAACCACGTGGTGAAAACCAGCCCAAACTTTGCACACTTGTAGGGGAGACTCTTTAGCACCTATGGTGCAAATTTGGAGCCCCTATAACCTAAGGCCGACCTGTACTGACTCCCCAAAGATGGTAGCCCTAGGACATCTAATTTTTACATTGGTGCCTATGTGAAAACTGGCCATGTTTGGGACCCGATAGCTCCCCCGTTTTAGGTCCTATGGGCCCCAAACTTTGCATGCATACTCCCAAGACCCTCGACTACATGGAGCCGAAAAAAGTGAATCAATACCATCTATGGTTCAGGAAATATGACCGTTTCAAGTTGAGCTCCAATTGAACCAACTTTTGAACTTTGAACTCCCATTACTGGGGAACCTTCCATACTGGTGCACCATCGAGCTGCGAGTGGACCCCCACCTCGGCACCCCCTCCCCCTGAGGGGGGAGGGGGTGCCGAGGTGAGGGGGCATGCCAGATAGATCTCTGGTCAGCTTGAAGCAAAATGTGATCAAAGTGACTGACTTTGAGCTCCTGTTTCTGGAGAACCACGTGGTGAAAACCATCCCAAACTTTGCACACTTGTAGGGGAGACTCTTTAGTACCTATGGTGCAAATTTGGAGCCCCTATAACCTAAGGCCGACCTGTACTGACTCCCCAAAGATGGTACCCCTAGGACATCTAATTTTTACATTGGTGCCTATGTGAAAACTGGCCATGTTTGGGACCCGATAGCTCCCCCGTTTTAGGTCCTATGGGCCCCAAACTTTGCATGCATACTCCCAAGACCCTCGACTACATGGAGCCGAAAAAAGTGAATCAATACCATCTATGGTTCAGGAAATATGACCGTTTCAAGTTGAGCTCCAATTGAACCAACTTTTGAACTTTGAACTCCCATTACTGGGGAACCTTCCATACTGGTGCACCATCGAGCTGCGAGTGGACCCCCACCTCTGCACCCCCTCCCCCTGAGGGGGGAGGGGGTGCCGAGGTGAGGGGGCATGCCAGATAGATCTCTGGTCAGCTTGAAGCAAAATGTGATCAAAGTGACTGACTTTGAGCTCCTGTTTCTGGAGAACCACGTGGTGAAAACCAGCCCAAACTTTGCACACTTGTAGGGGAGACTCTTTAGCACCTATGGTGCAAATTTGGAGCCCCTATAACCTAAGGCCGACCTGTACTGACTCCCCAAAGATGGTACCCCTAGGACATCTAATTTTTACATTGGTGCCTATGTGAAAACTGGCCATGTTTGGGACCCGATAGCTCCCCCGTTTTAGGTCCTATGGGCCCCAAACTTTGCATGCATACTCCCAAGACCCTCAACTACATGGAGCCGAAAAAAGTGAATCAATACCATCTATGGTTCAGGAAATATGACCGTTTCAAGTTGAGCTCCAATTGAACCAACTTTTGAACTTTGAACTCCCATTACTGGGGAACCTTCCATACTGGTGCACCATCGAGCTGCGAGTGGACCCCCACCTCTGCACCCCCTCCCCCTGAGGGGGGAGGGGGTGCCGAGGTGAGGGGGCATGCCAGATAGATCTCTGGTCAGCTTGAAGCAAAATGTGATCAAAGTGACTGACTTTGAGCTCCTGTTTCTGGAGAACCACGTGGTGAAAACCAGCCCAAACTTTGCACACTTGTAGGGGAGACTCTTTAGCACCTATGGTGCAAATTTGGAGCCCCTATAACCTAAGGCCGACCTGTACTGACTCCCCAAAGATGGTAGCCCTAGGACATCTAATTTTTACATTGGTGCCTATGTGAAAACTGGCCATGTTTGGGACCCGATAGCTCCCCCGTTTTAGGTCCTATGGGCCCCAAACTTTGCATGCATACTCCCAAGACCCTCGACTACATGGAGCCGAAAAAAGTGAATCAATACCATCTATGGTTCAGGAAATATGACCGTTTCAAGTTGAGCTCCAATTGAACCAACTTTTGAACTTTGAACTCCCATTACTGGGGAACCTTCCATACTGGTGCACCATCGAGCTGCGAGTGGACCCCCACCTCTGCACCCCCTCCCCCTGAGGGGGGAGGGGGTGCCGAGGTGAGGGGGCATGCCAGATAGATCTCTGGTCAGCTTGAAGCAAAATGTGATCAAAGTGACTGACTTTGAGCTCCTGTTTCTGGAGAACCACGTGGTGAAAACCAGCCCAAACTTTGCACACTTGTAGGGGAGACTCTTTAGCACCTATGGTGCAAATTTGGAGCCCCTATAACCTAAGGCCGACCTGTACTGACTCCCCAAAGATGGTACCCCTAGGACATCTAATTTTTACATTGGTGCCTATGTGAAAACTGGCCATGTTTGGGACCCGATAGCTCCCCCGTTTTAGGTCCTATGGGCCCCAAACTTTGCATGCATACTCCCAAGACCCTCAACTACATGGAGCCGAAAAAAGTGAATCAATACCATCTATGGTTCAGGAAATATGACCGTTTCAAGTTGAGCTCCAATTGAACCAACTTTTGAACTTTGAACTCCCATTACTGGGGAACCTTCCATACTGGTGCACCATCGAGCTGCGAGTGGACCCCCACCTCTGCACCCCCTCCCCCTGAGGGGGGAGGGGGTGCCGAGGTGAGGGGGCATGCCAGATAGATCTCTGGTCAGCTTGAAGCAAAATGTGATCAAAGTGACTGACTTTGAGCTCCTGTTTCTGGAGAACCACGTGGTGAAAACCAGCCCAAACTTTGCACACTTGTAGGGGAGACTCTTTAGCACCTATGGTGCAAATTTGGAGCCCCTATAACCTAAGGCCGACCTGTACTGACTCCCCAAAGATGGTACCCCTAGGACATCTAATTTTTACATTGGTGCCTATGTGAAAACTGGCCATGTTTGGGACCCGATAGCTCCCCCGTTTTAGGTCCTATGGGCCCCAAACTTTGCATGCATACTCCCAAGACCCTCGACTACATGGAGCCGAAAAAAGTGAATCAATACCATCTATGGTTCAGGAAATAGGACCGTTTCAAGTTGAGCTCCAATTGAACCAACTTTTGAACTTTGAACTCCCATTACTGGGGAACCTTCCATACTGGTGCACCATCGAGCTGCGAGTGGACCCCCACCTCGGCACCCCCTCCCCCTGAGGGGGGAGGGGGTGCCGAGGTGAGGGGGCATGCCAGATAGATCTCTGGTCAGCTTGAAGCAAAATGTGATCAAAGTGACTGACTTTGAGCTCCTGTTTCTGGAGAACCACGTGGTGAAAACCAGCCCAAACTTTGCACACTTGTAGGGGAGACTCTTTAGCACCTATGGTGCAAATTTGGAGCCCCTATAACCTAAGGCCGACCTGTACTGACTCCCCAAAGATGGTAGCCCTAGGACATCTAATTTTTACATTGGTGCCTATGTGAAAACTGGCCATGTTTGGGACCCGATAGCTCCCCCGTTTTAGGTCCTATGGGCCCCAAACTTTGCATGCATACTCCCAAGACCCTCGACTACATGGAGCCGAAAAAAGTGAATCAATACCATCTATGGTTCAGGAAATATGACCGTTTCAAGTTGAGCTCCAATTGAACCAACTTTTGAACTTTGAACTCCCATTACTGGGGAACCTTCCATACTGGTGCACCATCGAGCTGCGAGTGGACCCCCACCTCGGCACCCCCTCCCCCTGAGGGGGGAGGGGGTGCCGAGGTGAGGGGGCATGCCAGATAGATCTCTGGTCAGCTTGAAGCAAAATGTGATCAAAGTGACTGACTTTGAGCTCCTGTTTCTGGAGAACCACGTGGTGAAAACCAGCCCAAACCTTGCACACTTGTAGGGGAGACTCTTTAGCACCTATGGTGCAAATTTGGAGCCCCTATAACCTAAGGCCGACCTGTACTGACTCCCCAAAGATGGTAGCCCTAGGACATCTAATTTTTACATTGGTGCCTATGTGAAAACTGGCCATGTTTGGGACCCGATAGCTCCCCCGTTTTAGGTCCTATGGGCCCCAAACTTTGCATGCATACTCCCAAGACCCTCGACTTTATGGAGCCGAAAAAAGTGAATCAATACCATCTATGGTTCAGGAAATATGACCGTTTCAAGTTGAGCTCCAATTGAACCAACTTTTGAACTTTGAACTCCCATTACTGGGGAACCTTCCATACTGGTGCACCATCGAGCTGCGAGTGGACCCCCACCTCGGCACCCCCTCTCCCTGAGGGGGGAGGGGGTGCCGAGGTGAGGGGGCATGCCAGATAGATCTCTGGTCAGCTTGAAGCAAAATGTGATCAAAGTGACTGACTTTGAGCTCCTGTTTCTGGAGAACCACGTGGTGAAAACCAGCCCAAACCTTGCACACTTGTAGGGGAGACTCTTTAGCACCTATGGTGCAAATTTGGAGCCCCTATAACCTAAGGCCGACCTGTACTGACTCCCCAAAGATGGTAGCCCTAGGACATCTAATTTTTACATTGGTGCCTATGTGAAAACTGGCCATGTTTGGGACCCGATAGCTCCCCCGTTTTAGGTCCTATGGGCCCCAAACTTTGCATGCATACTCCCAAGACCCTCGACTTTATGGAGCCGAAAAAAGTGAATCAATACCATCTATGGTTCAGGAAATATGACCGTTTCAAGTTGAGCTCCAATTGAACCAACTTTTGAACTTTGAACTCCCATTACTGGGGAACCTTCCATACTGGTGCACCATCGAGCTGCGAGTGGACCCCCACCTCGGCACCCCCTCTCCCTGAGGGGGGAGGGGGTGCCGAGGTGAGGGGGCATGCCAGATAGATCTCTGGTCAGCTTGAAGCAAAATGTGATCAAAGTGACTGACTTTGAGCTCCTGTTTCTGGAGAACCACGTGGTGAAAACCAGCCCAAACTTTGCACACTTGTAGGGGAGACTCTTTAGCACCTATGGTGCAAATTTGGAGCCCCTATAACCTAAGGCCGACCTGTACTGACTCCCCAAAGATGGTAGCCCTAGGACATCTAATTTTTACATTGGTGCCTATGTGAAAACTGGCCATGTTTGGGACCCGATAGCTCCCCCGTTTTAGGTCCTATGGGCCCCAAACTTTGCATGCATACTCCCAAGACCCTCGACTACATGGAGCCGAAAAAAGTGAATCAATACCATCTATGGTTCAGGAAATATGACCGTTTCAAGTTGAGCTCCAATTGAACCAACTTTTGAACTTTGAACTCCCATTACTGGGGAACCTTCCATACTGGTGCACCATCGAGCTGCGAGTGGACCCCCACCTCGGCACCCCCTCTCCCTGAGGGGGGAGGGGGTGCCGAGGTGAGGGGGCATGCCAGATAGATCTCTGGTCAGCTTGAAGCAAAATGTGATCAAAGTGACTGACTTTGAGCTCCTGTTTCTGGAGAACCACGTGGTGAAAACCAGCCCAAACTTTGCACACTTGTAGGGGAGACTCTTTAGCACCTATGGTGCAAATTTGGAGCCCCTATAACCTAAGGCCGACCTGTACTGACTCCCCAAAGATGGTAGCCCTAGGACATCTAATTTTTACATTGGTGCCTATGTGAAAACTGGCCATGTTTGGGACCCGATAGCTCCCCCGTTTTAGGTCCTATGGGCCCCAAACTTTGCATGCATACTCCCAAGACCCTCGACTACATGGAGCCGAAAAAAGTGAATCAATACCATCTATGGTTCAGGAAATATGACCGTTTCAAGTTGAGCTCCAATTGAACCAACTTTTGAACTTTGAACTCCCATTACTGGGGAACCTTCCATACTGGTGCACCATCGAGCTGCGAGTGGACCCCCACCTCGGCACCCCCTCCCCCTGAGGGGGGAGGGGGTGCCGAGGTGAGGGGGCATGCCAGATAGATCTCTGGTCAGCTTGAAGCAAAATGTGATCAAAGTGACTGACTTTGAGCTCCTGTTTCTGGAGAACCACGTGGTGAAAACCAGCCCAAACTTTGCACACTTGTAGGGGAGACTCTTTAGCACCTATGGTGCAAATTTGGAGCCCCTATAACCTAAGGCCGACCTGTACTGACTCCCCAAAGATGGTAGCCCTAGGACATCTAATTTTTACATTGGTGCCTATGTGAAAACTGGCCATGTTTGGGACCCGATAGCTCCCCCGTTTTAGGTCCTATGGGCCCCAAACTTTGCATGCATACTCCCAAGACCCTCGACTACATGGAGCCGAAAAAAGTGAATCAATACCATCTATGGTTCAGGAAATATGACCGTTTCAAGTTGAGCTCCAATTGAACCAACTTTTGAACTTTGAACTCCCATTACTGGGGAACCTTCCATACTGGTGCACCATCGAGCTGCGAGTGGACCCCCACCTCTGCACCCCCTCCCCCTGAGGGGGGAGGGGGTGCCGAGGTGAGGGGGCATGCCAGATAGATCTCTGGTCAGCTTGAAGCAAAATGTGATCAAAGTGACTGACTTTGAGCTCCTGTTTCTGGAGAACCACGTGGTGAAAACCAGCCCAAACTTTGCACACTTGTAGGGGAGACTCTTTAGCACCTATGGTGCAAATTTGGAGCCCCTATAACCTAAGGCCGACCTGTACTGACTCCCCAAAGATGGTACCCCTAGGACATCTAATTTTTACATTGGTGCCTATGTGAAAACTGGCCATGTTTGGGACCCGATAGCTCCCCCGTTTTAGGTCCTATGGGCCCCAAACTTTGCATGCATACTCCCAAGACCCTCAACTACATGGAGCCGAAAAAAGTGAATCAATACCATCTATGGTTCAGGAAATATGACCGTTTCAAGTTGAGCTCCAATTGAACCAACTTTTGAACTTTGAACTCCCATTACTGGGGAACCTTCCATACTGGTGCACCATCGAGCTGCGAGTGGACCCCCACCTCTGCACCCCCTCCCCCTGAGGGGGGAGGGGGTGCCGAGGTGAGGGGGCATGCCAGATAGATCTCTGGTCAGCTTGAAGCAAAATGTGATCAAAGTGACTGACTTTGAGCTCCTGTTTCTGGAGAACCACGTGGTGAAAACCAGCCCAAACTTTGCACACTTGTAGGGGAGACTCTTTAGCACCTATGGTGCAAATTTGGAGCCCCTATAACCTAAGGCCGACCTGTACTGACTCCCCAAAGATGGTACCCCTAGGACATCTAATTTTTACATTGGTGCCTATGTGAAAACTGGCCATGTTTGGGACCCGATAGCTCCCCCGTTTTAGGTCCTATGGGCCCCAAACTTTGCATGCATACTCCCAAGACCCTCGACTACATGGAGCCGAAAAAAGTGAATCAATACCATCTATGGTTCAGGAAATAGGACCGTTTCAAGTTGAGCTCCAATTGAACCAACTTTTGAACTTTGAACTCCCATTACTGGGGAACCTTCCATACTGGTGCACCATCGAGCTGCGAGTGGACCCCCACCTCGGCACCCCCTCCCCCTGAGGGGGGAGGGGGTGCCGAGGTGAGGGGGCATGCCAGATAGATCTCTGGTCAGCTTGAAGCAAAATGTGATCAAAGTGACTGACTTTGAGCTCCTGTTTCTGGAGAACCACGTGGTGAAAACCAGCCCAAACTTTGCACACTTGTAGGGGAGACTCTTTAGCACCTATGGTGCAAATTTGGAGCCCCTATAACCTAAGGCCGACCTGTACTGACTCCCCAAAGATGGTAGCCCTAGGACATCTAATTTTTACATTGGTGCCTATGTGAAAACTGGCCATGTTTGGGACCCGATAGCTCCCCCGTTTTAGGTCCTATGGGCCCCAAACTTTGCATGCATACTCCCAAGACCCTCGACTACATGGAGCCGAAAAAAGTGAATCAATACCATCTATGGTTCAGGAAATATGACCGTTTCAAGTTGAGCTCCAATTGAACCAACTTTTGAACTTTGAACTCCCATTACTGGGGAACCTTCCATACTGGTGCACCATCGAGCTGCGAGTGGACCCCCACCTCGGCACCCCCTCCCCCTGAGGGGGGAGGGGGTGCCGAGGTGAGGGGGCATGCCAGATAGATCTCTGGTCAGCTTGAAGCAAAATGTGATCAAAGTGACTGACTTTGAGCTCCTGTTTCTGGAGAACCACGTGGTGAAAACCAGCCCAAACCTTGCACACTTGTAGGGGAGACTCTTTAGCACCTATGGTGCAAATTTGGAGCCCCTATAACCTAAGGCCGACCTGTACTGACTCCCCAAAGATGGTACCCCTAGGACATCTAATTTTTACATTGGTGCCTATGTGAAAACTGGCCATGTTTGGGACCCGATAGCTCCCCCGTTTTAGGTCCTATGGGCCCCAAACTTTGCATGCATACTCCCAAGACCCTCGACTTTATGGAGCCGAAAAAAGTGAATCAATACCATCTATGGTTCAGGAAATATGACCGTTTCAAGTTGAGCTCCAATTGAACCAACTTTTGAACTTTGAACTCCCATTACTGGGGAACCTTCCATACTGGTGCACCATCGAGCTGCGAGTGGACCCCCACCTCGGCACCCCCTCTCCCTGAGGGGGGAGGGGGTGCCGAGGTGAGGGGGCATGCCAGATAGATCTCTGGTCAGCTTGAAGCAAAATGTGATCAAAGTGACTGACTTTGAGCTCCTGTTTCTGGAGAACCACGTGGTGAAAACCAGCCCAAACTTTGCACACTTGTAGGGGAGACTCTTTAGCACCTATGGTGCAAATTTGGAGCCCCTATAACCTAAGGCCGACCTGTACTGACTCCCCAAAGATGGTAGCCCTAGGACATCTAATTTTTACATTGGTGCCTATGTGAAAACTGGCCATGTTTGGGACCCGATAGCTCCCCCGTTTTAGGTCCTATGGGCCCCAAACTTTGCATGCATACTCCCAAGACCCTCGACTACATGGAGCCGAAAAAAGTGAATCAATACCATCTATGGTTCAGGAAATATGACCGTTTCAAGTTGAGCTCCAATTGAACCAACTTTTGAACTTTGAACTCCCATTACTGGGGAACCTTCCATACTGGTGCACCATCGAGCTGCGAGTGGACCCCCACCTCGGCACCCCCTCTCCCTGAGGGGGGAGGGGGTGCCGAGGTGAGGGGGCATGCCAGATAGATCTCTGGTCAGCTTGAAGCAAAATGTGATCAAAGTGACTGACTTTGAGCTCCTGTTTCTGGAGAACCACGTGGTGAAAACCAGCCCAAACTTTGCACACTTGTAGGGGAGACTCTTTAGCACCTATGGTGCAAATTTGGAGCCCCTATAACCTAAGGCCGACCTGTACTGACTCCCCAAAGATGGTAGCCCTAGGACATCTAATTTTTACATTGGTGCCTATGTGAAAACTGGCCATGTTTGGGACCCGATAGCTCCCCCGTTTTAGGTCCTATGGGCCCCAAACTTTGCATGCATACTCCCAAGACCCTCGACTACATGGAGCCGAAAAAAGTGAATCAATACCATCTATGGTTCAGGAAATATGACCGTTTCAAGTTGAGCTCCAATTGAACCAACTTTTGAACTTTGAACTCCCATTACTGGGGAACCTTCCATACTGGTGCACCATCGAGCTGCGAGTGGACCCCCACCTCGGCACCCCCTCCCCCTGAGGGGGGAGGGGGTGCCGAGGTGAGGGGGCATGCCAGATAGATCTCTGGTCAGCTTGAAGCAAAATGTGATCAAAGTGACTGACTTTGAGCTCCTGTTTCTGGAGAACCACGTGGTGAAAACCAGCCCAAACTTTGCACACTTGTAGGGGAGACTCTTTAGCACCTATGGTGCAAATTTGGAGCCCCTATAACCTAAGGCCGACCTGTACTGACTCCCCAAAGATGGTACCCCTAGGACATCTAATTTTTACATTGGTGCCTATGTGAAAACTGGCCATGTTTGGGACCCGATAGCTCCCCCGTTTTAGGTCCTATGGGCCCCAAACTTTGCATGCATACTCCCAAGACCCTCGACTACATGGAGCCGAAAAAAGTGAATCAATACCATCTATGGTTCAGGAAATATGACCGTTTCAAGTTGAGCTCCAATTGAACCAACTTTTGAACTTTGAACTCCCATTACTGGGGAACCTTCCATACTGGTGCACCATCGAGCTGCGAGTGGACCCCCACCTCGGCACCCCCTCCCCCTGAGGGGGGAGGGGGTGCCGAGGTGAGGGGGCATGCCAGATAGATCTCTGGTCAGCTTGAAGCAAAATGTGATCAAAGTGACTGACTTTGAGCTCCTGTTTCTGGAGAACCACGTGGTGAAAACCAGCCCAAACTTTGCACACTTGTAGGGGAGACTCTTTAGCACCTATGGTGCAAATTTGGAGCCCCTATAACCTAAGGCCGACCTGTACTGACTCCCCAAAGATGGTAGCCCTAGGACATCTAATTTTTACATTGGTGCCTATGTGAAAACTGGCCATGTTTGGGACCCGATAGCTCCCCGTTTTAGGTCCTATGGGCCCCAAACTTTGCATGCATACTCCCAAGACCCTCGACTACATGGAGCCGAAAAAAGTGAATCAATACCATCTATGGTTCAGGAAATATGACCGTTTCAAGTTGAGCTCCAATTGAACCAACTTTTGAACTTTGAACTCCCATTACTGGGGAACCTTCCATACTGGTGCACCATCGAGCTGCGAGTGGACCCCCACCTCGGCACCCCCTCCCCCTGAGGGGGGAGGGGGTGCCGAGGTGAGGGGGCATGCCAGATAGATCTCTGGTCAGCTTGAAGCAAAATGTGATCAAAGTGACTGACTTTGAGCTCCTGTTTCTGGAGAACCACGTGGTGAAAACCAGCCCAAACCTTGCACACTTGTAGGGGAGACTCTTTAGCACCTATGGTGCAAATTTGGAGCAACTATAACCTAAGGCCGACCTGTACTGACTCCCCAAAGATGGTACCCCTAGGACATCTAATTTTTACATTGGTGCCTATGTGAAAACTGGCCATGTTTGGGACCCGATAGCTCCCCCGTTTTAGGTCCTATGGGCCCCAAACTTTGCAAGCATACTCCCAAGACCCTCGACTACATGGAGCCGAAAAAAGTGAATCAATACCATCTATGGTTCAGGAAATATGACCGTTTCAAGTTGAGCTCCAATTGAACCAACTTTTGAACTTTGAACTCCCATTACTGGGGAACCTTCCATACTGGTGCACCATCGAGCTGCGAGTGGACCCCCACCTCGGCACCCCCTCCCCCTGAGGGGGGAGGGGGTGCCGAGGTGAGGGGGCATGCCAGATAGATCTCTGGTCAGCTTGAAGCAAAATGTGATCAAAGTGACTGACTTTGAGCTCTTGTTTCTGGAGAACCACGTGGTGAAAACCAGCCCAAACTTTGCACACTTGTAGGGGAGACTCTTTAGCACCTATGGTGCAAATTTGGAGCCCCTATAACCTAAGGCCGACCTGTACTGACTCCCCAAAGATGGTACCCCTAGGACATCTAATTTTTACATTGGTGCCTATGTGAAAACTGGCCATGTTTGGGACCCGATAGCTCCCCCGTTTTAGGTCCTATGGGCCCCAAACTTTGCATGCATACTCCCAAGACCCTCGACTACATGGAGCCGAAAAAAGTGAATCAATACCATCTATGGTTCAGGAAATATGACCGTTTCAAGTTGAGCTCCAATTGAACCAAGTTTTGAACTTTGAACTCCCATTACTGGGGAACCTTCCATACTGGTGCACCATCGAGCTGCGAGTGGACCCCCACCTCGGCACCCCCTCCCCCTGAGGGGGGAGGGGGTGCCGAGGTGAGGGGGCATGCCAGATAGATCTCTGGTCAGCTTGAAGCAAAATGTGATCAAAGTGACTGACTTTGAGCTCCTGTTTCTGGAGAACCACGTGGTGAAAACCAGCCCAAACTTTGCACACTTGTGGGGGAGACTCTTTAGCACCTATGGTGGAAATTTGGAGCCCCTATAACCTAAGGCCGACCTGTACTGACTCCCCAAAGATGGTACCCCTAGGACATCTAATTTTTACATTGGTGCCTATGTGAAAACTGGCCATGTTTGGGACCCGATAGCTCCCCCGTTTTAGGTCCTATGGGCCCCAAACTTTGCATGCATACTCCCAAGACCCTCGACTACATGGAGCCGAAAAAAGTGAATCAATACCATCTATGGTTCAGGAAATATGACCGTTTCAAGTTGAGCTCCAATTGAACCAACTTTTGAACTTTGAACTCCCATTACTGGGGAACCTTCCATACTGGTGCACCATCGAGCTGCCAGTGGACCCCCACCTCGGCACCCCCTCCCCCTGGAGGGGGGAGGGGGTGCCGAGGTGAGGGGGCATGCCAGATAGATCTCTGGTCAGCTTGAAGCAAAATGTGATCAAAGTGACTGACTTTGAGCTCCTGTTTCTGGAGAACCACGTGGTGAAAACCAGCCCAAACTTTGCACACTTGTAGGGGAGACTCTTTAGCACCTATGGTGCAAATTTGGAGCCCCTATAACCTAAGGCCGACCTGTACTGACTCCCCAAAGATGGTAGCCCTAGGACATCTAATTTTTACATTGGTGCCTATGTGAAAACTGGCCATGTTTGGGACCCGATAGCTCCCCCGTTTTAGGTCCTATGGGCCCCAAACTTTGCATGCATACTCCCAAGACCCTCGACTACATGGAGCCGAAAAAAGTGAATCAATACCATCTATGGTTCAGGAAATATGACCGTTTCAAGTTGAGCTCCAATTGAACCCAACTTTTGAACTTTGAACTCCCATTACTGGGGAACCTTCCATACTGGTGCACCATCGAGCTGCGAGTGGACCCCCACCTCGGCACCCCCTCCCCCTGAGGGGGGAGGGGGTGCCGAGGTGAGGGGGCATGCCAGATAGATCTCTGGTCAGCTTGAAGCAAAATGTGATCAAAGTGACTGACTTTGAGCTCCTGTTTCTGGAGAACCACGTGGTGAAAACCAGCCCAAACTTTGCACACTTGTAGGGGAGACTCTTTAGCACCTATGGTGCAAATTTGGAGCCCCTATAACCTAAGGCCGACCTGTACTGACTCCCCAAAGATGGTACCCCTAGGACATCTAATTTTTACATTGGTGCCTATGTGAAAACTGGCCATGTTTGGGACCCGATAGCTCCCCCGTTTTAGGTCCTATGGGCCCCAAACTTTGCATGCATACTCCCAAGACCCTCGACTACATGGAGCCGAAAAAAGTGAATCAATACCATCTATGGTTCAGGAAATATGACCGTTTCAAGTTGAGCTCCAATTGAACCAACTTTTGAACTTTGAACTCCCATTACTGGGGAACCTTCCATACTGGTGCACCATCGAGCTGCGAGTGGACCCCCACCTCGGCACCCCCTCCCCCTGAGGGGGGAGGGGGTGCCGAGGTGAGGGGGCATGCCAGATAGATCTCTGGTCAGCTTGAAGCAAAATGTGATCAAAGTGACTGACTTTGAGCTCCTGTTTCTGGAGAACCACGTGGTGAAAACCAGCCCAAACTTTGCACACTTGTAGGGGAGACTCTTTAGCACCTATGGTGCAAATTTGGAGCCCCTATAACCTAAGGCCGACCTGTACTGACTCCCCAAAGATGGTACCCCTAGGACATCTAATTTTTACATTGGTGCCTATGTGAAAACTGGCCATGTTTGGGACCCGATAGCTCCCCCGTTTTAGGTCCTATGGGCCCCAAACTTTGCATGCATACTCCCAAGACCCTCGACTACATGGAGCCGAAAAAGTGAATCAATACCATCTATGGTTCAGGAAATATGACCGTTTCAAGTTGAGCTCCAATTGAACCAACTTTTGAACTTTGAACTCCCATTACTGGGGAACCTTCCATACTGGTGCACCATCGAGCTGCGAGTGGACCCCCACCTCGGCACCCCCTCCCCCTGAGGGGGGAGGGGGTGCCGAGGTGAGGGGGCATGCCAGATAGATCTCTGGTCAGCTTGAAGCAAAATGTGATCAAAGTGACTGACTTTGAGCTCCTGTTTCTGGAGAACCACGTGGTGAAAACCAGCCCAAACTTTGCACACTTGTAGGGGAGACTCTTTAGCACCTATGGTGCAAATTTGGAGCCCCTATAACCTAAGGCCGATCTGTACTGACTCCCAAAGATGGTACCCCTAGGACATCTAATTTTTACATTGGTGCCTATGTGAAAACTGGCCATGTTTGGGACCCGATAGCTCCCCCGTTTTAGGTCCTATGGGCCCCAAACTTTGCATGCATACTCCCAAGACCCTCGACTACATGGAGCCGAAAAAAGTGAATCAATACCATCTATGGTTCAGGAAATATGACCGTTTCAAGTTGAGCTCCAATTGAACCAACTTTTGAACTTTGAACTCCCATTACTGGGGAACCTTCCATACTGGTGCACCATCGAGCTGCGAGTGGACCCCCACCTCGGCACCCCCTCCCCCTGAGGGGGGAGGGGGTGCCGAGGTGAGGGGCATGCCAGATAGATCTCTGGTCAGCTTGAAGCAAAATGTGATCAAAGTGACTGACTTTGAGCTCCTGTTTCTGGAGAACCACGTGGTGAAAACCAGCCCAAACTTTGCACACTTGTAGGGGAGACTCTTTAGCACCTATGGTGCAAATTTGGAGCCCCTATAACCTAAGGCCGACCTGTACTGACTCCCCAAAGATGGTACCCCTAGGACATCTAATTTTTACATTGGTGCCTATGTGAAAACTGGCCATGTTTGGGACCCGATAGCTCCCCCGTTTTAGGTCCTATGGGCCCCAAACTTTGCATGCATACTCCCAAGACCCTCGACTACATGGAGCCGAAAAAAGTGAATCAATACCATCTATGGTTCAGGAAATATGACCGTTTCAAGTTGAGCTCCAATTGAACCAACTTTTGAACTTTGAACTCCCATTACTGGGGAACCTTCCATACTGGTGCACCATCGAGCTGCGAGTGGACCCCCACCTCGGCACCCCCCTCCCCCTGAGGGGGGAGGGGGTGCCGAGGTGAGGGGGCATGCCAGATAGATCTCTGGTCAGCTTGAAGCAAAATGTGATCAAAGTGACTGACTTTGAGCTCCTGTTTCTGGAGAACCACGTGGTGAAAACCAGCCCAAACTTTGCACACTTGTAGGGGAGACTCTTTAGCACCTATGGTGCAAATTTGGAGCCCCTATAACCTAAGGCCGACCTGTACTGACTCCCCAAAGATGGTACCCCTAGGACATCTAATTTTTACATTGGTGCCTATGTGAAAACTGGCCATGTTTGGGACCCGATAGCTCCCCCGTTTTAGGTCCTATGGGCCCCAAACTTTGCATGCATACTCCCAAGACCCTCGACTACATGGAGCCGAAAAAAGTGAATCAATACCATCTATGGTTCAGGAAATATGACCGTTTCAAGTTGAGCTCCAATTGAACCAACTTTTGAACTTTGAACTCCCATTACTGGGGAACCTTCCATACTGGTGCACCATCGAGCTGCGAGTGGACCCCCACCTCGGCACCCCCTCCCCCTGAGGGGGGAGGGGGTGCCGAGGTGAGGGGGCATGCCAGATAGATCTCTGGTCAGCTTGAAGCAAAATGTGATCAAAGTGACTGACTTTGAGCTCCTGTTTCTGGAGAACCACGTGGTGAAAACCAGCCCAAACTTTGCACACTTGTAGGGGAGACTCTTTAGCACCTATGGTGCAAATTTGGAGCCCCTATAACCTAAGGCCGACCTGTACTGACTCCCCAAAGATGGTACCCCTAGGACATCTAATTTTTACATTGGTGCCTATGTGAAAACTGGCCATGTTTGGGACCCGATAGCTCCCCCGTTTTAGGTCCTATGGGCCCCAAACTTTGCATGCATACTCCCAAGACCCTCGACTACATGGAGCCGAAAAAGTGAATCAATACCATCTATGGTTCAGGAAATATGACCGTTTCAAGTTGAGCTCCAATTGAACCAACTTTTGAACTTTGAACTCCCATTACTGGGGAACCTTCCATACTGGTGCACCATCGAGCTGCGAGTGGACCCCCACCTCGGCACCCCCTCCCCCTGAGGGGGTGCCGAGGTGAGGGGGCATGCCAGATAGATCTCTGGTCAGCTTGAAGCAAAATGTGATCAAAGTGACTGACTTTGAGCTCCTGTTTCTGGAGAACCACGTGGTGAAAACCAGCCCCAAACTTTGCACACTTGTAGGGAGACTCTTTAGCACCTATGGTGCAAATTTGGAGCCCCTATAACCTAAGGCCGACCTGTACTGACTCCCCAAAGATGGTACCCCTAGGACATCTAATTTTTACATTGGTGCCTATGTGAAAACTGGCCATGTTTGGGACCCGATAGCTCCCCGTTTTAGGTCCTATGGGCCCCAAACTTTGCATGCATACTCCCAAGACCCTCGACTACATGGAGCCGAAAAAAGTGAATCAATACCATCTATGGTTCAGGAAATATGACCGTTTCAAGTTGAGCTCCAATTGAACCAACTTTTGAACTTTGAACTCCCATTACTGGGGAACCTTCCATACTGGTGCACCATCGAGCTGCGAGTGGACCCCCACCTCGGCACCCCCTCCCCCTGAGGGGGTGCCGAGGTGAGGGGGCATGCCAGATAGATCTCTGGTCAGCTTGAAGCAAAATGTGATCAAAGTGACTGACTTTGAGCTCCTGTTTCTGGAGAACCACGTGGTGAAAACCAGCCCAAACTTTGCACACTTGTAGGGGAGACTCTTTAGCACCTATGGTGCAAATTTGGAGCCCCTATAACCTAAGGCCGACCTGTACTGACTCCCCAAAGATGGTACCCCTAGGACATCTAATTTTTACATTGGTGCCTATGTGAAAACTGGCCATGTTTGGGACCCGATAGCTCCCCCGTTTTAGGTCCTATGGGCCCCAAACTTTGCATGCATACTCCCAAGACCCTCGACTACATGGAGCCGAAAAAAGTGAATCAATACCATCTATGGTTCAGGAAATATGACCGTTTCAAGTTGAGCTCCAATTGAACCAACTTTTGAACTTTGAACTCCCATTACTGGGGAACCTTCCATACTGGTGCACCATCGAGCTGCGAGTGGACCCCCACCTCGGCACCCCCTCCCCCTGAGGGGGGAGGGGGTGCCGAGGTGAGGGGGCATGCCAGATAGATCTCTGGTCAGCTTGAAGCAAAATGTGATCAAAGTGACTGACTTTGAGCTCCTGTTTCTGGAGAACCACGTGGTGAAAACCAGCCCAAACTTTGCACACTTGTAGGGGAGACTCTTTAGCACCTATGGTGCAAATTTGGAGCCCCTATAACCTAAGGCCGACCTGTACTGACTCCCCAAAGATGGTACCCCTAGGACATCTAATTTTTACATTGGTGCCTATGTGAAAACTGGCCATGTTTGGGACCCGATAGCTCCCCCGTTTTAGGTCCTATGGGCCCCAAACTTTGCATGCATACTCCCAAGACCCTCGACTACATGGAGCCGAAAAAAGTGAATCAATACCATCTATGGTTCAGGAAATATGACCGTTTCAAGTTGAGCTCCAATTGAACCAACTTTTGAACTTTGAACTCCCATTACTGGGGAACCTTCCATACTGGTGCACCATCGAGCTGCGAGTGGACCCCCACCTCGGCACCCCCTCCCCCTGAGGGGGGAGGGGGTGCCGAGGTGGAGGGGGCATGCCAGATAGATCTCTGGTCAGCTTGAAGCAAAATGTGATCAAAGTGACTGACTTTGAGCTCCTGTTTCTGGAGAACCACGTGGTGAAAACCAGCCCAAACTTTGCACACTTGTAGGGGAGACTCTTTAGCACCTATGGTGCAAATTTGGAGCCCCTATAACCTAAGGCCGACCTGTACTGACTCCCCAAAGATGGTACCCCTAGGACATCTAATTTTTACATTGGTGCCTATGTGAAAACTGGCCATGTTTGGGACCCGATAGCTCCCCCGTTTTAGGTCCTATGGGCCCCAAACTTTGCATGCATACTCCCAAGACCCTCGACTACATGGAGCCGAAAAAAGTGAATCAATACCATCTATGGTTCAGGAAATATGACCGTTTCAAGTTGAGCTCCAATTGAACCAACTTTGAACTTTGAACTCCCATTACTGGGGAACCTTCCATACTGGTGCACCCATCGAGCCTGCGAGTGGACCCCCACCTCGGCACCCCCTCCCCCTGAGGG